>NC_090930.1:490457123-490766050 GCF_040938575.1 Ambystoma mexicanum
GTAGATTCAGGCATCCTTGACTTGGTCCAACATTCCCGGATAAGGGGCAAAGGGTAGCGTTTTTTTACTGTGATTAGATTAAGTGCGCGGTAATCGATGCAAGTCCTCAAATCTCCTTCCTTCTTGGGTACGAAGAATACAGGAGAGGCTGACGGTGACTTTGACGGGCGGATAATTCCATTAGCCAGGTATTGATCAAGATAGGACTTCCAGTGGAGATTTTCGGTTTCCGTAAGTGCATAAATTCGACCACAAGGAACCTGTGCGCCAGGTATCAGGTCGATCTGACAGCCACACCCAAAACACTGGACTGCATGGCTTGCTTCTTAGAACTGGACTGTGTGGGTGCTTCCATGTTGGATTTAAAGGCCCATGTACATCAATGGGACCTAGTTTGAACAGCCCTTCCTTCCTAAATATGAGCCTGGAGCCCTTTTGCAGTGGTTTAAAGGGCCTCTGGTTTCTGGTGGGAGCCTGCTTGTGGCACAACATGAGCCCCTTCACAGTGGTCATGACAATTACCTCAGGGAGGAGGCTTCTGACTCATATACCAGCCCCACAAATGGAGAAAGCAGAGTGTTCTGTATTCTAGTGGCCTCAGCAGCCAAGGAGCCCAACCTTGTGGTCAAAACCTGCATCCGGTAAGTAATTCATCTGTACCATGGCAGCCGCTCTCTGCAGTAAGTGTAGCGGGGTTGACCCTCCCCCAGTTTCCACTATATCCTTTATTGATTTCACATCTGTACATTTAGAAACTGAGTGAGTTTTGACCATGCATAGCCTGCACGGCTCAAATCCCCCAACACACTAAAAATATTCCGACGATTCCGACATTTGAAACGTTGGACAAGAGGCAGATTTTTCTCCCTACTGTGTTACCTCAATCCACCCAACTTGGGATCACATATGCTCAGGCACTTTCCTCCGAGGACTCGGGTGTGGCTCTAATTACCTTGCCACCAGTGCTGCAATCATTTACCAGCGGGGTATCTGGTATGGCAACAAGCAATCAGAAGGGCATAACAGTGTGCTTTCAGTGATGTCCCTCTCCATCTCTGGACAATTTGTTTATCCTGCATGAATTTTTTTTAGGATTATGTAGGAGCATGGAAGTTTTGCAGGTCAGCAACATTTGGCCAACTTCTACAAAGGACCAGGTTGGGGGCTCATTAACTACAACTTTTTTATGTGATTAAGGGACTGCTTCTAAACTGCAACATTGCATAACCATCCTAATTTGGATTTTTTTACTCCTAAAAATATCCAACTAAGAAGACAATCAGAGGTTTTATTAAAGGTTGAATCCTTGGTCCCTGCTTTCATCTCTGCCCCACATGTGGTCCTAGAGTCTCCTTTGAGACTCTATGACGACATTAAGGACATCATTTCAACCAATGCTGAAAAACATTCTTTGATGGAGAAAAATATACAAAGGCTCAATGACTCCTGTATATTAGGGAACGTGGCTCAGCCAGATTTTGCTGACAATGAGGCTAATGTATCAATTCATTACAATAATGTACCAATTGGTCAAAGGGATAGCTCAATGCCTGAACAGTTAGTTGTAAGTCAAACTCCTAATAGCCCTACTCCGTTGGTTGTATGTGTTTCAAGATTGAGTGTTTCACCAGTCCTTTTTGATTAACCTGTCCCTCCAATTAACAGAAGTGTTGTAAATGAGAATATAAAGGTCATTACTGCTTCTCCTATTAATAAACAATCTCGTAATAAGAAGAACAATCCTAGGAAACCAATCTAAAAATTTGCCAGGACCTAAATTAACTTGCCACAATTCTTTGTTAAACCTTTTATGACAGCTTCCTATGTCAGATGGCATAATAGATCTTAATACACAGGTTACCTCAGATAAGGATCCAAACACTGAATCCATACCTAGGGGTGCACAGGAGGTGTCTACCATGGTACCGGTACCGGTGCTAGGAAGGGCGATACCGTCCATTAATATTTCTACTACTAATGATGAATATATCATCACTCCAACTCCTGCAACTATAGATGTTGGCACTGATCCATGTACTGTCCTCGGCATTAATGAAGTAAGGGCTTGGGACAGAGTGAACACTTTATTCTCTTTAGATTCCTTGCCCTCTACCTCAATGTTCACACTGAAACACATGAAGGGCCAACAGACTAAAATATCCTCTTATCTGCAATCTTCTAATAAATCAACATCAGCCATCATTTAAACTAATCAAATTTCCAACCACGGGGGGAACATCGGAGTAAGTGTTGATACCAAGATCATCCTGGCACATGTTATGGAAAGTCGATTAGCCGAGACCTCCGAACAAACAATTGCCATCGAATTAGTCCCTAAGGCTAATGGGGACTTCCAGTCTAAGGGCCAGCCCGATGTCCGAAACGAACACTACACTTCTAAGTTAGTGGGGTGGGAATGTACTACTCAAACCAATGGAATAACCCTTTTGACTATGACTAAACTGTAAGATATTTTTCAGCAGATTACTCTATTGAGGTCCTTACAGTCAGAGTATATTGACCTTATATCACTCCCATTAGTAACTAACAACCGTATGGTATCCCATTTCCATTCAGAAATAACTTCCAATATGGTATGAGATCAGCGCCTTAATCTACACTCCTTAGGCTTTGAATTACACAAAGTGAAATCCTTAGAAGAATCTACGTCTTTGTATCTATTCCCTTACAAGGGGTGATAGTGGTACCTGAACATTCACAGTCCAGAATTATTGATGCCAACTCCACTCTCATTTGGATAGCTCAATTTTCTAACATCTTTAAAGAGGGACAGGACTGGTCTTGGTTTGAATCGGCATTTAAAACATTTGCTATTCTAAACCAGGTCCTGACCCAATCCTAACCTCACTTCAATTAAGGCGTTATCATGGAATGTACGTGGGCTTGTGATTTTGAATACAATTTTCTATATTTCAGACTTTATGAGAAATGTTAACATTCTTATGCTCCATGAAACAATGACAACTTATCACTTCAATTTGAAGGGATATTTCACCTACACCTCTCCAGCCACTCGAACCGACATGGGTCGACTGAGTGGAGGTGTGGCTGTAGCTATAGATGGCACTTTAAATCTAGAAACTTTTAGTAAATGTATACTGGAATACGGCTAGACAAACTATGGAATCATTACATTTGGTTTCGTCCGAGTTGTTCGAGGCTTGGTTATTGGAGGGGCATGATCATGCCATAGTTGTAGGGGGTGACTTCAACTCCAACTGTGAGGAAGGATCCAAATTGAATGCATTCACCGCTAGTCCCCATGCGTCTCATATTAGCCTTACTAGGGGTGTGGCGTGGGATGATTTCCTGGCTGACTGGGAATTAGCTCAATTGGACGTGATGGCCTACAATCTATCTCCTATCTTTACGTGGCACAGGGGTTTGGTATCTACGTGGATCGATTACTTTTTCGTATCCTGTCAGCTAAAACTTAAATGTGGTCCCTTGATCTTTTATGATTCACATTTAGGAGATCATCTCATCATATATTTAGCATTTCAATTTAGCCACTCTGTGCATGAGTTGAACTCAGCCCTGGCCTGTGTATCTCCCGACAGAGGCAGATTGAATCTCAGGTGGAATGATAGAATGTGTCAAAAATATACACATCATTTGTTAGATGCAGTTGACAATTTGGGTTGGACACGTTAAGACCTATTAGACATCACAAGGGAGGGTTGAGGACCTAAATTAGATCATTATTGACTGTTTAAAGCACATTACTTTGGATTATGATGGCTCAAAAAAAAATAATATTTCCTCAACAGTTTGATTTAAGAATTGTAACATCAAAGAGGTTAACACGAAACAGTATAAGACACCTAAAAGCTAGGTGGTTACCTCCAAATGAGTATTTGATTGCGCAAAAAACATTTGCCAACGGCATAAGTATTTTCTAAAATCTGTTAAATATGAATGATAATCAAACTATGTAGAAGCATCTTTTGGCTAGCAACAGACAACAATTTTGGGCTAGTATAAATAACAGTTTAGGGCCCACTCATTCAATCATGGACTGCCCAATTTCTGAATCCATTTGGGTTGAGTTCTTTAAGAATACGTTTAATTTACCCAATGTTTTCACAGGGTTACAGGACCCAACTGAGAGCCGATAGTTTTTGCCCAATGCCCATGGATAGAGGAAGATCTTTCATGGTCAATCACCAAATTGAAACTATCTATGGCCCCAGGCCCTGATGGCATACAACCTTTCATTCTAAAGAATGCCCCAGCTCTGTGGTCAACGCTTTTTAAACCATATTTTGATCACATTTCATTCTTTCATCATGGTCTCAATCGATTATCATTCCCATTTTCAAAAAGGGACTTTTGGTATTCCCGAAAACCTACAGACCTATCACTCTAATCAATGCCATAAGTAAGGTTTTTGTCCTACTCTTACTAAGAGATTTAAATTCAGCTGTGCAGCAATCAGCAATTCTCTCCCGATTCCAAGTGGGATTTAGACAAACAATGGTTACTTCCCTCAATGCTACCATTCTGGCCCACTTTTTTCACAACGTTAAACACAATCACGCAGGACCCATTTATATGGCTTCATTGAATATGTCCTGTGCATTCAATTGTGTTGTGCGATCTATTGTGTGGTCCAAACTGTTGAATTTCACCATTCCTCGTAAATTGGTCCAAATCATCACGCTTTTACACAAGAACACCTCTATGAAGATTTGTCTTACCCGGGAAGGCGCTATGTTCAGACCAATTCTTTCAGAACTTAGTCTAAAACAGGGTTGTATACTGGCTGCTACACTTTTCCAGGTGTATGTTAGTGACATAGACGACCTGCGGAAGGCTAACCACATTTCTTCTGTGAGGCTGGGTCACTTAAGGTTACAGTGGCTCGTATTCTCACATGATTTGATATTCTTTGATAGGACTCCTTTGGGTTTACAGCATAAGTTGAACTTGTTCCATCAATACGCTGCAGGCTAATGGATCCAAATCCAAAGTGGTGATATTCTCGAGCATTATGAAACCAAAAACTATGTGGTGGTTGCTGGGTAGTGCGAGAGTAGATTGTGTACCCTACTTAAGATCCTGGGTTATAATCTTGTTAATACTTCTTCTATTGTAATGTGGAAGGCCACTCTGAAGGATAAGCTTTGTCCTTATATCTCTAACATGAAACATTAGTTTTCTAAATTGTGTACATTTTCCATTCTACCTGCTTTGAAATATTACCACTCGAAGATCGAGCCAGTCTTACTATATCGGAAAGACATGTCCGTCATCTATTTGGGTGCTTTTTTGAATGTTATTCAAGGCCAATTATGGAAAATGCTATTGGGTTTGGCTCCATCAGTACCGAATGGAATTATTCACCATGAACTGGCCTTAATCTCTTTCACAGGCCCACTATTTATGCATGTAGCTGCTGCATTACAGCACATTTCTACAACCTCCAGAGAACTTGCTTTATGGCGATTTAACCAAAATGGCAAAGGATTCCTCTGTTCACTCGAAAAAGCTTTTTAAAGACAAAATGCAGGAGCAATTGGAGTGTATTGACTCATCAGAAGAAGAGTTAGCTAATCACCCTGGAAGTTTCAAATCTAAGCTCTTTAGGTATTATTGGATGTTGACACTTGATTAGTTAAATACCTATTCCTTGTACTCTGAGTATGCTAAATTCCCTCAGAAAAGAGATCAATTCCCTACATATTTAATGTGTTTTCCCTGTGATAAATTAAGTGCATTATATATGCGTTTTAGACTCAATCAGCTTCCTACGGGAGAACAGATCAAGGGGGTAATTCAGAAGAAGCGCACGCAGCTGGGGGCGTGCGCCAGCCGCGTGTGCCAAAACCTATTTTCATGCACAGCATATTCATAGATACTTACATCCATAACTAGCTGTGGTGCAGAGTGGCACAGCGACCCTGCAGCAGTGCCAGTTATGCCCCCACCCCTGCCCCGTGTGCCAAAAACATTGCACAAATCCCCTACATGGCGCAAAGGCCAGTGGACCAGCATGCAGCCCCCCAACCATGAAAATGCGCTAAAAATGCCACACAGGCCAGTGGACCAGCATACAGCCCCCCACCACAAAAACGCACTAAAAACGCCTCACAGCCCTCACGTGTACCCCGCTTGTGCCAGCGAAACCGCATGGAAAACTCCCCGCGCACCCCTCACAGTACGCGTACCCCGCTTGCGCAGGCAAAACTGCGTGGAACACTCCCCACGCACCACTCGGTATATGCGTATCCCGCTTGCGGCAGCAAACTCACCTGGAAAACTCCCTGCGCACCCTTCGGTATACGCGCACCCCGCTCGCGCCAATGAAGTTGTGTGGAAAATGTCCCCTCTGTGGTGTGGGCTGCCTGCGGGGCATACCCACGGGTGATGGGCTGTCTGCGGGGCATGCCCAGGGGTGATGGACTGCCTGCGGGGCATGCCTGAGGGTGATGGCCTGCCTGCGGGGCATGCCCAGGGGTGATGGGCTGCCTGCAGGCCATGGGGAGGGTGGATGGGATGCCTGCGGGGCATGCCCAGAGGTGATGGGCTGCCTGTAGGCCATGGTATGGGGTGATGGGCTGCCTGCAGGGCATGGGGAGGGTGGATGGGCTGCCTGCGCGGCATGCCCAGGGGTGATTGGTTGCCTGCAGGGCATGCCCAGGAGTGATGGGCTGCCTGCGGGCATGGCCAGGGGTGATGGGCTACCTGTGGGGCATGGTCTGGGGTGAAGGGCTGCCTACGGGGCATGGGTAGGGTGGATGGGCTGCCTGCGGGGAATGCCCAGGGGTGATGGGCTGCCTGCGGGCATGGCCAGGGGTGATGGGCTGCCTGCGGGGCATGCCCAGGGGTGATGGGCTGCCTGTGGGGCATGCCCAGGGGTGATGGTCTGCCTGTCGGGCATGGGGAGGGTGGATGGGCTGCTTGCATGTATTCTGGGGGTGCGCAGGGAGTTTTACATGCGATCGGCCTTGCGCGAGCCGGAGACGCGTATTCTGGGGGTGCACAGAGAGTTTTACACACGATCAGCCTTGCACGAGCGGAATACGTGTATTCTGTGGGTGTGCGGGGAGTTTTACATGTGATCCCCCATGTCCCCCACCAAACCCCCAGTGAGGGGCACCTGCCAGCAGGCCCCGACTCATGTCCCCCACCCCACCCCCAGTAATGGGCACCTGCCAGCAGGCCCCGACTCATGTCCCCCACCCCAACCCCATTGACGGCAACCTGCCAGCAGGCCCCGACTCATGTCCCCCACCCCCATTGACGGCAACCTGTCAGCAGGCCCCGACTCATGTCTACCACCCCACCCAGTGATGGGCACCTGTCAGCAGGCCCTGACTCATGTTCCCCACCCACCCCCAGTAATGGGCACCTGCCAGCAGGCCCCGACTCATGTCCCCCCACCCAACACGTCTACACAATCCAGAGCAATGGCCCTTATGGCCACCCAAATCCCACCCCACGCCACCCCAGTCCAAACACCCAACCAAGCATTCCATCCACTCCACATTGAATTCCCCATGTCATGATAGAAAACAAATAACCAGAATGCCCATGAATACATGTCCCTCAGACCCACAAAATGGCGACACATGACTGAGAAAACCCACATTGTGACATGCACAACACGAATGAGAGAAGACCACACAAGTAAAGTAGAGAAAAAACTGTATTAAATCATAAACTAAATGAATAAAACAAAAGCACACAAGAAGAAAAAAAATAATCCAAGTCCAGAAGTCCAAAAATGATTTAAAAAAAAAATGAATGCTGTAACCAATAAAATCCAAAGGAAATGGCTCCAATGCATCCGTTATTTAAACAAAATCCAAAGTTCTAAAAAAAGCAAAGTATTCCACCATCGGTCAAAAAATAAAATAAATCCAGGTTCATAACTATATACAAATGAGTATCCAAGGGTTCATGAGCCCAACACTCCAAAGGAAACCTAACCAAAATCCCACCTAATAAATAACTAAATACAAAAAGGTGGGGCATAGTCTATGCACCCAAAAGAAAAAACAAAGGAAACCTACACCTACATAACTATTTACAAAGGCGGCAGGCTAGTCCGACTGCTCACTCATTGATGTCCCGGGCCAGGGCATCATCGAACTCCACTTCAATATCCCAGAGGTGGGCCTCTTCCCTGGCCTCGAGGTCTCGCAGGGATGCAGCCATGGCCTCCTCCAACTCCCTGCGATTTGCCTCGAGGCACGAAGCCCACCACAATGCCCAGCGCATGGAGTTCTCTACCCTGACCATTGTGAGCCGTGCCCTCTCCACCCGCCGCTGCTCTGCATCTATTTGCCGGCCCAATAGCTGCCACATGGAAGACACTCCCAATCTTGAGCCGGAGCGGGTTGGAGCGGTCGCCGTAGCCCCGTATGGTTTGTTGCTGAGGCTGCCTCCCGAGCCCCATTGGGCTCCAGTTAAGCCTCCTGTTATTATTTTTTGTAACGTTTTGTTGTTTGTGCTGCTAGCGCTCCGTGCGCGTCTGTGTGCTGCCCCCTGCCCCCTCCCTCCCCCTCACTTCCTGGTCCTCCTTCCCCTCTCCATTCCCGCCTCCCTTCCCGCCCACCCCCCCCCTCTGATTGGCTGTCCTCGCAGCCGCTCCGGGACTACGGCTCGACCGCTCACCACGCTCGCTTCCTTGTTGAGCCGGAGCGGGTTGGAGCGGTCGCCGTAGCCCCGTGTGGCTTGTTGCTGAGGCTGCCTCCCGAGCCCCATTGGGCTCCAGTTAAGCCTCCTGTTATTATTTTTTGTAACGTTTTGTTGTTTGTGCTGCTAGCGCTCCGTACGCGTCTGTGTGCTGCCCCCTGCCCCCTCCCTCCCCCTCACTTCCTGGTCCTCCTTCCCCTCTCCATTCCCGCCTCCCTTCCCGCCCACCCCCCCCCTCTGATTGGCTGTCCTCGCAGCCGCTCCGGGACTACGGCTCGACCGCTCACCACGCTCGCTTCCTTGTTGAGCCGGAGCGGGTTGGAGCGGTCGCCGTAGCCCCGTGTGGCTTGTTGCTGAGGCTGCCTCCCGAGCCCCATTGGGCTCCAGTTAAGCCTCCTGTTATTATTTTTTGTAACGTTTTGTTGTTTGTGCTGCTAGCCTCCGTGCGCGTCTGTGTGCTGCCCCCTGCCCCCTCCCTCCCCCTCACTTCCTGGTCCTCCTTCCCCTCTCCATTCCCGCCTCCCTTCCCGCCCACACCCCCCTCCCCTTCCTCTCCCCCTGCTTATATCCCACTCCCTCTGGGCAGCCCCCCTGCCCGGCAGTCGTAGGAGCCTAGGCCAAGGGCGGCTCCTACGACTGCGGCTCCCTGTGTGTCTGCAGGTGTCCGCAGGGGACGCCAGGCGCCTGTTCCACCTGTTCTCCGCTCTCCGGCCCACCCCTCCTCACCTTGCTCACCTCATCCGCATGATGCCTCGCCCCCCCTATTCCAATTTATTGGTTAACTAGGGTGCTTTTCTCCCCTCGCAGGATTCTCAAACTTAGGTGACCCTGACCTATTACGCATTACTGTTTGCTCTGCATTGTGTTAAACTAGGGTGCTTTTCTCCCCTCGCAGGATTCTCAAACTTAGGTGGCCCTGACCTATTACGCATTACTGTTTGCTCTGCATTGTGTTAAACTAGGGTGCTTTTCTCCCCTCGCAGGATTCTCAAACTTAGGTGGCCCTGACCTATTACGCATTACTGTTTGCTCTGCATTGTGTTAAACTAGGGTGCTTTTCTCCCCTCGCAGGATTCTCAAACTTAGGTGGCCCTGACCTATTACGCATTACTGTTTGCTCTGCATTGTGTTAAACTAGGGTGCTTTTCTCCCCTCGCAGGATTCTCAAACTTAGGTGGCCCTGACCTATTACGCATTACTGTTTGCTCTGCATTGTGTTAAACTAGGGTGCTTTTCTCCCCTCGCAGGATTCTCATACTTAGGTGGCCCTGACCTATTACGCATTACTGTTTGCTCTGCATTGTGTTAAACTAGGGTGCTTTTCTCCCCTCGCAGGATTCTCAAACTTAGGTGGCCCTGACCTACTACGCATTACTGTTTGCTCTGCATTGTGTTAAACTAGGGTGCTTTTCTCCCCTCGCAGGATTCTCATACTTAGGTGGCCCTGACCTACTACGCATTACTGTTTGCTCTGCATTGTGGTAAACTAGTGCCCTCCACTCTCTTCTTGTCTGCATACCCGTGTCGTCCGCCTCCCCTCCTACTCCATGGTGCTCTCTATCTCGCCTATCTACTCTAACTGCTTCTCCATTGACTATCCTGCTCTCCTCACTAAATCCGGTAGGAAAAAGTTTAAAAAGGACATCCTGGTCTCCAACCCAGGCCTCCCTATCGCTGACACCTACACGAGCGCCTGCTCCAAGGAAACTCTCACTGACATTCTCTTTTTCGTGCCTTCACCTGACCTATGGACCCTTCACATGGTCACTGTGCTCTCTCCTTTCTCCACCTCTCCCATTAATGGTGGCACCCGTTGGGATGTCCTCTTGGCCCCTTTCCACTCCTCCAAAGCCATCATTAATGTCTATGCTAACGGGACCGTCTTGGTCCAAGGCCCTCAGGCAACCTTCACCTCTTTGATAGACGCTTCCCTTGCCTCATCAACTTCCTCTCCGCTCCCGCTGTCCCCCCTCCTCTGTCCTCGGCTACCTTGCCTCTCCCCTCCCTCCCTGCCCCTTCTCTTGCTCCCTCTTCAACTCCTTCTCTAACACCTCCGCAGGGCGTACCTCTGATCTGTACCCCTCCCCGGAAGTTTTTCAAGGGTGGCAACCTTCTCCACATTGCCACTCTAAACTCTCGCTCTGCCATCAAGCACTCCTCTGATATCTGTCGCCTTCTTGAGGAACTGGACCTCGGTCTCACTGAGACTTGGTTCACTGCCAGCTCTGCCACCAGCTTCGACACACTCCTACCTGACGGCTACAAGATCCTCTCCGTGCCCAGGCCCAACCGTTCAGGGGGTGGTGTTGCCCTTATCTTCCCTGAGTGGATTCATGCCACTGTCACTCCTACGCAGACCTACTCCTCTTTTGAATGTCTTGTCTGCCGACTTTCTCTCTCTCCTAGCCATTCCCTTACCGTGGCTACTATCTATCGGCCACCTGGTCAAATTTCCTCCTTCCTCTCTGAGTGGGCTGACCTCTCCTCCTCACTCCTGTCCTCAACCACCCAACTCCTCTTTCTCGGTGACTTCAACATCCACCTCGATGCCTCCTGTCCCCCCACTGGTCTCTTCCGCGAACTCTGCAACTCTCTCTCACTCTCTATTCTCCCGTCTGGGCCTACTCACTCTGCAGGGCACACTCTTGATGCTCTGATCTCTTCTGACCTTCCCCTCTCCCTCCCTCTCTCCACTCCTCTCTCTTGGAGCGATCACTTTCTCCTATCCTCCCACCTCTCCCTCCCTACCCCACAGGCAAAGCCACCCTCTTCACTGCCACCCACCTTCTCGGTCATCCGACCCATGAAGCGCGTGTCAGTTGAGGCTTTCGCTGCTACCTTCTCGCCCCCTTCTCCCCCCTTGGCTGACTCCTACCCTGACACAGCCCTCTCCATGCTCTATTCCTCTATATCTGATACTCTCGATATCCTTGCCCCCGTCATGAGAATCCGCCTGAAGCCCAAAGCCAAATGTAACTCCTGGTATGACTCGGATCTCGTCTCCCTAAAACGCAAGTGCAGGGTGGCAGAGAGGAAATGGCGTGCTTCATGCTCATCCTCTGACAAACTGGCCTGCCGCCTGCTCCAAAGGCAATACCGGCTCTCCGTTCTCACCAAGAAGAGAGCCCTTATCCAAGCCCGCATCTCTGAGGCATCAAACAACTCGGCCGAACTCTTTAAAATCTGCAAGGAGCTGGCCAACCCTGCTGCAGTCTCTACCTCTCCTGTCCCCTCCCAGGCCCTCTGCACTGCACTGGCGTCGCACTTCATCTCAAAAACTCAGGACATCCTGTCCTCGCTCTCCTCCTCTCTCCTCCCTCCCTCTCTTCCCGGCTCTTCCTCTTGCTCTCTTGCAGCCACCCCTCCGCCCTCCTTCTCTGCTTTTCCACCTTTTTCTGCTGATGAGGTTTCCAGACAAGTCCGATCTATGAAAGCCTCGTCTAAACAGGTTCACCCCTGTTCCTCCAAAACCATCAAGGACCACATCGACTCCCTGGCTCCTGCCCTAGCTGACTTTTGCAACCACTCTTTCGCCTCTGGAGTCTTCCCATCCCCCCTCAAGCACTCCCTTGTGCACCCCCTCCTCAAGAAACCCTCTTCCGACCCCATCTGCCCGGCCAACTATCGCCCAATCTCCATTACTCCCTTCCTGGGCAAGCTCCTGGAGAAACTGGCCATCTCCCAGCTTAACCTCCATGCTGAATATGTTGGTAATCTTCACGACCATCAATCCGGCTTCAGAGCGGCCAGAAGCACGGAAACTGCTCTCCTGAACATCCGTGAGGACCTGCTCCTGAACCTCGATTCCAACACTCCCTGTGTTCTCATTCTGCTCGATCTCTCCTCTGCCTTTGACACTGTCAACCATGCCATCCTGCTCAACCGTCTCCGTGATAACCTGGGTATCACTGGTCAGGCTCTGGCATGGCTGACCTCTTTCCTTTCCGGTCGACCCTCCCAGGTCCAAATGGGCTCCTTCCTCTCTGACATCTTTTACTCCACCTGTGGTGTCCCCCAGGGATCCAACCTCTCTCCCTGGCTTTTCAACCAGTATCTGGCACTCCTTGCGCACCGCATCGCCGCTCTCTGCCCCCACTTTCAGTGCTATGCGGACGATACCCAGCTCATTTTCAGGCTACCCTCGGCCTCCTCCTCTCCTTCCCTCATCTCCGACTGTCTGTCTGCTATCCAGGAATGGTGTGCCGCCAATGACCTCTGCCTTAACGCCAGTAAGACTGAGATTCTACTCATCGGCACACCCACTCCCTCCTTTCCTGCAGCTCTCTGGCCGGCCTCCCTTGGCCCCCTTCCTGCCCCTACCTGCAAAGCTAAAAACCTCGGGGTCATCTTCGACTCCACACTCTCCTTCTCTCCTCATATATCTGACGTCTCTAAGAAGTCACACTACCAGCTGCACCTCCTCAGAGGTATTCTTCCCTTCCTCTCCTTCCCCCAGAAGCTCACTGTCTCCCGAGCCCTGGTTCTCTCAAGGCTGGACTACTGTAACAGCCTCTATCTTAATCTGCCTGCCTCCACTCTCCGCCCTCTGCAACTTATCCAGAACAGAACTGCGAGACTTGTCCTTGGCCTCAAGCCCAGGGACCGTATCTCTCCAGGACTGAAATCTCTTCACTGGCTCCCAGTGGCTGCGAGGATTAAGTTCAAAACCCTCTGCATTGTCCACAAGGCCTTCTGGGGCCTGGGGCCTAAATACCTTCAACTCTCTCTTCCTAAATATCTGCCTTCACGAGCCCTTCGCTCATCCGTCTCCAACTCCCTCATGGTCAGCCGCTTCTCGAAGCAACGAGCTGGGGGTAGATCTCTCTCCGCAGCAGGGGCCTCCCTCTGGAACAGCCTTCCTGCCTCCCTGAAACTTGAGGAGAACCATCTCCGGTTCCGGAAGCACCTCAAAACCTTCCTCTTCGCTTCTGCCTTCTCTCTCCCTCTCCCTTGCTAAACCTGCTAAACTCCCCACTGAAGTCTGCACTAAACCTGCATCTGGGCCACTCTGTGACCTCGGTCCAGGGCCCAGCCACTCTCCACTTGCACTGCCTCCCTGGCTCCTCCTGCACTGTGGGACTGTCACTGCATCCCTACAGCCCCCTTCCCAGCACTTGCTCTGCACTTACCTCGCACTTGCCACCAGCTGGCCCTTTTATTTATTATTTATTATTTATTATTTTATTACGCTACTTACCTTGTACTGCACTTTCCCCCCCACCTCCTCCCCCTGCACTTTCTCCTTTTCCCCTTACCTCTGCACTTGCACGATCTGAATGACACCTGGCCTAGTAGGATCGTTTGTCTGTCTTCCCCTTGTTTCCCTCCCTCCCTGCCTCGTCGCGCCTTGAAACACTTGTGTATAGGCGCGTTACAAATACCATATCATATCATATCAATCCTGGGTCCTCCTGCCCGACGGACGACGCCTGCCCCTGGGATGTTGATGGGCCCGAGCCATGATAGATCCCTCCCTGAGCCTGCTGCTGCTGTGCAGGTGTCCTGCCTGTTGATGCCTATATGTCCTCCTCTTGCTGGGGTCCAGTTGGTGGGGTGGCCACCCATGCTGGACATCCGACTCCCGACTGTGGCAGGGTTGTGTCCTCCACCAGCCTGGCCGCTGGCTAAGGGCAGCTCCACAGGGAGCCCAGGTGATACTTGGGCCGGAAGATGGCATGGAGGACGACTGGTGCATAGGGGGCTCAGTTGAGGAGGGGGTTGCAAGAAGTTCCAGCACACAGATGAACCCAGTGCCAACGACCTGTCCTAGTAGGTAAAAAGAGGTATTCGAAATGACGTGCATCCCCAATACCACGTTGGTGCAATGCCATCCCAGCTAGGACAGGCTCAATACGGTCACAGATTGCAACCTCCACAGGGAGAGGAAGGCCAGTTGTTGTATGCGCATCCCCTCCATGAAAATGGGTCTGGACAGAGGAATCCCTGCTGGTGCCGGATGATGCAGTCACAGGATCAGGGACAGGATTACACATAGGCACCTCCGTGGCGGCCTGTGCTGCCTCCTGTCCCTGCCCCTGGACTGCACCACTAGCACCAGTGGAATCCCCCCCTCCAGGCCCCAGGTGTGGTCCTTCCATGGCGTCCTCCTCAACCAAACCCCCCACCGACCTGGATGACTCTGTGCCATCTTCCTCCAGAGACCCCTGTGGGGGCTCAGCTGCCCCTACTGCTGCCAAGGAGTCCACCTCCAAACGCTGCCTCTTGGACCTTCCCTCGTCAGCTGCGGCCATGACTCCTCACTCCCCGAAGAGATGACTACCCGGGAGGGGAGCTGGGCCTTGTGTCTCCGGCTGGTGGTGGGATCCCTGCCGCTGTGCTCCACATCACCATCTCTGCCCTCTTCATCCGTTGATGCTGCAGACATGGAGAGACAGAACACAGGTGTCAGGGCACTGTACAATGGTCTGATACACACATGACAGTTGTACATGAGTGGCAGTGTCAAACTTCACAGATGGCATCACACTCCCCAACACACATATAATTTGAACCCACACACATGCACAAATTAACAGGAATGGTGCAGCAGGTAGCAGCATCCATACACACACAACAGCATGAACATCCGTAGGTTAGCCTGACGTCACAAGCAACATGGGGAGTGCCGAACACATGCACACACGCCACCAGACAGACATGCATCTGTACATCTCCACCGCCTGTAACAGTGCAATCATCGGCAACTATGTCACATCTGCCAATCGGCTTCCTACATGTCTGTGTCACATGCATCCATGGCGTATCACAGTCGCACACATGTCAAACACACACACATGCACATGTACACCATGCACGTACATGAAGGTGGAACCAGCATCCATGTGTCACACCCCAACCATGGCATAGTACATACACAGAAATGCTAACATTTGTGCATCTCCACATGCATTTGTGCATCATGCTTTGGAACACATACACCATTTATGTGCATCACACATGACTGGACTCACATGCAGCAGGCTCATGTCCCTGCACATACACATCAATGCATGGGACTTTCCAGGCATATGTCCAAGCTGCACACTCCTGGCACACCTCAACATGCACTGCATCCAATCAGTACGCATGGACACTTACCGCTCGACTCCAGATGGGTATGTCTCTCGAGGACCTGGAGGTGAAGCGCTGGGCGTATGTGTTCCAGGACCCTCATCTGGTCGTTGGTAAGGCGGACCCGGCACCCACTGCATCTGCTGCGTCCAAGAGGCACCAGGCCTTCCTGAGGGTCCTGGACCTGAAGTCCTCCCAGCGCTTATGGATGTGTGGTAGGTTGCGGGTTGCCACCCCGTCCGCGTTGATGGCAACCACGATATCCATCCAGATCCTCCTCCGTCCATCCTTGTCGGCGTGTGTTCTTCCAAAGAGGGCATCATAATGCACCAGGACTTGCTCCACCAGGATGCCAACCTCTCTTGCTGTGAAGCTGGCACCCCTCTGCCTCTCTGGCTGGGGGTTGCCAGTGGTCTCAGATGGTGCTTCCCCCGACATGGCAACCCCTGAGGCAGGTGTGGGTGGGCAACTGGGTCCTGGTGCTGGGCTGTGGAGCAATGGAACTGCAGTCGGGAGTCTTCTGTTCCAGCAGGGGTGGTCACAGAAACTGGACCCCTGCAGATGGCTGACGTGCAGGCCCCAAACAGCAGGGCACATGGCCAGCAGGCAGGTACGCAGCAGCAGATGGCTGGTGGAAGTCCGCTTGGGGCTCTGGGGGGCAGGAAATGGTCTTCTGGGCAGGAGCGTGGTCTTACGTGTGTTGTCGCGTGGCCAGCTTGATACAGAGTGATTTGGCATGCATAAAAACAGCACGTCAGTGTATAATTCGAGGAAAGGCCCTTAGCGCGTAAGCGCGTCACAAGTGACGTAATGCGCACAGGTGTTTCCCTCGGCATGGGTGCATCCGCACGTGCAATAACAGCATGACACGTGTGAATGCGTGTAATTCGAGGAAAGGGCCTTAGCGCGTATGCACACCAATGACATGGGCGTTGCTTGCGTGCGGGCGTAGCCTTCAGCATGGGTTAAAGGTGAGTGTGGGCCAGCAGTCCACTGTACGTGCTGTTCGTGGAGACCGACGCGTGTGTTTAACCTTCTGGAATCACACACGATTACTTCACAGCGTTTGAAGTTCGTACCTCTTCTTTTGGCGGGATGTTGCCTACGCGCACACTTTTTTCTTTTTCTTTTCCACGCAAGGCAGGCGGTGAGTCACACACGCTATTTTTCCCACTGTTGTTCCCCCTGTGCATCACGTACTGTTTTCTAGGTCATAATAGGCCACGTGTTCCACGCGTATGTGTTTTTTGTGTCCCTGGGTGCCACACCGTACTGCTGGAGGTTAAATCCACGCACGTGGGCTACCGGGGTCACGTGCACATTTTTCTTTTGTAATTGTACAATTTTTGTACAATTGTACAATTTTTGTACAATTTTTGGTTGTCAAAATATATTTTTATTTTTTTATTTTTGGGGGGGCGTGAGCATTGTGTGACCTGTCATTTTTCCCCAGGGGTCACAGAAAGCCTTGCAGGAGCACAGGGGTACCTATTCCATCCAGTACCCTGCCCCCTTCTACCCAATTGCCCAGGACAATTGTTGAGTGCACCTCCCATCAGCTATTTATCATCTGCGCCATGGTTAGGAGGCCACCAAAGGGTAAGGAGGGCAAATCTGGACATCCTCCCAGGATGTGCATGGTCAGGCTCGTGGGCACGGAGACCAGGGGGGACAGGGAGTCCAGGGTGGCCAGGGTGGCTACAGAGGGGGAAGAGGCAGGGGTGCCCCACTGGGGTGGGATGCCCAGCCACATGCTGGTGCAGACATGCCACCACCCCCTGTGGCTCCTGGTGATGCAGCTGTTGCATCACAACCTGGTGCCCATATGACCCAAAAGCAACTTACATCTGCTGTCACGGGCCCACCGATGGTGGTAGCTACAGGTGCAGCTGTGGGCACCACCGCATGGGCTCGGGGTCGGGCAGCGCATGTTGTGTTGCATGACGAGGACTCCCAGGAAGATTTACATCTTGTCCGGAGGTGCGGGTTATGTGGGTCCAGTGTAGCTGTGATTGGGGCACACGTATCTGGGGGAGTTATGACATCTGCTGCCCCAAGCAGCCGGGTGGTGGTAACTGCATAGGCAGATGCAGCCAACACCACCCGGCAGTGAGTCAAACCCAAGCCAGACCTTCTGTCCTCATACCAACACCCACTGCCTTGCCCCAGTCCACCTGCGCCACTGCCCCCACTGATCAGGGCCACATTGGCCACTGAGTGTCAGTACCAACACCCAAAAGGATGAAGCATGCTCCTGCGCAAGAGGCTGGGACCCCAGCCACGGCTCCGGCCTCCGACACGTCGAGGAAGAAGCCTTTTGGCAAGCAGGAACTGGACTTGCTTGTGGACTACGTGTCGGCACACCAACGCGATATGCTTGTGGGCCCACAGTGCCATACAACGCCTGCCCAGCGTTGGGTCCACTGGCAGCATGTTGCAGATGGTGTGACAGCCATGGGATTCCAGGTGGGCACGGCTTAGGACTGCTACAAGCGTTGGAATGACCTCCGACGCAGTGCAAAACAAAAGCTTGCCTCCAATTATTCCATGTCTCTGGTGACTTGTGGTGGGCCACCACCAGAGGAGGATGAACTCACTCAGCATGAGGAGATCGCTGCAGAGTTCATCCCGGAAGAACTAATCCGTGGAGTGGGAGAGAGGATGGATTATGATGCATTGTCCGGTGAGTATTAATACATGTTACTCAATGACATGTGTGTTTGGCGTGTGTGACCCTCCCAGCTACAACTTGGCTCCTTCCTTTCTTCACTCTCCTTCTCTACCTGTGGTGTTCACCAGGGATCTGACCTCTTGGCCTGACTTTACAAACATCACCTGCAAACTCTCGCCTACTGCATATTCATTCTCATGACTTCCAGTGCTATGCCGATGACACTCAACTCATTTACAGGCTACCCTTGGCCACCTCTTCTCCCTCCCTCATTTCTAATAGCCTCATTGACATTTGAAATTGGTGTACTGCCAATGATCTCTTTCTAAATGCCACTAAGACTGACATCCTCCTCATCGGTACACCTTCGCCATCCTTTCCCCTCACTTTCTGCCCAGCCCCCCTTGGCCCTCCTCCTACCTCCACCTGCAAGGCCAACAACCTCGGGGTCACCTTTGACTGCACACATTCCTTTTCCACACACATTTCTGATGTTTCTTGAGATATATAAACTTCTTTTTTAACCCCCTCAGGGGTACTGTGCCTTTCCTATCGTTCACCTACATGCTCACAGTCTCTCAAGCTCTGGTTGTCTCAAGGTTGGACTACTGTGACAGGCTCTTTCAATATTCTACCTGCCTCCACACTCCGCCCTCTACCACTAATCCAGTCCAAGACTGCAAGACTTGTCCTTGGCCTCAAGCCATGGGATCCTATCGTTCCAACTCTGTAATCCCTTCATTGGCTACGAGTGGATGCAAGGATCATACTTCAGACCCCCTGCATTGTGCAGAAGTATTTTTGGTGCCTGGGTCCAAAATACCTGCGACTATCCCTCTGCCAATACCCCTCCTCTCGATTCCTTTGCTCCTCTGCCTCACCCTCCCTCCTGGCCAACTTTAGGGTGTCCATATCTGTGTCATGCACATGGCTCCCCCTTTTACAGGCCCACTGCCTCTTTTCAACTGGGGTTGTGTCTTCCGGATGCATGGGTGTACTATTGATAGTTCCTCATCTGTCCTGCATCATGTCCACTTCTCATCGGCTGTAGTGACATTTGACTGACGACATGCAATAGACGCATGCCAACACTGTCTGCCAATGCACAGTTCTGTGGGGAACCTTTCATTGCCATGCAGTGCCTCCCTGCTATTGCCCAGAAGGTGGGTGTTTCACTGTATCCATGCTACATGGTGCATGCCATTTGCACATGATGGCTGCAATTGCCCTTACACTGCCATCATGTTTGGAGATTGACATCACTATGTACATGTTGATGTTGGAAGTTGAGGGGCTACACATGCACTGCACCTCACACACCCACTCCTGTTCCAAGTTCAGCCCTTCAGCATGCCAACACAATGCTGCTGTGTGATGGTGACCTGCCATGTATGTACCCATATCCCTCTTTTCACTGTATGGAAACACAGTAGTGTAGGTGCCTCCTGTGACACATGTACTCTGCATAATTGATGGTAGAGTGCTGCACGTGAACATGCTTTGGCTATTTGTGTGTTCCCCCATGCTTATGCTAGGTGTCATCTCTGTGTTGCCATCTCTCATTTCTGCTTTGGATATGTGCCTGCTAGAGGTTGTATGTGATGCAGGTGATATGCAACATGCAATACATGTGTTGCCTTCACATTTTGCACACATCCTTTTATGATTTTTGGATACCTTTGCATTGCAATGCCACTGGATGCATGTTGGGGTTTGAGTTGCCTGTGACATGGCTGCTTCATTAGTTGGCTGTCAATGTTGTGATCTGTATGTGTATGGTATGTGCTACTGACATGCGTGTTCATGTTTCTTTTATTTATGTTGCAGGTGATGACGCACTAGCGGCAGAGGATGAAAATGTCATCCCAGACACGGTGGTCAGTTCACATCAACAACCAGGCACCACTGGTTGCGGGGTGGCAGCCAACGAGAACCCACTGGTGCTCCAGGCCATCGTGTCCAGAGCTAACTCTGAGTCAGGCTCTGATGTATCCTCTGACCACTATGTTGAGCCGGATCTGCATCATAATGTGTCGTCGCTGGTAAGTGATCCTGTGTTGGATGATCTTCTGTCTGCAACACCCAGGCAGGGTTGGAATGTCTGCCTGTGGTGGTTACGGGTGCACGGTCACACTCAACACCAGTTGGCCATGTTCCTGGGTCATCAGGTCGACAGAGGGATGCAGGCCTGCAGCCATGGGTGGCACCAACCCAGAAAGGACCACGGCTCCTTGGGTCCAGCAGGTGTGGTGTTCAGCAACCCAGTGGCTGCGTGCCACCGAGGTCAACTGAGTGGGAGCGTGCCATGATTGCCATAGCACAGCAACAGGGGGGAGCAGTTGAGATGATTGCTCAAGATATGGAAAGTGTGGCCCATTCCATCCTCCCCTCTGCCTCTATGCTCAAGCAGGGGCACACCGTGAGGCCCTGAGGGTGGAACACCAACCCCTCCGATCTACTCTGGGTGCGCTCTGGATGAACGAGAGTAGACGGGCAGAAGACAGGATGGTGGAGCTTAGAAAGAACCATCTCAGATGAACTCCATGCAAGCTGGGAGTTTCACTGTTTGTCATGTGAGGCCATGCAGGCAGAACTCCATTTTACACATCAGTCCTTGCAGGAGGAAGCACGTCTGACACGTGAGGTATTGCATTATAACCTACGTGTCAATGCCATGCAGGACCTGGCTTACCAGACCCGCATTGTTGCTGCCGTTGAGGGGCAAGGCGCGGCTAGGCGTGGTGACGCAACTGAGCCACGTCCACCTTCTGATTTCCATCCAGAGGGTGATTACGACAGCCTATCTCCCACATAGGTCGGGCCGTGCAGGCGCTGAGCCCAGTGAGGATTTTATTTTTAATCTCAACATCTACACATCGCCCGGGTCATGTATGGGCATTTTTTATTTTATTTCCTTTAAATGTGGTGGCTTGAGGGATGAGAGAGACATGGGCATTGTCCAAAAGGAATCCTAAAGCAGAGTTTCCTGGAAGGAGACCTGATTGCTGTGAGGCAGGGAAAGCAGGCAGTGGAAGATAACCCGGAGGCTGTGAGAGACCATCCAGGCTCTGAGCTTTAAGAATATTATCTGAAAGTGAGTATGAAAAGCCCCAATGCAACTAGATATATGCCGTCTATAATCATCTCTCTGCTAATTACCTGCATGGGTGGAACTGGAAGAGGGAGCCATTAAGAGGAAACTGATTCCAAATGTAATGCGTTATCATTTTAGGGTCAAAATGCAATTTGCAATGCAAGGGAAGACTAATTTAAACTGGAACCCAACAGCATTTCCATGCTAGGGCATATAGTCCACTGCAACCAAAGCCAAATACATTGAACCCCATGTGTTTTCACAGGTGTAGTCAAAAACTGGTGCTGTGAAACTTTGGCCAGTGTTCTCTAGCCTAACAGAGAATTTATAAATCAAGACCCATGAAGGCCTAGTCATTTAAAAATACATTGGGATGAAATGGATTTTAGCGGAACCACTTCCAATCCCATAGATTATGATGCAACTTTGAATGAACAGTTACTTTTCGCCAATTGCATTTTGTGGAAGTGAGAGGACCCTAAAATAGTTACACCTAAATCATCCAAGGGAATCGGGAGGATAGTTGTTGTCCTTTCATAGAATCATAATTTTGGGTTGCTACATGGTGCAGATGAATCAATATTCTGTACCTACATAGCTTGTGCTTCACTTATATGAACATGCTCGGAATCCTTACCACCATATCTACATATGGGAGGAATTCACACCAAATATGATTTCCATTAATGTTGATGCTTATGAAACCTGTCTCTGATGTTAATATTTGTCATTGACAATGGAGAAACAAAGAAAACATTTGACATTTAATAGAAAGTGCATCATTTGCAATTTTAATGACTTCCCCATCAACAATATACAATCCCCCCAATAAAGGGGTTAAACAGGATGCCCCTCAGAACCACTTTAATTAATCCTATTCCTCTCAGACTTTTACCCGGATACCTCTGGTAGGAACGTTTATCCGCTACTATTGAAGAAAACCTCTGTATAGCACATTGCTCTACGTGGATGATACAGTAATTCCCACAGCACTCATTTTACCAGCACATGCTTACAGGCACCCTTCCCTGACTAGCCTTCTGAGTCTGATCCACCCAAGTCCCTGTAATAGTTGACCCCCAAACCTATTTTTCCCCTGGCACTTGCCCTTCTGGGTTCCTCTAGCACTTGCCATGCCCCTGGGGCTGCCTCCCTCCTGCACTTCTCCTTCTTCCCCCTCTCACTATACCATCCTTTCCGCCATTCAGCCCTGCGCTTCTAGTTACAGCACTTACACGATCCAAATGTCACAAGACCTAGTAGGACCGTTATTGTTATTTTCTCCTATTTCCCCACCCCCACACTGTCGTGTGGAGCCTGGAAACACTTTCTGCTGTATAGGCACCATACAAATAGTCAATAAATTAAATCCTGGATTTATTTTTTTTATTTATTTATTTTACATTTATAGCAATACGTAAAACCATCAGGCATCTAGGTGCTAGTTATGTTGGTAGTTACAGGTTGCAGAATCAAGTTTACGTTGCAGTTACAGAAGTAGTTAATTAAGTCAGCTACTGAGAAGTAGTTGACTCAAAGACAACTTGTTGTGTAAAAAGGTTTTACAGGATGTGCCCCGCCAGCTACGATGATGTTGAGCATATTAGGGAGCAAACAGCAGTGGTATCGCCATGCGCACGCTGGGATAGCCTCACCTCTAGTTGCAAGAGCCTACGTCAGCAGTACAGTGCACGGGGGAAATGTATCCGCTCAAAAATGAAAGATAATGTTATAGGTACAACGTAAGGTTAACAAAGGCAATTACAGTGGATTATAAGATTCGAGGATAACTTAGCAAGTGTAGGTTTTGGAGGATGTTCCCCGCCAGCTGGGATGAAGTAGAGCATGCAAGGGAGCAGACAGCAGTGGTATCACCATGCGCAAGCTGGGAAAGCCTCACCTCAAAAGTTGCAAGGGACTATGTCGGCTGTGCAAGTCGTGGGGGGATAGAGTCAGTAGAAGTCAGTAAGATGAGAAGAGCAGGGGTGATGGCGGCAACAAGGAATTCCGTTACTGTACCTTAAGGAGGGAACAAGGATATATGAATTCAGAGGCAGCTCCAGGATAGGTGAACGGATTGTCAGGGGAGTGTATACATAACAGCAGGAAAGCTTAGGTTGCAGGTCGAGGGCCGTATATAGGAATGAAAAAATGGGTACAAAAGTGGACGCATACCTTTGTGAATCAGCACATGCCCGGCCCTTTGCCAGAACTGGACAGGCACAGACAGGAGTTGTCCTTAGGCCGGGTACTTGGGTTTGAATTGCCAGCACAGAGTTCCGGATGTGGTAGCCAGGCGGGGGTTGGACGTGGGTAAAAACTGGTGGGGCTCCAACAAGAGCTATTAATGATAATTGCCTGAAACCAAATGCATCTAAAACATAAATAATGGTTTTCAGAAGCAGGGCAAAATCTGCAATTGGTCTCTTAGCAGAAGTAGTGTATAGGAGGTTAATTCATATTCTTATCTTGGCCTACTCTTTTCAAAGAATGGCTACTGGTCTTGGCATATGAAGAAAATAGTGGAGCAAGCCTATCTTAGTCTAAAATTACTTTTTAGATTGTTCTTCCCTTTTGAACATATAAATTAGAGAAGTGTTTTGAGGTTTATAAAGAGAGGTTTTGTTCAATCATCTTGTATGTCAGTGAAATCCTGGTACACTCAAATTGTGAGTACTTGGAGATGGTGCTGAATACATTTTTGCAACAAATACTAGCCCTGCCCCCTGGTGCCTCTAGTAGCTCATTAAGATTTGAACTAGGCTTTATTGAGAATAGAGGTATTGGCCCAGTCAAGATTCCTAATTTACTTTTTAAAGGTATGCCTGGGATACTCTGCCAAACACAATGTAATTGTGAGCGTTCCAAAGATGATGGCTTCACCAGATATAGATACACTTAAGTGGTATGATGGTGGCACAAGGATATGGACTGGTGTGAGAGAGATAGGGACCTACCTTATTTTGGTTACCCAATTCGCCCTAAAACAGCTATCAAGATTAGCGCTGGTGTGAGGGCAAGATAGATAGATACACGAAAAACTGAGCACTTGTTTTCTTTAGCCTTGTACTCGGATGTGTGCCTAAATATAGTCTGTCAATGTGAAATATGACACATTGGATCTCCAGAATGGAGGAGGAAGCTGCTACTTGCATGCTAAAATGTGCTCTTACTTAACAAACTAACAAGATGGGTCGGGGGACCCAGAAAGCATTCTTGCGACGTGGGGAGCGGTGAAGAGTTTGCACATGTTTTCTTAATATGCCCTCAAATCCCTGATTTACGCAAGAATTTGTAGGAGCCCCCTTCCTGCAAAATGGAATATGGGCATGCAACAAAGCTATGTTTTATCTAAATAACTGTGAGGATCAGGCATTTATAATATGGTCTATTTAAATATGTTAATGCTGCTCTTTTATTGTGGGACTTTTTTTTTAAATCTTGGAAATAAGACATTGCATGATTTTAGATTGTGCAAAGATTATTTAATTGATGTTATGTTTTGTGATACTAATTGTGATGCTCACGTTTATGATATATTTTTCTATGATGAGTTTTAGCCGTATGCAGTTTACAGTATTAACTCTGGTTGTGATTTGTTAGATATTTGTATTATTACTGACTGCATTTGGTTCTGTATGGGATTTAATTTGTGTTATGTAATGTAGTTCTTAGGTTTTAATTGCTAATGGGGAAATCTGAATGAATAAAGATGAATGCTTCCCCTGCTTCGAGCACGGGGACCACCTTGATTTTGCTCGATTTAAATAAATGAGAGTTTCAACTCCAAATACAGTCCGTTTCTTGTCCTAGAACTGTGGAGGGGAATTATATTCTAGGGGGTGTTAAATCAGCAAAATTAATATTTAAACCCAAAATAATTCCAACAGTATTCAACCAAAAAAAAAGAATAGAAAGTGCTTAAATGTGGATTTAAGGGAAATAAACCACTTCCGTGCATGCAGAAGACATTGAAGCAAATTAAAAATGACTTTTGATGTTGCTGTAAGAATGCATACAATAAGGGTAAGGTGGAGTAAAGATTGAATTAGGCCTGAAAAGAGTCACCACAGATTCGAAGAGTGATGTTTAAAACAAAGTAGTGCAGTAGGACAGGCATTTCAAGAAAATAAAGTAGTGCCTGGTGACAGTCATCAAATGCTCTTGTATTCATTGGGAGGAATAGGAAGCATTAGGCCCTTGGGGAGGGCTGAGTAGCAATTTTTCTGTCACCAAGTTTGACATTGAGGTGCCCACTTATATTCTCACAAAACTTTCACTCTACTCAGCTCTCACGACACAAAAAGTAACCCATCCTATATGAAAATATAAAATGATTTGCAGGAAGAAAGCAGCGCTATCTAAGTCAAACGACATGGATTCTTTGCCATGAACATCAGACCTAGCTGAATTCTAGACCATGCATTACAGCAAGAGGAAAACACACATTAGGACACAGAGCAAACCCAGGGCTCAGGAATATGGCAGTCATTATTAAGGAGAAGCACTGTCCACTCTCTTCAACTCCAAATATTCAAGAGGTCTGGATTTGAAAATGCAAACTGAGATATTTTTAAACATACTGCACTTAACCCAGGGCCTTGTTGGACTGGACGCGTTTGTTCCCCCCAACTGCCCTCTGTCCTCACACCTCCATCCATACGCATGCATGACCTCAATGTACTAGGACTATTAATGTTTGTCTGTCTTGTCCCTCCTTCCAGCGTCCCAACTGTAACACTTCATGCACTTGCACTAGGAGAAATGCTGTCAGGCCTAGTAGGCTCGTTTTTTCTGTCTAGATTAATTTGTAAAAACTTGAAGGCCTAAGAATGATTACTGTATTCCCTTGTTCCCCTCCCGCCTTGAAGCGCTTTAATGCACTCTACCGATGTATAAGCGCTCTATAAATAAACAATTACAATTGCAATATGTTGAGACCTGTCAATCCCATCTGCCAAGTCAATAAGTAAATCTCCCTAGACAGCCAAATCATTTGATCTCTTAGTGGGACTGGACATCTTAACTATGGTATTGCTTCTTCAGATGTTTTATTTTTTTAATGCAATTTCAAACTCCAGATAACCTTTACATTCTGAACCTTTGATAAAAACATTAACGGGGTGGCGTAAATACTGATGTGCCTACTAAAATTAGTAATAACTTAACTGTGCGTGTTTACTGCGGGATGTGCGCCAAATCTTTGCGTGGCGCACATGGGCGCACACATCATTCCAACATCCCAAACGCTATGCGTGACGTGCACAGTGATAGCGCACAACATCGGCGCACACACCAAAAAGGGAGCGGGACACGGGGCGTAACAAGCGGAATGGGGAACAACGCATGAAAAAGAAGGCGTAACTGGGGAAGTTCTGCAGTGAAATATACAGAACATCCACACGCACGCGAACGACACGTATTCATGGAATCGAATATGGGAAACCCGCGCACGTGAAAAGATGCGTACAGGTGTCAACACGTCCACCACACGAAGGCAGGCGGTAGCGTCCCCGCGCACAGTATAAAAGTGCGTGCAACAACAAACACGTATCTACAGCTACGATGAATGCCCCATTTGTCGCAGCACTGATCATGGGACACCGCAGGAGGAGGAGAATAGCCAGGCCCTGCATTATTTTGCCCCGGACCAGCCTTTTTGGGATGCCTGACGACCAGGTCTATGGCAGGTATAGGTTTCCACCTCATATCATCCTAGACCTGGTCAGAGAGTGGGAAGATGACCTTACATCCCCCACCCTGTGCTCCCAAGCATTGAGCCCCTTGGAGAAGGTGCTCAACGTCCTGCATTTTTTGGCCACAGGGTCATTTCAGCGGACAACTGCCATAGTTGGGGGGTCTCACAGGCCACACAGTCACGCTGCCTACACCAGGTGTTGGCGATCAGTCCGCAGGCACATATACATGCCCAGAACACCCGCAGAAATGCAGGCCGTGGTCCAGGCCTTCTACAGGGTAGCACACTTCCCCAAAGTGCTTGGTGCCATAGATTGCACCCATGTGGCCCTACGTCCAGTGAGCACATCTATCAAAACCGCAAGCACTGGCATGCCATCAACGTGCAGGTTGTATGCGATGCAAAGGGAATCATCACCACTGTCTATGCAAACTACCCTGGATCAACCCATGACAGTTTCATATACAGAATGTCTTCCCTGAGCCGGCCCTGGAAGCTGGGAAGCATGGCGACACATGGCTCCTAGGTGAGTACAAATGCCTGTGCACATGCATGCATGTCACACACAGACAAATACACAAACCCAACTAATCACAACCATTACGACCTCCTCAGGGGACAGTGCCTACCCTCTGAGCAACCACATGATGATGCCAATCCGGAACCCCACCACATCACCCCAGGTAAGATACAATGTTGCCCATATTGCAACCAGGGCCATAGTGGAGTGCACATTCAGAGTGCTCAAGTCATGCTTCCGCTCCCTTGACCACTCTGGCGGCCAGCTACTATATGCACCCCCAGTAGTGTGCAGGATCATTGTGGCAGCATGTGTCCTGCGCAATGTTGCAACATGGCAGGGCGTACCCGTGGACATGGTGGTGCCCCCACATTCCCAACCACAGGTACAGGCGCTGCCCATGGGAAGGGAAAGGGCAAGTGGCGAGGTAGCCCGGACCCTGCTTGTGGCCACATTTTTCACCTAAACTCCCACCCCTGTGGAGTGCACACAGGCCTGGCACATACCAGGTGACAATCGATGATGACAAAGAGACAGTCAACTGTCACAACCTTACCAACCTGAGGATGTTGCCATGGGAGTGCTACATTGTGTGCATACCTAGCTACTTAAACATAACCAATCCTGTGTGACCAAAAGGAACACATGCAAGGTGTGTATCACACCCCCCTGCAAAACAGGCCATGACAATCCCGGGTATGTCACCCAAACCCTCCCAAACCACATCACCCTTGTCTGCCACACCATGGCATGGCATGCAACAGCAAAAGGCCAACACCTGACCAATAATATACAAAGTGACATGTGATGAATGGAAAGTGGCCTGAGACAATGATGCCTGACATGGAATCAGATGAAATGACTGACAACAACCTCCCACACATACCAGGTCATACACACATGCTGTACAACAGTGGTACCTTCAACACAGCACTGAATGCCTGTTCACATGCACATTGGGCAAGTCAAAATCGCCACTCCCAAACCCGTGTGCTGTGTGTGTCTCCTGCTATACACTGCTCAGCACAGAGCACAGTGAGCAGCCATTGTGTTGGGGATACACCTTGAACATCACATAAAAAGGACAAAATAACAAATGTTCCCATTGACACATGTCCAGGATCCCCAAATGGTAATTGATCATGCGCTGCAGGGACACAGCGTGCCCGAGAAGGCAATATGTGTGCATCTGTGGGCATGGAAGGGTGGTTGTATGTGTGGTGGGGCATTGTGCAACTATGTGTGTCAGTAGGGATATGCACTCAATTTATGCATGTCAAATCAAGCGACCCTCAGTGTCCTTTACACATCACATGTGAACATTGCTCATGTGTACACCCCAGCATGTCAAACCACAGAAATCCCCTGACACCTGAAGTAAATACAACACAGGAACAGCCATTGACCAGCAGAACACATCATGTACATAGTACCCCACAATGACATTGTCAGAGAGTGCCCAAACACTGTAGCCCAGGCTTACTGTCCAACAACAAAAGGCCCTCCCTCATTTACACATCACCATGACCTTCTGAACAACTGTGTCTGGGGTATGTAGCCTTCTCCCTTTTAGTCTACCTGGCTACAGGATCCCCCTACCCTTTGTTCTTCATGTTCCACCTTGCCTGTAAATAAGGTACAGCCCCCTCAGAGGCCTCCTTGACTGGTAAAAATACCAAATCGCAGAGAACTCCAAGGAGCCAAACCCCCAAACCAGGGAAGAAGCCTCTTGGCACAAAAAAACCCTGGAAGAGTCTCCAGTAGATTACTCGAAGTGGAAAAAAAAGTCCTGGCACATGTATAAGCAGAATGATCAAACTACCAAGGTAGCACAGTTCAACAATGGTTCAACAGGAAGGGTACCTTTTTCCGAAAACAACATACAATGAGGATGCAACAACTGATGGGTAGTGTCACAGCTCCGGTCTCCAGGCGCAGGAGTGGCACGAACCAACCACCCCCTCTGTGGTCTGGGCGCCTGCAAGGTAAAACGTACACAGGCCTCCGAGACCATGGTGGGGAAAGAGGGTCAGGGATCCGTTGGTTGGACAGGCATTGGTATTCAAGATAACTGGAAAGATGGGCAGGAGAGGGGAGTTAGATCTGCAACGGAAAGTAGGCAAAATACAAAATACAACTATTGACAATAACACATACTCAATCAGAGAAACCATGTTCTACATGCACATAGTACGAAATGAGAGAAATGCACGACAAAGAGAGACTTATCTCTGTGATGAGTGCTGGCCTCCTGCCTGTGCACTCTCAGGTCCGGTAGCAGGATCAGTTCAATGCTGCAAAGAGAGCGTGAGTTAATAATCTGCGTGTGTTTACAACACACACAAAACAACATTCCTGCCCCAAAGTAAGTGACTTCTCCACAAACAAACACCCTTGTCTGCTGTTATGTACGTATACGTTAGCTTCCCCCTGTGAGAGTTCATACACTGTCAATGCAGTAAGCAGGCGCACCTGAGCGTGCGGTAAAAGGAAAACCAATGTGTCAAGAATCAAACATGATAGAATGGTCCCTGGGTGACCTGATAGACGCGTATAGCGAGGTGGGACTTCAGTACAAGTGTGTTCTGGCAGCTTTGGATTACAATAGGTAGTGCAAGTGGCAATTTGCACATGCAAATGATATGCACTGCACACGAGTCTGTGCCTCGCTGGGTGTCCCTGTGCGCTGTATACGTTTCTGACTCGGAACGCTACTACGCTAATAACTCAGCTTCTATGGAGCAGGGGGGACTGGAGGATATGTGCGACGGCCCCTGCTTGTGCCCCTGACAACTTGTAAAGCTACTTGGCATTTGTCCCTCAACGCATCTTGGCTGTACTGGGCGCTTACACAACAATATCTGTCCAAGCTCCCCATAAGTGGCGATACTTAGCATGCATGTCCAAGTGGCCTGGTGGAAGGTTGGCTGCGGTGTGGCCCCCTCGTACTGCTCACCTTGCTTGGAGCTTCTGGAAACACATCTGCTTCTGTTGGACGTCTGAGCACAAGCCCTGTGCTACTGCTTGCGCACACATGAGCATGTCTGCACCACCGAACGTAGCCAGTTTTCTGTAGTGCTTCGCCCTGTGTCTGCTGGCAAAGGTGGTATGGAGGCTCATTGTCCTGCAGAAAGGGCATACAACATATAAATAACACTTGAAAGTTCCCTCTGTGTGTGTCTTCATGCTGGTTGTCACTGGGCCATGTTAGAGACCTAGATCGGAACTCCTCCCACCATCAGTGTGACTTTGACAGGCAAAGGGTGCAGGCTACTGTCTACAGCATGAAGTGCATCAAGCACATATACAGGAAAGAAAATAACATACATCACAATCTAGATCAATTAATGGACACATCGGGGGTGGTGCTGTTGAGTAGCCCAAGATGGCTGCTTAGTCTGAGAGCTCCATGTGGCTCTGGCTGAAATCCGCCCTCAACTGCGGTACTTTCCAACTGAACTGGACTTCTTGACCAGCTGGCTCTTGGCCTGTGGGGGCCTCCGTGTGTGGCCGGCTCCCGCTTCCTCCTCCCTGCCTGCTCTCAACTACGGCGGGCGGTGACCGCGGAGCACGGTGCCCGCGTGTCCTGCCCCCCTTCTGAGGGCCCCCGCTGCATGGCCTGCGCCCGACCGTCTGAAACGGGATTCTGCCATCGGCTGCGGTGGCCCCCCTCGGAGTGCGCCGTCGCGCAGACGGCTGCCGCGGGGGCCTGTGATGGAGCGCGCCCGACTCCTTTCCCTGCCATCAGTACCGGAGTGCTCGCCTCGCCACAGCGTGAGGCGGCTGGGCTGGAGCCTAGCTGCCCCCCCAAAATTTGCGGCCCAGGATCCTGGGCTATGGACAGTCATACCCAGGTGAGGAGCGGGGGGGGGCCCGCGGTGTGGTGTTCACGGTGCCCTGGGCTGGACCTCATCTTGCTGCCTTGCTGCCTTGCTGCCTTGGAGAGCCCGGAGCCTCTCGCTCCTCCCTAGAGGGAGATGCCATACCCTGACTGCCTGCCCCTGTGGGGAATCTAGACACTGGACACCTCACCACCTATCGTCACTGGAGCCCCTGACTGCACTAGGGTCCCCCCCTTGCACGAGTGACTTGAGGCAGCGGAACCCTTGGACTAGTGTGTTCCTGGCCTTCACTTTCCCCCCCGTTTCAATTGGGTGCACCCGACAAACTAAATCTACACAGAGCCCCCTGACCTAACAGAGGAGTGAACTCTTACGCAGCAACTGCTGCATCTTTCTGTCAGGAGTCTACTCACTTTTGTGGGCTGGCAGCCTTCCCCTATTGCCCCCTGAATGGTTCCACGCTTTCTACTTTGTTGCAGCCTCCCTGCCTTCACTGCTGCTATAATCTGCCCATGCCACCGCCACAAGTGCAGTGCTTGACGCCTGCCATCGCTTTGATCATTTCACCATCCACCTTTCCCTAATTGCTCCACTGTGAGCCCCTGCCTCACCTGAGACTGCACCGGCAATGTCTAACAGATCCAGAGGGAACTCGAACGGGGGAGCCATGGACAAATTCACTAAGGCTGTCCCGAGGACGGAACCTGGCCACACGTCATCCTTGCAGGAGGAACCAGAGCCGGACCGTCATCCCTGCGCAATGGCCCCCAACTTGACTACACTCATGGAAACTATGGCCAAAAATTTCACCTCATTCCATGAGAAGCTAGACGACATCAATGCCAATGTGGCCTCCCTAAAAACAAGAGTGGACCAGGCAGCTACCAGGATCACTGACGCTGAGAGTAGAATATCAACGAACGAAGATGATATTCAAGTCCTGCAGAACACAGTTGCCTCCTTGTCACGCAACATGAAAAACGTGAAAGCAAAGTGCGACGACTTGGAATCACGCTCTCGTAGAAACAACCTGCGAATCATTGGGGTCCCGGAAAACGCCCTCAAAGGGCGCATGGAAGACGCCATTGAAACCTTGCTCAGAGACCTCCTCAGCAATCCGGCCCTCTCGCCCTACTTTACAGTCGAGCGCGCCCACCAAGCCTTGTCACCCCGCCCCAAACCAGGCAACATCCCAAGGTCCATCATCGCCAGGATTCTAAATTACCACGACAGAGACCTCATCCTCCGCCTAGTGCGGGAGAAGGGAGACCTACGCCTTGAGGCCAATACCGTCAGGATTTTCCCGGATTTTTCAATAGTGGTACAACAGGAGAGACACCAATTCCTCGGGGTCAAGAAATTGCTTAGGGAACAAAGTGTCCCGTATGCCATCCTGTTCCCCGCACGACTCAAAATCACACACAACGGCAAATTGTATTATTTTACTGTGCCTGACGAGGCGGTGAAATTCATTGAAGCGCACATCCCTCTCCATGACCCAACTGGTGGCCGCGCCGACGAAGATTGATCTAGCGTATCATACCCTAATGTGGCCTAACCTGTCCAGTAATTCTTCAATTTGAACGTGTCAATGGCAATAATGTACTGCAAACTCAGCAAATTCAGCCCCTTCTACAGACATCCGGCTTCAGGCTTACCCTTGGTACTTTGGACATTGATCTCCGTTCTCCTTTCAGAGCATGGAACTGACCATGAGCCCTTGTTACCTCCTCACTCCCATCCTGTTTTCAATGGCCTACCGACTTTGGGACCTGCATAAGATCCGTTTACCGCAGAACCTGTCTTTGACAGCTTTCGCTGTCCTACATGATGTTCAAACGGCCGTCCACACGGCAACAGCACACCTCACTGCAATTGCAAAGTTTATGTTTGGTTTGGTGTTACTGCTGGTTTGCCCCGGTTGGGCCATAGTAGGGGCATATCCCTGTTGGATAGTGCCCTTTGACCTCTTCTGCTCAGGGAGTGTCGAGTTAATTGGTGACACCTGTACTTGGGGGGGGGGGGGTATATACACTGCAAGTTAGGGGAGGGCAGTGAGGGTGGGGGGTGGTAATGTTGGGATTTTGGAAACCGGTATTGCAAAAGGCAGAGGAAGACAGGCAGACCGCATGACATCGGGGAGCCCACTTAGGGGCTTGCTCCGCCCTACTTGTAGACCATGGCGACAGTGGTGGGATGTTCCTTAGAATACTAGAATGCCTACTATAGTGATGTCCTGGAACATCCGGGGTTTAAATAATTACACCAAGGCGCGAAAAATCATGACCTACGCTAATAGACATGGATGCAAAATTCTACTGTTACAGAAAACACATTCCATGGGCGCCCTGACCAAATGCATGGCAGCAGCATGGGGCCCCCACAGATATTCCACCTCTTACTCGACCCGAGCCAGAGGGGTACTGACGATGATTCATAAATCACTCAAGTATTTACTCCACAAGAGCTATATAGACCCAGAGGGGAGGTATGTGATATTGCACTGCACTATAGCTAACAGTGAATATGGTGTCCAGTCAATTGGTCGAAAAAAAACAGGTCGACTGCAATTTGGTCGACGCAATTTGGTCGAAAACCAAATGGTCGAATTTTTTTTTTTATTTATATATTTATTTTTCGGGTTTTCGTTTAGTAAAAAAAGGGTTTTTTAGAGAAAAAAAGGGGGCTGGGGGGGAACCCCGGGGGACCCCCCCAAAAAAATAAAAAAAAGGGTTAAAATAAAAAAAAATAAAAATTCGACCATTTGGTTTTCGATCAAATTGGTTCGACCATTTGTCTGGTCGACCAATTTTTTTCGACCAAATGTCTGGCAACCAGTGAATATTTGTTGGTAAACACCTATTGCCCTAATGTGGACTCTCCTGACTTTGTTGACAGGGTTGTGTCTATATTACTGGGCTATGTGGGGGTGCACATTATCTGGGGGGTGATATGAACTTAATTTTAGACATTAAATTGGACAGGACAGGCACAGCTCCCAGACCACTATCCGGCGTGGCCCGAGGACTCCTAGCACATAGTACAACACTCGACATCCAAGACGCATGGCGTGTATTACATCCACAAACACGCGAATACACCCACTACTCCTCGGTGCATGATAGCTCGTGCAGAATTGACATGTTCCTTCTGTCAAGCGCAATGCTGGGGATGGTTGTGGAAACACACATTTTGGCCCACACCCTGTCGGACCATTTACCAAACTTGATGTCCCTGGAACTGTGAGTGTCTCCTCCCACCGTCAATACTTGGAGGTTCAAGTCTTCTGCATTGCAGGACATAGTGTTCAAGGTGGACATTCTTGAGATATTCAGACCTACTTTGAGCGCAACACACCCCAGTCCACCCCCTTGGGAGTCCGATGGGATGCTTTCAAAGCCTTTATCAGGGGAATGTCTATATCCAGGGCGGCAGTAGTCCTTAAGACTATAAGAGCAGCCCTTGGCCGCTCCAAAACCAAATTGCGTGAACTGGAGAGGGATCATCCGTCGTCAGTTGACCCTGCCACTCTACTCCAAATCAGTAAAGAACTCCAATTCTTTAACGAGCAGGCCACTAGGGAGGTGCAATACTTTAGCCGCCCGCAGGCTGTGCAGAAATATGGGGAGGGCGATAGGCCCGGGAAAACATTGGCCACCCTAGCCAGGGGCGAGTGGGGCCAAACTCAGATCAATTGTGTAAAGGACATCCAGGGGACAGTTCACTGGTCCGACCAACAGATCCTTGAAGTCTTTACAGACTTCTATACAGACTTATACTCTCAGGCCCCTGAACACAGCAAATCCTTTATGCGAGACCTCCTCGAGCAGATTCCCACAACCTATATCTCCCCCACAACCAGGGACCAGCTAGACTCCCCCTTCCAACTAGATGAAATAGTTGAAGCCATATCTAAGTACCCTACGGGTAAGGCACCGGGCCCCGATGGGCTGACCACAGAATTTTATCAAGAGCACGTGGCCATACTAGCCCCCAAAATACTCGAAGTATGGAATGAGTCACTCCGGCTGGGTTCCCTTCCCCCAATGTTACGTGAGGCCGTTATAATGGTTTTACTTAAACCCGGTAAGCCCAACGGTGAGTGTGGATCATACAGGCTCCTCTCGTTAATGAACTTAGACACCAACGTTTTGCTAAAGTGATTGCCAATCGCTTCCTCCCGGTCATGCCATATATGGTCCATGATGACCAATCAGGCTTCGTGCCTGGGAGTTCCACATCCCATAGCATTAGGAGGTTGTTCAATGTTATGTCCCGTATTGACCAGGGGGCGAGTGCAGTCGCAGTTACGCTAGATGCCCAGAAGGCATTTGACATGGTGTCCTGGAAATACATGTGGTTGGTGTTGGAAACCATGGGCGTAGGGCCCAACATGATGGCATATATTAAGTTACTCTATACCTCCCCGGTAGCCAGGGTCCGTGTCAACTCTCAGACGTTGGGCCTGATCCCCCTTTTTAGAGGTACCCGACAGGGCTGCCTGTTCTCCCCGATCCTGTTCGCCCTGGCAATAGAGCCAATGGCGGTCTACGTAAAGGAGCAACATTCACGCAAAGGCATACGGCTGAAAGACTCCCCTGAAATGATTTTGCTCTATGCTGACGATGTGCTGTTGTTTATAAGAGACCCGGCTGTTCACCTTGACCCAATAATGCGTGATATTACCCGTATAGGCACGCATTCTGGGTTCACTATAAACTATACTAAATACGAAATCTTCCCCCTCACCAGCTCCACGCTACAACCTCCCACTGAGTACCCGCTCTGCTGGTCCCCGGATGGGATCAAATATCTGGGAGTCCAGGTGTCCCTGACCAAAGACACATTGCTGGCAGACAACTACCTAGCTGCAGCAGAGCAAGCCGAAGCCAAGATAGTGTGCTGGCGCACCCTTCCACTTTCACTGGCCGGGAGGCTCTCGCTGGTGAAAATGATTTCTCTCCCCAAATTATTGTACGTATTTAGCAATGTCCCTATCTGGCACGGAAAAAGATACTTCATAAACTTACACAAGCTGTATGCCCTATTCCTGTGGGACTCTGGCGCTGTATGTAAAAAATGGTCAGACATGACACTCCCCTATGACAGAGGGGGATTCACCACCCCCAAAATGCTGCGATACTGGATCGCAGCACAGGCACAGTTCGCCTCCTACTGGTACCCCGGTCCCCCACCTCGTCCCCATGTCAAGCTGGAAACACTGGCAGCAATAGGCACCAACATAATGTCCTTAATCCTAGATCAAAACTACAAACCTGATTCACCCATCGACCCGGTCTATACCACGGTACAGGGCTGGGGCCGGATATTCGAGACCTGCACCGAACAACGCCCATACTACAAATGGCTCCCCACCTGGAGATTCCCCGGGCTGGAACCCACATTCGACACAGCACTGGCACGACACTGGGAAGACCTGGGATATCACGCCCTAACTGACTTCTACCCTGAAGGACAGTTCATAACGCCACAAACTTGGAGACCAGGCCACTCGGGTTCCGCACTGGAAACCATGCAGTTCTATAAACTCTGCGCTGCTTTCAGAGATGCATGGCCTGACTTTCCCAATGAACCTCTGGACTCCCCTAGGGTTGCCTACATCGCCAACTCGGGAGGCGCTCGTGGGGTGGTATCCTCACTGTACAAGCTCTTACTGACGACTGGCCCCCCCGGCCCTCCAAGGCCTGAGACGACTGGGCTTCTGAACTGGAGTTGGAGCTCACCGACAACCTATGGGAGAAGATGTGTTCTCATACCAATAGGGTCTCGCTAAACTTCTGTTACCGAACCATGCAGTTTAAGTTATTAAATAGGCTTTACAATACCCCGTGCAGGATCTCCAGCTTTGCGCGCGCTGACCCACGACCTTGCCCCCGCTGCGGCGCGGAGGGGGCTGACCATCTACACATGTTCTGGAACTGTCCAGGCCTGACTGCGTTCTGGGGCAGGGTTTTGGAAACACTATTTGAAATTACTGACTCTGTGGTTGACACTGATCCGTTGGGTGTTCTGTTTGGGATATGGCAGACTGAGGGAGCCAAGAGCATGGCTAAGTTCCTGAATATTGGCTGTATAGTGGCTACAAAGTGTGTTTTGCAAAACTGGAAGAGTCCCAACCCCCCTTCAACCTCCCTTCATTCCAGAAATGGTTAAATCTGCTCACATGGTCCCGAAACTGTGAAGAAGAGTTTATTGAAATGATCCCAGCTCGCTCCCGCCCCCGAAACATATGTTCCGCCTTCAATAGCTACTTGAATGGCTTAGATGATACTTCCACAGTGGACGATTCCCCCCAGCCTCCTCCTTGAAGAACTTGGGAACCTATTGCCCTGCAATGTGTCATCCCCCCTCACGATGTTGCTCCATTGTCTCTGTATACCCCTGTATTCTCTCATGCATGTACCTAATGCTTGACCTGCTCTGATGTATGTATATGCTTTATGGCTCTGCCGACGAAAAAAAAAAAAAAAATTAATGGACACATCAATCATGAACCCACCCAAATTGATCACAGACATGCCGTGGATAAAACCCCGATAATCCCCACTAGGGGTGTTAACACAAGTAGTACAGCAGCAGACATGCCACAGATATGACAGTCCAAAGCCCTTGTGTAAATGTTTGTTACACCGAACCATCCTTGCGAGCCCATGGATAAGGGAAGCAGGAGTGGCCTATGTGAGTGAGGACCCCAAGCTGCAAACACATACACGAGACAAGCTTGAAGGGCCCAGCTGGAACAGACAGTGGATGCTTTCAAAAGCCACAAAGCAGCACACTGTCACATGAATGCACAATAGACAAGCAATTTTAAACTATATTAACTAATTAAACTAACTATAAAAAAACCTACATTACCTAATTAAACTATCAAAAACCATATTAACTAAATAAACTAAGAAGAAAAATAAAAAATGGCCACATACAACCCGGGGGGGGGGGCACCCAGGAGGGGGAAGGTACAGGGTGCACCTCAGTACCCAAATGCGATGATGACGAGACAAAAAAAAAATCCTCCATGGGCTCAACGCCTGCACAACTCGACCTGTGTGGGGGATATCTCGTCATCCAAATCACCCTCTGGCTGAAAAGGTTGACGTGGCACAGTACCCTGACGGGACGGGTGAGCCTGGTTCTGTGCGGCGATGACATGTAGGTCAGCATGTAGAACCTTGCGTGATATGCGTGCTTCCTCTTGCAAGGTACCACGTGTAACACAGAGTTCTTCCTGCATGGCCTGGCTGGACAACTGGTATGCCTCCCGGCAAGCACGTAGCTCAGCCGAGATGGTACTCTCTTGCTGCTCCAAACTCTCCTCTGACCGCTTCCTCTGGAACATCAAGAGCACACCTGAGGGAATCATACTCAACCCTCATGGCATCCATGTATGCCTGGGCATGATCAGCAATTTCTTGATGCAAAGACACCATTTCAGCCCGGCGTGCCCTGTCTGAGGCCGCCATGCCCAGCCTGAGTGAGCGGGCCGTGGACTGTGCCGCCCGGTGCTGGAGTTCCACCTGCCTAGCAGGTGGTAGCACAGATTGGGCCACACGCTCCATGCTCTCAGCGATGTTATCAATTGCTGCCCCCTGGTGTTCTGAATTGGCAACCATGGCTTGCTCCCACTCAGTATACCCCAGTGGCGTGCAGCCACCGTGTTGCTGGGCTTGACACCTGCGGGGCCCAAGGAGCTGACGTCCTTGTTGGGATGGCACCACCCGCGGCTGCAGGACTACATTCCTACATCAACCTGATGCCCCAGGCACATCAGCAACTTGAGTGGAGGTTGACCCTGCATCCCGATCCACCACAGGTGGAGGTCCCACCACTGTCTGGCCCCTCAGTGCAGGTGTCGCGGACAGAGGAGCGTCCACATTAGAATCACTCACCCCTGACAAACGGACCCGATGCACATTCAACTAGACATTGTCATCAGAGTGATCATCGGAACTAGACTCATTGCCAGCCCTAGACAAGATGGTCTGCAACACAAGTGGGTTCTCGTGGCCTACCACCCCACGACCTACACTTGTGCTGGATTGCTGGTGTGATAGCAACCCTGTGTCTGGCATGACAACACCATCCTCTGGCTGCATTGCGTCATCATCTGGAAAGGGGAGAAAAGATGAACATTAGTACACATGTCAGAAGCACATGAAACACACACACATAGATTCACATACACAGCCAACACATGTAGCAGACATGTCACACACAAATGAGAACCTGGCATGCATCCAGTGGCCTTGATATGCAAACACATCCCAAAAGCAGAAATGGATGTGTGTAGATAGCAAAGCCTACACTATTACAAAATGTAGTATATGAACTACATCAGACACCACCTCTGTCCGGCACATGTCACAGGAAGAAAAGACAGATGGCAACTAAAAGATGCAACACACCATAAGCATACCTGAACTGTAAATTGACCACTGCTGCAAGTTAATCCAAACACACAATGACACAGGTAACATGCATGTAGCCATGCATCACTGAAGCATCATCATCAATATAGCTACATATATCTGCAGCTCGCCCCGTACAAGGTGGCATGGGCCATGTAGAAATAGTGAATGTCACAAGAAAAGCAAGGGCCTGCAACCAGGCATGAGGGACCATAACGCCCTGTACTGTCGGAGCTGCAGGACATGAGGCCTCCACAACACCCCTCAGGTCCTAATTGTCCACATTGGGCTATGAATGTGCCCTCTTACATCATTCCCTGTGGAAATCTACACGCCCAGGAACCGCCATAGTAGCTAAGTGGGCCTGGGCATACATATACTGCACAACAGTGAACCTTTGGGATCATGCCAGTTCCACATAACGTGCACAATGCAGAAATCTCACCAGCAGAAACGTCTATCAACCACATATTACAATGTCAACAATAAAGCTGCAGAAGACACATGTGTAAATGGACACTTTCACAAACACATGAGTGAGTACTTGCAATATTGCACCACACAACATTGAAGCTGCTTGCATATGTGCATGTGAAAGCGTTCTAAAACACCCATTTCCCCATACACCTGTATTGTGAACATGACCAGCATCCAATACACCAAAGCAAGCAGCGCATCAGTGAAGCATTGCATGGCTTGCATATGAGAACCATGTACACATGACATGTAGTGGCAGTCAAGCACAACACATCACACAAGCAAAACACACATGGCCTCGACAAACACGTGACAACACTCACTGGACAGGGCATCAAAGTCCAGCATCTCTCCCACTCCTTCGACCATTCCTGTCGGTATGAACTCCGCAACGAGTGACTCGTGCAGAGTGAGGTCTTCCTCCTCAGGTGGTGACCCACTGCCAGTCACCAGAGTCATGTTGTAATTAGAGGCACGCTTCACCTTAGTGCTGCGTTTGAGGTCATCCCAACGCTTTTTGCACTCTTGAGCTGTGCGCACCTCATGGCCGAATGCACGCACATGATCCGCAACTTGTTTCCAGTGGGTGTTACGATGGGCAGCAGTAGTTTGACAATTCGGCCCCACTAGCATGTCACGGCTGTGTTCCCGCACATAGTCCATAAGGAAGTCCAGTTCCTGCACGCAGAAAGGCTTCTTCCTCGATGTGCCGGGGGTCGTAGCTGTGTCTGGGGTCCCAGCCTCTACTGCAGTTGCAACCTTCCTCCTCTTGGACTCTGGTCCGGACTCTGGCTGGCAAATGCTGCCCTGATCAGCATGGGCAGTGGCGCTGGTGGAATGAGCCGAGGGAGTGGCAGGTGGAACATGGACGGAAGCCCTGACTTGCGTCAGTGGCTGCTGGGTGCCCTGGAATGGACCCTGCGCAGCAACATCCGCTGTGCCAGGGTCATTGACCGAGACTGTCCTGGTTGGTAGACTCACAACCGGGGTAGTGTCGGCTGCATCTGCCGATGCACTTGCCAACACCCGGCTGGTCGGGGCAGCAGATGACATTACTGCCCCAGGGACATGTGCTTCGGTCAGGGCAGCCCTGCGTGCAATTACGGTGTGCCTCCTGATTTCCTGGAAATCTTCCATGGACTCTTCAAGTGCCAAAGCAGCCTGCGCTGGCAGACCCTGAGCCTGGGTGGTGGTGTCCACAGCTGCACCTGCAGCTACCACTACCCTGGGGCCCGTGGCGGTCGATGAAACGGACTGCCGGGTCACATGGGCGCCAGTGCCAGATGCAAGAACTGCATATCCTGGAGCCGCAGCGGGTGGTGGCCTGACTGCACCAACACGTGGCACAACATCGTGCCGAGCTGGCGCACCCCTGCATCTTTCCCCTCTGCAGCCACCCTGGACACCCTGGAGTCCCCCTACTCCCTGGTCACCCCGGCCACGTCCCTGACCACGCCCGCCACATTGAGTACGCCCAGCTGAGGCGCCCCTCACCTTTCGTGGCCTCCCAGCCATGGCACAGATGGAGTAGTGCCGGCACAGATGTAGTAGTTCCAATGGGAGGTGTACACAACAATTGTCCTGGGCAATCGGGGTGAAGGGGTGGGATACAAGATGTTAACAGCACCTGCAACGCTGTATGTGACCCCGGTGATAAAGTCATGCAAAGCTCAGGCACCCCAAAACTGCAGTAAAACTGTGCACGCAACACCCGGTAGCCCAGGTGTGTGGAATTAACCTCCCGCATTGCGTGGTGGCACCCAGGGACACGAAAAACACGTACGCGTGGGACATGCAGGCTACTATGACCTCAAGAATGGGTGCGCGATACACAGGGGCACCCGCAGTGGGAAACACGCGTAGCCAATACCCCCGCCAAAAGAAGAGATACGTCCTTGATCTGCTGTGAAGCTGTGATGGCGCGTGAAACAACACGAAGTAGCAACACACACGTCGGTCTCCACGAAGAGCACGTACAGTGAACTGCTGGCCCCGCTCACCTTTAACCCGTGCTGAGGGAAACGCCCGTGCGTCACATCACTTACGCTCTTAGGCCCTTTCCTCGGATTACACACATTAACACGCGGACGTGCTGTTTTTTCACGTGCTGAATCACTATGCACCCGTCACGAGGGAAACGCCCGTGCCGGTAACGTCACAGACCCGCTTAGGCGCTAAGGGCCTTTCCTCGAACTACATGCTGATGTGCAGTTTTTTCATGTGCCAAATCACTCCGTATCAAGCTGGCCACGCGACAACACACGGAAGACCACGCTACCTGCCCTGAAGGCCATTTTCCTGCCCCCCAGAGCCCCGAGCACGCTCCCACCTGTCATCTGCTGCTGCTTGACTGCCTGCTGGCCACGTGCCCTGCTATTTGGTGCCTGCACGTCAGCCATCTGCAGGGGGCCAGTTGCTGTGACGACCCCTACTGGAACAGAAGACTCCCGACTGGTATTCCATCTTCCACAGCCCAGCCCCAGGACCCAGATGCCCACCTACACCTGCCTCAGGGGTTGCCATGTCGGGGGAAACACCATCGGAGACCACTGGCAACCCCCAGCCAGAGAGGCAGAGGGCTACCAGCTTCAGTGCCGCAGAAGTTGGTATCCTGGTGGAGCAAAAGTCCTGGGGCATTATGATGCCCTCTTTGGAAGTTCATGCGCCGACAATGAAGGATGGAAGAGGATCTGGACAGACATCGTGACTGCCATCCATGAGGAGGGGGTGGCAGCCCGTGACATGCAACACGTCCGGAAGCGCTGGGAGGACTTCAGGTCCAGGACCCTCAGCAAGGCCCGGTGCCTCTTGAAGGGAATGCATGCAGAGGGGTACCGGGTCTGCCTTAGCAACATCTAGATGAGGGTCCTGGAACGCATAAACCCAGCACTCCACTGCCATATCCTTCAGGTGCAGACCCGTCCGGAGTCGAGCGATAAGTGACCATGCCTACTGATTGGACGCTGTGCATGTCGAGGTGTGGCATGAGTGTGCAGGTTGGACATATGTCTTGGAAGGCCCATGTATGGATGTGTATGTAGAGGGACATGAGCCTGCCACATGTAAATCCAGTCATGTGTGAGGCACATCAATGGTGTATGTGTTCAAACGCATGATGCCCAAATGCATGTGTCGGTACACACATGTTTTGAATTATGTGGATGTCCTGTGGATGCTGGTTCCATCTTCATGTATGTGCAAAATGTACATGTGCATGTGTGTGTATTTGACATGTGTGCCACTGTGATACACCATGGATGCATGTGATACCGACATGTAGGAGGCTGATTGACCGATGTGACATGGATGCCGATGATTTAACTGCGACAGGTGGCGAGATGTGCAGATGCATGTATGTCTGGTGGCGTGTGTGCATGTGTTTGGCACTCCCCGTGTTGCATGTGACATCAGGCTAACCTTCGGATGCTCATGATGTTGTATGTGTATGGATGGTGCTGCCTGCTGCAACATTCCTGTTAATTTGCGCATGTGTGTGGGTTGAAATGATATGTGTGTTGTGGAGTGTGATGTCATGTGTGAAGTTTGAGACTGCCACTCATCTGCAACTGTCATGTGTGTATCAGACCATTGTACAGTGCCCTGATGGCTGTGTTCTGTCTCTCCCTGTCTGCAGCATCAACTGAGACGGTGCTGTGGAGCACAGCGGCAGGGATGCCACCACCAGCCGGAGACGCAAGGCCCAGCTCCCCTCCCATGTTGTCATCTCATCGGGGAGTGAGGAGTCTGGTGCCGTGCCCGTGGCCGCATGTCACGACTCGCTCCCTTCGCTCCCGTTCCCGCCACTTGGGGGCATGTTTTGGGGCTTATTCCTTGCTGGACATTTCCTCCGAACCTAATGCCACAGTGCTGTAATGAATTGGGAGCGCTAAATCCCTATTTTCCAAACTACTTCCCTTCCGGATCCATTCCAGGTTTTTGGCAGCCAGCATGCTTCTTTAACCAAATGACTGTGCTTCCCAGAATGCCTGGCCCACTGCTCCACCTCCACCCTTGCAGGACAAGGTTGGGTGGAGGATAGGCAACACCTGTGGCTGCAGGTGCAGCAGTCAGCACACCTGAGGCGTGTGCTCGTTAAACAGCTTTAAAAGCCTCAGTCTCACTTCAGTCCAGCGCTGGTCATCGCTTGCAGTGTTCCTGTTTTGACTAGTCCCTGGTTCCTTGTTCCTTGCCATTGTACCTACTTCCTTGTTCCTGTTTTCTTGTTTCCTCCGCCCTGAATTTCGGATTCATGAGCTAATTGATTTCTGCTCCCTTGATTTCCCTTTTTGTCTTCCTCTGTTTGCAGGCAGCAATTCTCAGTGCTTTCCCCTTTTAGATGCAGACCAGTTTGTCTGTGTTCTATATTTCTTTGACTCTGTCCTTTGCTGCTGTTACCCATTTGCCTTAGCCTTCCTCTTAGTTTAGTTTCCTGTCTTTTCCTTGGAGGGGTAGGGAGAAGTTTGCATAGGTTATTTCGTTTTTCCCTGCTCCTGATCCTTACTTTCTAGAGGATCCATTCCATGTTTTCCACTGCACTTCTGCATTTATTTTCCCTTTGATTATTAGGTGTGGTGTGCGGTAGTAGCTAGCTCCTGTGTGAATGCCTATGTTTTCCTCACTATTTTGTAGACACTATTCCCACTTAGGTATTTAGTTTTCCTTCCATTGCTGTTCTAGCCTTTCGGGGTCCCAGTTTCTTCAACAGGATTCGTGGGCTAGCTGACATTCAAGAGGTTTATCTCGTCCTCGTGAGTACAGTTCTAAAGTTCCCTTCTGTAATACCATCAAGAGTGTTAGTACACAGATCCTGTCATTGCTTGCCCTCCACGTGGGTTTAGCGCTGTCAGTACCTGTAACAGCAATTGGGGGTAAGGCGCTTGCCGACTTTCCTCGCGGTCAGGTGCTTACCCCACATCCCTTTTCATATATTGGTTTTGATGTCACACTCTATTTGCACTCCTGGGTTCTAGCATACCTGAGTCGTAGTTCCTGGGTGCACATTTCCCTTGCCATATTCGCTGCCTTTGTACTCGCCTAGCTAATCCTGACAGTATGACCAGCCCAAAATTCCCATTGAATATGGCAAGTTTAAGAAAGAAAGGCAGCAAGGCCTCTAACAAGTTAGTACAGAAAGCTTCCCCTACATATACCTGTGACAATCAAATCACTAGTCTTGGCTTAAATGAACTCCTTGTCACGAATGGGCATTTACGAGCAAAGTATTTTTCCCATAGGATGGCACATCCTACATTGCCTGATCCTAGTTCGATCTTTTGTTCTGATCCCGATTCTATGTCAGCGCAAGCCTTAGCCGCAGAAAACAACACACTGTTAGACTTATTATACAAGAGTACCTCTGTTGTTGAACCCCATGATTCCAGTTGTGCTTCACCTCAGATAGAACAGTTTCATGGTACAAACATAACGAATGGAGGGGTTCCTTGCATAACTTCAGTTTTCTACCCTCAGTCCAAATACTTCTTTGCACAAGTACATACGGTAGTCCCTAATGTCAAGAGGTCTAAGGTCAATAGATTGCTTAAGGGTAATACAGACCAAGTTAGTATGAGAAAGTATAAATCTCAGAACCTGAAAGCAGTTGAGGACAATGCACTATCGGTGCACATCCAGATTGCTAGTGCAGGATCCAGCCCTGATGCCACTATGCCTCCCCCTGTGCCTACTGATAGTGATGTACAGTTAATGCAGGGCATGCTAAGAGCTAAGCTTGAGGAGTTAACACAAGAATTCATTTCTTTACAAGAGGAGAATAAGATCTTGCACGCATTCCTGAATACACCTCAGACTTTATCCATTGATGTTGATGAAGTGAACACAGTTCAGCCCCTGAGTGCAGAGACGTTGGTAAACCATGATAATTGCCAATATGTTAGATCTATTGGAAGTGAAAGTCTTTCTTCTAGCACAGCGCTCAATCTGGGCACAGTTTCTAACAATTGTTCTGCTGATTGTCAGGGATTGCAGTTAGCTGAAGATTTACAAGCCACTCCTTTACCTAAAGTTTCCTGTGTAGCAGTCTGTCATAATTCTGAGCTAGCACACATACAAGCTTCTGATCTCCAAACACAATACACAAAGGTGGCATACGCAGATTCAGTCACTACAGTAGGCTTAGGTCCTGCTCTTGATACAGCTGCTGAGACTGAAGTAGATGTTAAAGCTGATGTGGAAGACGATCTTACCTCTGGGTTCACTCTTCCTTCTGCCAATTCTGATCAATACGAACAGTCAGAGACAGTACAGATTTCATGTTCTGATGAACTCATTCCACAGTATACAGAACCAAAAGACCAGCAGGCGATTCCTGAACTGTTGATTGTTAATCTGCCTCTTTCAGAAGCTAAGACAGAGGAATGGACAATTGACGAAATCCTGATTAACAGAGACTTTACTATGGTGATTCCACTGGTTGATTTTGACTTCCACAAAGAAAGAGACTCTGTGTCACCCACTAAAGAAAAGGACTGCAAGGGTACAGTTCAGTCCTTGGTTACTGGAGCCAAGGAGTCTAATGCCCTAAAGGTGCCCTCCATTCCTGAGCCACTAATGTGTCTATCAACTTCTGAGACTTCTGTGTGTCCTCCTACAACCATTGACTCTTCTATGATCCAATCCACAGCCCTGCAGTCATCTTTGGTACACGTGTCTTCAATCAATGAACCGCTGCCATGTCTGCCATTTAATCAAGAGCCTCCACCATGCACGGGGTTAGTCCCAAAGACCCTGACATGTTTGGATTCAGCTACCGAGATGGCTCCAACTCGCATGCCTTCAGCTTCAAAGTTTCCTCTAGCCTGCCTGTCTTCAGCTACAGTGACTCATCCAGAAGATCATCCTTCAGCCAGAGAGCCTCCGGTAGTCCATCATATGTGCATGTCTTCAGTTCCAGAGTTTATTGCTTGTTTGCCTTCAGTTCATGATACACCGGTATCCTGCTTAGCTTCGCTTCCAACATCAGAGGTATACCTGTCTACACCATCAGATCCTGCTATATTTTCTACTGCTCCAGACAGTCCTCCTGAATCCCAAACATTTACTGTCGATGAACGTTTAGATTGCCTTTCTTTTGCTTCAGGAGGAGCAACAGAATGCCTACCTTTTCCACAAGACGATTCTCCCAACTGCTTCACTTTAGCATCAGAGCCTCCTAAAAATGCAGCATCAGAGTTTGAGACTTTTGCCAGCTCCCGCTTCAGAGTCATCAAGCTGGACCAAGTGGTGAGTCAGAACCACCCACCTGGGTGTGCACAGGGGGTGGTGCAGACCGGCGTATTACCTACAGAACTTGTGCAACAGAATTCCGCCAAGAAGCACCAGTTGGGTGCTAGTAGCCAAAGGAAGGGAATGACTGCTGCAGTTCAAGATGTGTCTGTTATTGCTCCTTCTGCGAGTGTGCCTGAAATACCAAGTACTGTGTCTATCACTCCTATCGGTATGCCAAACGTCCCTGCTGTTGTATCCAACGTGCAACAAAGTGGCTACACGACTGTCACCAGGAGTACCAGCCTCGTACAACCCATGGGACTTCCAGGCATCCAAGGCGTAGAATATGTGCAGTCAAACCTTAATCATTTTCAACCACAAGCCTTTTCCCAGATGGATGACAGAAAAAGATCTGAACCTCTACCTCAGCCGCCACCTTCTCTAATGGCTGAACATGAACATTTCCTGAAGCCAGCAACTTCCTCACCTCCCGCAGGTCCGCTCTCGGCAGAAAGGCTAACAGAACTTCTACCATCGTCTAAGGCAAGTTGCACCAGCCTGCCTCCCTCCTCAAAGACTTACAAGGGTCCACTCCCAGTGACTGAGCTTCCTGGACCTTCCAACTCTGCTCCAGGTCCTGCAAGTTCTTCATGCCTTTCTTCGAACCATGAGTCTCTTCCTCACCAGAAGTCACCGTTTCCATCAGTATCACCTCCAAAGACAACACACTCCTATCATGGAAGCCCATCTGCCTTTGCCCACAAGCCACCATTTCCATCAGTGCCACCTCCAAAGAAAAAGCACTCCCATCATGGAAAGAAGAAGTCTCGTACGGGTGGCGGGCACCCGAAGAGGGCCGTAGGAGGGGGTATACTGTCACGACTCGCTCCCTTCGCTCCCGTTCCCGCCACTTGGGGGCATGTTTTGGGGCTTATTCCTTGCTGGACATTTCCTCCGAACCTAATGCCACAGTGCTGTAATGAATTGGGAGCGCTAAATCCCTATTTTCCAAACTACTTCCCTTCCGGATCCATTCCAGGTTTTTGGCAGCCAGCATGCTTCTTTAACCAAATGACTGTGCTTCCCAGAATGCCTGGCCCACTGCTCCACCTCCACCCTTGCAGGACAAGGTTGGGTGGAGGATAGGCAACACCTGTGGCTGCAGGTGCAGCAGTCAGCACACCTGAGGCGTGTGCTCGTTAAACAGCTTTAAAAGCCTCAGTCTCACTTCAGTCCAGCGCTGGTCATCGCTTGCAGTGTTCCTGTTTTGACTAGTCCCTGGTTCCTTGTTCCTTGCCATTGTACCTACTTCCTTGTTCCTGTTTTCTTGTTTCCTCCGCCCTGAATTTCGGATTCATGAGCTAATTGATTTCTGCTCCCTTGATTTCCCTTTTTGTCTTCCTCTGTTTGCAGGCAGCAATTCTCAGTGCTTTCCCCTTTTAGATGCAGACCAGTTTGTCTGTGTTCTATATTTCTTTGACTCTGTCCTTTGCTGCTGTTACCCATTTGCCTTAGCCTTCCTCTTAGTTTAGTTTCCTGTCTTTTCCTTGGAGGGGTAGGGAGAAGTTTGCATAGGTTATTTCGTTTTTCCCTGCTCCTGATCCTTACTTTCTAGAGGATCCATTCCATGTTTTCCACTGCACTTCTGCATTTATTTTCCCTTTGATTATTAGGTGTGGTGTGCGGTAGTAGCTAGCTCCTGTGTGAATGCCTATGTTTTCCTCACTATTTTGTAGACACTATTCCCACTTAGGTATTTAGTTTTCCTTCCATTGCTGTTCTAGCCTTTCGGGGTCCCAGTTTCTTCAACAGGATTCGTGGGCTAGCTGACATTCAAGAGGTTTATCTCGTCCTCGTGAGTACAGTTCTAAAGTTCCCTTCTGTAATACCATCAAGAGTGTTAGTACACAGATCCTGTCATTGCTTGCCCTCCACGTGGGTTTAGCGCTGTCAGTACCTGTAACAGCAATTGGGGGTAAGGCGCTTGCCGACTTTCCTCGCGGTCAGGTGCTTACCCCACATCCCTTTTCATATATTGGTTTTGATGTCACACTCTATTTGCACTCCTGGGTTCTAGCATACCTGAGTCGTAGTTCCTGGGTGCACATTTCCCTTGCCATATTCGCTGCCTTTGTACTCGCCTAGCTAATCCTGACACCGCAGCTGCCGAGGGTAGGTCCAAGAGACAGAGGTCAGAGGTGGACTCCTCGGCAGCAGAAGGGTCAGCTGAGACCCCACAGGGTCCGATGGAGGAAGATGGCATGGAGTCATCCATGTTGGTGGTGGGTTTGGTTGAGGAGGAGGACGTGGAAGGGACACACACAGGGTCTGGAGCGGGGATTCCACTGGTGCTAGTGGTACAGTCCAGGGGCAAGAACAGGAGGCAGCACAGGCTACCGCAGAGGTGCCTGTGTGTAATCCTGTCCCCGATCCTGTGACTGCATCATCCCGCACCAGGAGGGATGTCTTCGTTCAGACCCGTTCGCAGGGAGGGGATGCGCGAACAACAACTGGCCTTTCTCTCCCTGCGGACGTGGCAATCTGGGACCGTGCTGAGCCTGTACTGGCTGGGGTGGCGTTGCGTCAACGGGGCCTCCGGGATGACGTGCAGGGTTTTCGTGAGGACTCTGCATGTTATTTGGGATGCCTCATTGACCGCGTCGACCTACTAGGATGGGTCACTAATGCTGGGTTCCTCCATCTGCTGGACCTTGTAACGACCCCCTCCTCAACTGAACCCCCTATGCGCCAGTCATCCTCCATGCCATCTTGGGGCTGAAGTATCACCTGGGTACCCTGTGGAGCTGCCTCTGACCCAGTGGCCAGACTGGTGGAGGACACATCCCTGCCACAGTCAGAGTCGGAGGTCCAGGACGGGTGGCCACCCCAACCACTGGACCCCAGCAGGAGGAGGACGTGCATGCATCAACAGGCAGGGCACATGCATGGCAGCAGCAGGCTCAAGGTGGGAGCGATGATGGCTCGGGGCCATCAACATCGGAGGGGCAGGCATCAGCCAGAGGGCAGGAGGACCCTGGATTGGGAGTGTCTCCACCGTGGCAGCAGGTGGGCCAGCAAATAAATGCGGAGCGGCGGCGGGCAGAAGAGGTATGGCTCACTATGGTCAGGGAGGAGAACTCCATGCGGAGGGTGCTGAGGCGGGCTGAGTGCCTCGAGGAAATTCGCAGGGAGTTGGAGGTGGACATGGCATTATCCCTGCGAGACCTCGGGGACAGGGAACGGGCCCGCCTCCAGGACGTTGAACAGGAGTTCGATGATGCACTGGCCCGGGAAATCAACAAGTGAGCCGTAGGACTTGCCCGCCGCCATTGTATATAGTTAATTAGTATTAGGTTTCCTTTATATTTTTATTTCATTTGGGGCGCATGGACTATGCCCCAGCTTTTTGTATATAGTTGTTTATTAGGTAGGGTTTTTTGTAGGTTTCATTTGGATTGTTGGGCTCATGGACCCTGGATTTGGAAATTGTATATAGTTGAAGACTGGATTGGACTTCATTTTTTTTCATTTTTTACCATGGAGCAATGGATTTTATTTTTTCATTTGGATTTTATTTGATAGACGAACCCTTTGGAGATATTTTCATTTGGATTTATTTTGATGTAGCATTCATATATTTTATTTCATTTATTTTGGACATGCAGCCTTTTGTTTATTATTTCTATTATTTCTATTATTGTGTGATTTTCTTTCATTCCCTTGCTTTAATTTTTAATACATTTTGGTTTCATACTTCATTTGTGTGGTATTCTCTCATTGGTTTCATGCATGTCATGATGTGGGTTTTCTCATTCACTTGCACCCATTGTGTGTGTGTGACGGACATGTATTGATGTGCATACTTGCCATTTGGGATGTATCATGTAATGGGGATTTCAATGTGGGGTGGATGGAATACTTGGTTGGGTGTTTGGACTGGGGTGGCGTGTGGTGGGATTTGGGTGGCCATAAGGGCAATGTGTGTGGATCGTGATGACGTGTTGGGGGAGGGACATGAGTCAGGGCCTGCTGGCAGGTGCCTGTCAATGCTGGGTGGGTGCGGGTGCAGGGGGACATGAGTTGGGGCCTGCTGGCAGGTGCCTGTCAATACTGGGTGGGTGGGGGTGCAAGGGGACATGAGTCAGGGACTGCTGGCAGGTGCCTGTCAATTCTGGGTGGGTGTGGGTGCAGGGGGACATGAGTCAGGGCCTGCTGGCAGGTGCCCGTCAATGATGGGTGAGTGAGGGTGCAGGGGGACATGAGTCGGGGCCTGCTGGCAGGTGCCCGTCAATGCTGGGTGGGGTGCAGGGGGACATGAGTCAGGGCCTGCTGCCAGGTGCCCGTCAATGCTGGGTGGGTGGGGGTGCAGGGGGACATGAGTCGGGGCCTGCTGCCAGGTACCCGCTCAATGCTGGGTAGGTGGGGGTGCAGGGGGACATGAGTCAGGGCCTGCTGCCAGGTGCCAGTCAATGCTGGGAGGGTGGGGGTACAGGGGGAGATGAGTCGGGTCCTGCTGGCAGGTGCCCGTCAATGCTGGGTGGGTGGGGTGCAGGGGGCATGAGTCGGGGCCTGCTGCCAGGTGCCCGTCAATGCTGGGTGGGTGGGGGTGCAGGGGGACATGAGTCGGGGCCTGCTGCCAGGTGCCCGTCAATGCTGGGTGGGTGGCGGAGCAGGGGAACATGAGTCGGGGCCTGCTGGCAGGTTCCCGTCAATGCTGGGTGGGTGAGGGTGCGGGGGGACATGAGTCGTGGCCTGCTGCCAGGTGCCCGTCAATTTTGGGTGGGTGGGGGTGCAGGGGGTCATGAGTCGGGGCCTGCTGGGAGGTGCCCGTCAATGCTGGGTGGGTGGGGGTACAGGGTGACATGAGTCGGGGCCTGCTGGCAGGTGCCCGTCAATGTTAGGTGGGTGTGGATGAAGGGGGACATGAGTCGGGGCCTGCTACCAGGTGCCCGTCAATGCTGGGTGGGTGGGGGTGCAGGGGGAAAAGAGTCGGGGCCTGTTGCCAGGTGCCTGTCAATTCTGGGTGGGTGGGGTGCAGGGGGACATGAGTCGGGGCCTGATGGCAGGTGCCCGTCAATGCTGGATGGGGGTGCAGCGGGACATGAGTCAGGGCCTGCTGCCAGGTGCCCGTCAATGCTGGGTGGGTGGGGGTACAGGGGGAGATGAGTCGGGGCCTGCTGGCAGGTGCCCGTCAATGCTGGGTGGGTAGGGTGCAGGGGGACATGAGTCGGGGCCTGCTGCCAGGTGCCCGTCAATGTTGGGTGGGTGGGAGTGCAGGGGGACATGAGTCGGGGCCTGCTGCCAGGTGCCCGTCAATGCTGGGTGGGTGGGGGAGCAGGGGGACATGAGTCGGGGCCTGCTGGCAGGTGCCCGTCAATTCTGGGTGGGTGGGGGTGCAGGGGGACATGAGTCGTGGCCTCCTGCCAGGTGCCCGTCAATTTTGGGTGGGTTGGGGTGCAGGGGGACATGAGTCGGGGCCTGCTGGGAGGTGCCCACCAATGCTGGGTGGGTGGGGGTACAGGGGGACATGAGTCGGGGCCTGCTGGCAGGTGCCCGTCAATGTTGGGTGGGTGTGGATGCAGGGGGACATGAGTCGGGGCCTGCTACCAGGTGCCCGTCAATGCTGGGTGGGTGGGGGTGCAGGGGGAAAAGTGTCGGGCCCTGCTGCCAGGTGCCCATCAATGCTGGGTGGGTGGGGTGCAGGGGGACATGAGTCGGGGCCTGCTGGCAGGTGCCCGTCAATGCTGGGTGGGTGGGGGTGCAGGGGAACATGAGTCGTGGCCTCCTGCCAGGTGCCCACCAATGCTGGGTGGGTCGGGGTACAGGGGGACATGAGTCGGGGCCTGCTGGCAGGTGCCCGTCAATGTTGGGTGGGTGTGGATGCAGGGGGACATGAGTCGGGGCCTGCTACCAGGTGCCCGTCAATGCTGCGTGGGTGGGGGTGCAGGGGGAAAAGAGTCAGGGCCTGCTGCCAGGTGCCCATCAATGCTGGGTGGGAGGGGTGCAGGGGGACATGAGTCGGGGCCTGCTGGCAGGTGCCCGTCAATGCTGGGTGGGGGTGCAGCGGGACATGAGTCAGGGCCTGCTGCCAGGTGCCCGTCAATGCTGGGTGGGTGGGGGTGCAGGGGGACATGAGTCGGGGCCTGCTGCCAGGTGCCCGTCAATGCTGGTTGGGTGGGGGTGCAGGGGGACATGAGTCGGGGCCTGCTGGCAGGTACCCGTCACTGGATGTGGGTGGATGGGTGGGGGACATAAGTCAGGGCCTTCTGGGAGATGTCCTTCACTGGGGGTGGGTGGGGGTGCAGGGGGACATGAGTAGGGGCCTGCTGCCAGGTGCCCGTCCTTGCTGGGTGGGTGGGGGTACAGGGGGACACGAGTCGGGGCCTGCTGGCAGGGGCCCGTCAATGCTGGGGGATTAGGGTGCAGGGGGACATGAGTCGGGGCCTGCTGCCAGGTGCCTGTCAATGCTGGGTGGGTGGGGGTGCAGGGGGATATGAGTCGGGGCCTGCTGGCAGGTGCCCGTCAATGCTGGGTGGGTGGGGGTGCAGGGGGACATGAGTTGTGGCCTGCTGCCAGGTGCCCGTCAATGCTGGGAGGGTGGGGGTGCAGGGGGACATGAGTCGGGGCCATCTGGCAGGTGCCCGTCAATGCTGGGTGGTGTGGGTGCAGGGAGACATTTGTTGGGGCCTGCTGGCAGGTGCCCGTCAATGCTGGGTGGCTGTGGATGCAGGAGGACATGAGTCGGGGCCTCCTGCCAGGTGCCCGTCTATGCTGGGTGGGTGGGGGTGCAGGGGGACATGAGTCAGGGCCTGCTGGCAGGTGCCCGTCAATGCTGGGTGGGTGTGGATGAAGGGGGACATGAGTCGGGGCCTGCAGCCAGGTGCCCGTCAATGCTGGGTGGGTGGGGGTGCAGGGGGACATGAGTCGGGGCCTGCTGCCAGGTGCCCGTCAATGCTGGGTGGGTGGGATGCAGGGGGACATGAGTCGGGGCCTGCTGGCAGGTGCCCGTCAATGCTGGGTGGGGGTGCAGGGGGACATGAGTCGTGGCCTGCTGCGAGATGCCTGTCAATGCTGGTTGGGTGGGGGTGCAGGGGGACATGTGTCGGGGCCTGCTGGCAGGTGCCCATCACTGAGGGTAGTTGGATGGGTGGGGGACATGAGTCGGGGCCTGCTGGCAGGTGCCCGTCACTGGGGGTGGGTGGATGGGTGGGGGACATGAGTCGGGGCTCACAAGTGTGCTCACAAGTGCATGGTGCCATGTGGGCTGACTGCAGGGCATGGTGAGGGTTGTAGGGTAGTCCTCTGTGGTGTGGGCTGCCTGCAGGGCATGGGGAGGGGGCAAACCACACACCCGGGAGGGCACACAATGTCAAATCATGTGTAAAACTCCCCACACACCCATCAGAATAAACGTACCCCTCTCGCGCTAGCGAAATCACGTGTAAAACTCCCCACGCTCCCCTCAGAACACGTACCCCTCTCGCGCTAGCAAAATCACGTGTAGGACTCCCCACGCACCCCTCAGAATACACGTACCCCGCTCGCACAGGGACTTTCGTGTGTGAAACTCCCCACGTACCCCACAAATACACGTACCCCACTCGCACAGGGCCTTTCGTATGTGAAACTCCCCACTTACCCCACAAATACACGTACCCTGCTCGCACAGGGCCTATCGTGTGTGAAACTCCCCACTTACCCCACAACTACACGTATCCCACTCGCACAGGGCCTATCGCGTGTGAAACTCCCTGTGTACCCCACAAATACACGTATCATGCTCGCACAGGGCCTATCACATGTGAAACTCGCCGTGTACCCCTCAAATACACGTACCCCGGTCACACAGAGCCTATTGCGTGTAAAACTCCCCGCCCACCCCTCCGAATACACGTGCCCCTCTCGCGCTATCGAAATCGCGTGGGAATAGTCTCCCCTGTGGTGTGGGCTGCCTGTGGGGCATGCACTGGGGTGATGGGCTGCCTGTGGGGCATGCACTGGGGGGATGGGTTGCCTGTGGGGCATGGGGAGGGTGGATGGGCTGCATGCGTGTATTCTGAGGGGTGCGCGGGGAGTTTTACACACGATTTTGCTAGCGCAAGAGGGGTATGTGTATTCCGAGGGGTGCATGGGGAGTTTTACACGCAATTTTGCTAGTGCGAGAGGGGTACGTGTATTCTGAGGCGTGCGCGGGGAGTTTTACACACGATTTTGCTAGCGCAAGAGGGATACGTGTATCCCGAGGGGTGCACGGGGAGTTTTACACGCGATTTTGCTAGTGCGAGAGGGGTACGTGTATTCTGAGGGGTGTGCAGGGAGTTTTCCACGTGATTTCACTAGTGCGAGAGGGGTATGTGTATTTGGAGGGGTGCACGGGGAGTTTTACACACATTTTGTGGTTGGGGGGCTGTATGCTGGTCCACTGGCCTCTGCGCCATGTACTGGATTTGTGCGCTGTTCATGGTGCACAGGGCGGGGTTGGGGGCGTAACTGGTGCTGCTGCAGGTCGCCGCGCCACTCTGCGCCACGGCTGGTTATGGATGTTAAAATCCATGAATACCATGTGTGCTGAAATGGGTTTTGGCACACGCGGCTGTCGCAGTGTGCCACTTGTGCGCCGAATTCTATGAATTATCCCCTAAGTGTCCCATGTCACAGATTAAATTATTGCTTCTGATGTTCTCTGGTTACACATGATCATCTGAATATTTTAATGCCATTAAGATAATGGCTAGTCATCTGATATAACTGTTACCATATTTTCAATGTTCCCCGTAAGTAGTGTTGAAAACTGTCAGAAAGACCTGTAAATGTATCTATTGGAATTATGGAAGAATGTGACTTACCTTCCATTAAAAGCCCACTTGCCACTCTGATGTTTGTATCACAGCCCTACAGTGAAAGATCTGTATGCAAAGAAGAAATTAATATTCTAATTGTTATTACAGTCATTATTATTATTACTGTTATTAAAATTCTAGACTTAAAGGGATGACGCCGCTGTTTAACAAGAGATCATTGAAATAAAAGACAGAAAACATATTTTGTATTTACAATTTTATTCCTTTGTGGATACACTATAAATAATTGATTTAGTCAAAAACGTATTTTTAGCCTGTAAAAACAAATAAATAAAGTTATTAATTTTAATGATAGTAATAACCCCAATATATATTCTCATTCATGCCTGTATGGAAATCTGATTGTAAATAAATAATCTAAAATGTTTCTCATTCAATTAATCTTTTTTAATATCCCTTCTTCTGGCATGTGATGTTTTATGTTCTAAAGCTTAATATCTGATTTGGGAAACATTATGACTGTTTTGCATAAAATTCTGGGACACAAAGTATGTTTTATTCTGAGTTCAAATGCTGTTCAATTAGGATGTCCACCAGTCACCTGATGGTCTCTTCTTTGTTCATATTTTGACAAGGACATTTTGTCATCTAAATATAATTTTCGGTCGAACCTACTGATTAACATTTAATATTCTGTTTTTATTTGTGGATGTCTGAATGATGTTCCCACAACAGAAAAATTATATCATGGAAAGGTCTCTGATACTGCTGTACTTACACGTGTTTGGTGATCCATCCTCTGTCGTAAATCTGACTGGTTTATCAAATCTTTGAGATTAATTTTTTATTTAAACGTTAATATTTGCACGGCGCCTACTGCCATTTTTATGCCCTTGATGCACAAGAAATAAAATAGTCACCATAAGTCAAATATAGGCAGGAGCTCATTCAAAGCAAGAGGAACAGATTTGTGGAATCTCATAAAATGACCGTGTTATCGGTAGGCCAGATTAATGTCTGGCAGTGAAACACAATTAGGGGGCAACTCTCTAAGTCCTGAGATTTCCCTATGCTCCTCGAAGAAACGCACACCATGCCCCAAAAATACCAGCCCCCTTTGTGCACAACAGGAAACAATATTATGTGTATGCCAGTGGCAGAGGCAGCTTTTGGTGCTGAGGGGTGGGTGGCTCCTGAGTGGCACTGGCATTGTAAATGATCCCAGGCCACGGGCAGCAGGTGAATATCTTTTAATGGAGGGGCAATAAACTCTCCAACCGCTTAGAGTGCACGACTGAGCATAGCGGGATAGCATTAACACAATTAAGGAGGTTCCGCTGGTGTCTCCTCCTGGGGAGATTTTAAAATAATACGTTCAACAGGTGCATGTTACCAACTTATTTTTGAGGAAAGTTGGCTATAAGGACACACGACTTCCAAATGATTCTGTAGGGAAATAAATGAAAAAATCCAGTAAGTGGAAAATTGAATGGGGGTTTCTTAAAGAGTGATGGGTACTGCTAAGGGATGCCCCAAAGAATAAATCATGAGACCCTGTGTGGCCCTGTGGGTCATACAGCAGGATGTCTAGTGGTCCTTTTAGCATCCAGTCTGCATTTTGTAAATATATCTCTCTAGCTCAGTTTGTAAATAAATCACTGTCTTCAAATAAAATGCTCTCTTGCTCAGTACATAAACAATTTAATCAGACGGGTTCATTTTGTTAAAAGTAGTAATTGCTTTCAGGGGAACACCAATGTTAGCACTTACTTGCTCGTGGGTCACCTGCAGACAATAATCCACTTCTACAAAATGGAATGCAAAAGTAAAAAGTTAATACGGATGAAATCACCCTTACACTTTCACTTAACCTTCCATTGTGTAAAAAAAAAGTAAAAGCTTCTAGGATTAAATAGCATTTAGCACTGATTTCAATGCAATCAATCTGCTTCTAGCATATGCGGAATGGAGGCAGATTCCTCAAGAATCCATTAATTTAATGCCAGCAAGAACATCTGTCAGGCAGAGCAACAATGACGTGACGGCAATGTATTATCCTTCCTGCTCTGGTGCATTAGTAAAGTGTAAAGAGTGGAGTAAGCCTTTTACGTCTTGTTTTTACACTTATTTTACTGCACTGAGGCTTTTAAAATAATTTGCAGCAAGTAAATTGCCCACATTCTGTAAATAAATAACAAATGGAAAAGGAAAGGGCAACAAGAAGCACCTAGCTGCTTTGTACAAATCAAAGAGCGCTTTGGAATCATAAGAATGACAACGTGGTGTTATATTTGATAAATATGTATACGGTAGTGATTTAAACTGAAATCCTTCCGAACCAGTTATGCACTTTGGGCTTGGTCCTCATTTCATTTATCTCAGCACTTACCCTAAGAGTGAAATGTCTGTATATCAAGAGACATATATACCCATTTGGACACCTTACCTTTCAGTTGCAAAGCTTGGGCTGTCCTTCTGGAGCAACAGTTGTTCCCTCTAAATAGATCCCTCACAGTGAGAGACAGTGGGAACTAGAGTTCATGCTCCTTATTTTGAAGGGTTCAAGACATTCTTAACACATTGGTAGTTGCACCTATGCATATAGCCCAACATTAATGTGTGCAGAATCAAAGAATCTCAAAAAACAATTATGAACAAAATCATAAAACATAAAGCATCATTTTAATGTACTGCACCAGGCATGCACATATATAAGAAACAATAGATGTGACCCAAACATTCCATTAATATATTCAAGGTTGTACTTATCTCACTAGTTCATACATTGTGCATTAGTTCACATGTATATCAATTCTTTCCAACATGTTTCTGCCATCTAATGGTTAATAATGACATTCATCAGGGCAACAAATGTAATTATGTATATCCTGTGAGCTATATTTGCCGCAGTCGAATAGCGTTGATTTTTGATTAATAAGGAGTTTAAACTTCTAGTCTCTTCTGTTCAAGTAAATTAACAATGTGAAACCACCATAATTCATTTGCATGTAGAATATTGTAAACAAACCATAAATGGTACTGACTAATAACGCAAAAAATGGACTGAGGCTCTACTAAATATAGAAAAGCAGTAAAGTCTGAAAGTACCTTGAAAACCTGAAGACACAGGCAATCTCCTAACGTTAGCTGTGTCCCAATAAAGGATTTAAAAGTTCCCAACAAAGACCTTCCAGTACAAAATCAGGGTTTCAATTGGTCATGTGTCTCTCAGGACCGACTTTCTTATATAGTATACTAAGAATGCAAAATGACTTACTTCACAGCAGCTCATTACTTCACTAGGAACTTGTATCATCGAAACGCTTCATAATTTCACTGTCTTCCTGCTAGGATTTAACAAAAAGTGATAAAGATATAAATATACAATGTGCAGCCCAAAATTGTGTTGTGCACAACTTACTTTAAGGTGATTGGTGATTAAACTGTTAGATGCCCGAGTTATCCTGCCACATTGTGATCCTTACAATCATTAATAAAGGGAAATCTGCATCTGAAACAAGGTACAAAAGTGCTATTATGTAGGCAAACAATAGCAGCAAAAACCCATATATTACAGATCAAATCGCTTGAGTCTACTGAATTCGGCAAACATAGGTGGGGAATTCTTACCCTAGATTCTATGCTTTAAAAGAACTTTCTTTGATGTATGTTCACAGGAGCACTCTCAGGGCATCCTGTGGCGTACAGTTGCCTGTGTCATGGAATATATTTGAATACAATATATTTTGATACATTTCCCTTGGACGTTTTGTTAGATTTCTTATTGATGTGGTGCATGGATTATATTTCCAGGAGGAGGAGGGAACTCAGAATCCTGGAGTCTTGAGAGTTGGAAGATGGTAAAAGCCTTACAGAGGCATCTTCACACACCTTCTAGGCTATTGTTATTATTATCTTTATTGTTTTTGGTTTTTTTACAAACCTTTACAAAATCTTTTTTCTTCTTCATAAGAATCAATCATTTACAAGTTTCTAAAACACACATTTTCAATTAATTCAATACTAGTATAAAATACACTTTTTCCTTAAGAGTTGGTCATTTTTGATTTTCTAAAACGCAATTTTCTAAACAATTCAAAATCAACATTAAATACATTTTTCCTTAAGAATCAATCATTTACAAGTTACTAAAACACAACTTTCAAATCAACACAAAATCAACATTAAATATCCGTCTCCTTAAAAGCAATCATTTACAAGTTACTAAAACACAACTTTCAAATCAAAACAATACCAACCTTAAATCTATTTTTTAGAACATAATAGTATACTAGAAACTATACTACATTTAAAACCTTAAACCTCTAATCATTTCATTTTTTCTTTTTATACTTTTAAAAGCTTTTTAGATGGCAACATTTGTCATGATATCTAGGTGTACTCAGCTACTTATGAAATTATTACGATAATCTAGATTGAACTCAGGTTTCAGGAAACATCGCATACTATTCTCAGAAATTCACTGATGCGTATTTTCAGTATCGTTGAGTTTCCATGCATCATCTCATACCATAAATTTTCCCTATTAACATTCGAAGTATCATTTACAAACTTGGAAAAGTATTCTATTCGTGGTTTCAATAAACTAGGGCATATCAGTAACAGATGTATTAGCGTTTCTTTCGTTTCTGATATTTCACAGTATCTACAGGTTTTAAAAGTCACATCATTATTCGTTCTGATACTCTGTATTTCATAGGTATTCAGTACATTGAATCTAAATCTCATCGTAAAATTGCGGAAAGATCTAGAGGGATATTTCAGTAAGTATTTTTCCAGAACTGCATACCATTTCCAAAAGGATATCACTTGATGATATAGTGTTGAATTCAATACCACCACGTTGTTCTCTAGCCAATCATAAGCTTTTATTAATTCTTTTACCTTCTGGGGATTTTTCAGTAGGGTCTCGTTTGTAAGGCCTAGATCCCATAGTTTCGAATCACATATTTCTTTTAGTTCTTTCATGAAAACACCCTCTAGGTCATTTCCTAAACATTGATACATTGTATTATTTTTACCAACGCTACATTTTCGCAATAATAGCATCTTTTTCCGATATACAATACTTTTCAGTGACGTTAGGCCCAATTCATATCTTATTGCTTCTATTGGTAGACATTCTGGTAGATGTCTCAAAACATTACGCCATATACAAGCTTCAACTGTTTTCAAATGTGGTATCAGATTATTTGAACAAAGTTCAAGACCATAAGTCAGTCCTGGAATGGCTTTAGTGCGATAAAAAAGAATACATGCGCTTAATGTGAACTTGCCATATTTCTTTTCAATTACCATCATTTGATTAGCAATACCCACAGCCTTCCTTTTAAGCTCCTTTATCATATAGCTAAGTGTGTATTTACTCGTATAGGTATATCCTAGATATCTGAGGACAGCTTGGTTTTTTATTTTTACACCATCACAAAACATTACCAAAGAATCTTGTTTTAAAGATTTCACACCAGTATGAAAAATCACAGTTTTGTTTGGGTTTACCATCAGTTTCCTTTCTTGTATAAAATTTACAAATGTGTTCATCATCCTCTGTAGACCTACTTTCGTGCCATCAAATAACAAGAAGTCGTCTGCATATGCTATCAATTTTATGGAGAGCTTGCCTATCTTTGGTGAGACCATGCCACTCACATCCATAATCTTTCCTATCTGAGAGACATAGAGATTGAATAAAGTCGCTGATAGTCTACAACCCTGTCTTAAGCCATTATTTGCTTTTATTTGTTCTGATAATTTGCCTCTATTATTTAAGCGCACTTTCAATACAGTATCGGAATATAGCATAATTATTAGTTCTAGTAGACCTTTTTCCATTCCTAGGTTATCCAGGGTTCTCCATAACATTCCTCTATCTACTTTATCAAACGCCATGGAAAGGTCCATTGATGCTATCTACAGTGCATGATTATATTTTACTTTGGCCTTAGCTTCTAGACTGGCTACTATCAAGCCTCCTATTTCAGTTCCCATGGCTTGTCTAAAGCCTATTTGTCTCAGATCAAGTATATTGTTATTCTCGATCCAGATATTGATTTCTTCCAATACCATAGCTGTGAAAATTTTTGATTCCACATCTGATATCATTATGGGTGGATAGTTTAGAGGGCTTAAACGATTTCCCTTCTTAAAAATTAAGATTACATATGCCATCTTCCAGGAGGTTGGGATTTGTTTGGTTTCTATAATCTCTTTAAACAAGCAATGTAGAATGTTAGCCCATAAATCAATATTATATTTTAAGGTAATATTGGATAAATTATTTGGGCCCGGAGTGGTTGAGGATTTAACTTTTTTTATATACATCGCAATTTTCTTTACAGAGATATCCAAATACCATGTCTGATTACACTTATAGATATCCATCATTTGAACCTCTGAGTTCATATATAAGTCTTCAAAATAGGTTACCCATACATCTCTTGCAATCGGGTTTAAAGAAAGTTGCATTTGCGTAATTTCAGTGCCATTAATCAATGCCCAAGTTTTCCTTGTATTGCAATCCTTCATGGCTGCCAACATGGCTTCGCCGTCTTTTTGTGCCATGTGTGAGCGATATGATATTATCCAATTTTTGTATTTCTGTTTGCATTGCTTAATTTTTTGGGTGATTTCATCTGTGTTACCCTTTAATTTTTTTAGGCTACGCACCTCTTTACACAATTGCGCCTTTCTTTTTTTTATATCAATGTCAAAGACATGAGCATTTTTAGTTACAGGTATTTGTTCATATGTTTTCTTTACATTACATTTCTCCAGTGTTTCTTGTATATAATCCTTAAAAACCTCATCAGAGTAAGTAGACATTTTCCATTCCATCGGGAAAGACATATAATCCTATATTAGCAAAAAGTTTACCTTTTCGAGGTTATTTGGTGTCCATTTTACGCTGTTACATGCTGTATTTATTTCTATATGCATATCCCAATCTTCTCCATTCACATTTTTTTTTTGTTCCAAGGCATCTGTATTGATGTCATTGCATGATCACTTTCCTTACAGCTTTGCACTTTCATTTCACAGTTATTTACAAAAAAGTGATTACTGGCTATTATGTAATCTAAAATAGATTACAGGTTGGCTGTGCGTTATGTATAAGTTGCAAGCCCCAACTTGATGCAAAATCAATCCAAAGACTGCCTCTATATCGTTTACTGAGGGCTACTACCGAGTTGGGGTTTGTAGATGTAAGTGTCCATGTGTTATCTGAATTTCCTAAGTCACAATCTGCATTCAAATCACCTGCCAATACAAGCGCACCCATAGGGTAGAGCTCTAACCAGGCCGTGATTCTATCATTTAACAACTCCAAGACCTCAATCAGCTGGTCATTTGAGTGGCTGGCTACATTCCAATATATGTTTACTATCAAAAGATCTATTTCCATTTGAATTGCTCGTATTTTAAATGTGCCAATTATTATGCTTTCTGATATTTGTTGATTAGTTATCATAGTAATATTAGTATCCGATTTGTACACCAAGATCAATCCCCCACTAGGTCGACCTATTGTTCCTTTGATCGCTTTACAGTTGATAATTCCGTACCCATCCCACAGCAAGTTGTTAGTTGCCCATGTTTCCTGTAATAACACAAAGTCAAATTCTTCCAGTTGACTCACAATATTTTTATTTGCCACAATATGTGAGTAACCCCTTGTGTTCCAGGAAACTAAACTAAATGGGGTCCTTTTGTCAAAGTGATATTTTTGCCGATTTCAGATTCTCTATGGAGTCTCGCAGCGATATGGCAAGTGACCTCCATTCCTGCATGTCAATCAACTGAGACCTAGCAATGTCTGTTACAATGCTATCTTGCATTTTTGTCGATAATGATTGTATTCCCAGTCTGTCGGTGCCATATCCTGCTGCTTCTTGTCTGCTAAACTCTTGTTTTCTTAAACCATCATCCCCTTGTGTACATTCTTTATACTTTTGTACATCAAAACCCCTTTTCTGTAGAGCACCTGCCTCCTTCAGTATTAGAGCTCTAACTAATGGAGATGTTATGATTAATCTGACATAATCATACCTTTCATTGTGTACGAAATCCACCAGCTGGATATCTGAAGTTCTTATTAAACTTAATTCTGGTATCTCCCCAAATAAAGATAGCAGGTAAGATCTATTGAGAGATCGTGGGCCACCCTTGTCAAACACATAGTAAATTATTATACTCGGTTCATTTGAAAAAGCCAGTCTTTTTAAATTTGGTATGGATGATACCTTATACTCTTTATTCCAATGATTCGAGTCATGTGTGACACCTGATAACAACCACTCCTTTTTATAGTCTAAATACTGATGGTTCATGTTATTAAGCTGTGGATCTTTATCTTGCATTAGATCATCAGTTTTTGGTAATTGGCGATTAGATTCATTAAATTTTTGATGTATTAATTCCTCCACCAATGTACTTAAGTCTGTTTTATTTAATTGGATGGCTTTATTTGTATCAAGGGTAGCCTTCGCTGAGTCAGTGTCTATCTTTTTCTGCAATTTTATCGATCTCGCTTGTTCTTGAGTGATCAAATTATTCTTACCTATTGCTCCATCTTCGGGGGGTAAATTACTTCCATTCCTTTTTTGAGTATTTCCCTTTGGCAAAGTGTTTGAGACATGCAGCGAGCTATTTGGATCTTGATATTTTTGTTTCAATAAGTTTTCTATGATTAAACTTATTGCATCGCTGCTTAGTTGCGTATCTTTCAATGTATGCTCCTTGGGGTCATCAAATGGTACCTTTAGTTGTTTAATTTCTTGTGACTCCTTCGGGTGAGCTAATGAGGCTAATATCTCTTTCGATTCTTGCAGTGTATTGGAGTTCAACAATGGCTTGCTGGCTAACAACTCAGGATTATTCATTAACACAGGTGTATTAGGTCTCGATGGAGCATCTGGGTTTTTAAATATGTCAAAGATAACTTGGATTCCTCTCTCTACGGCTCTAAGATTACTATCAATCCTTTCCGATGTTACTTTATTTTTCAGAACCTCTGAGAGCAAGGAAGATCCTTCACTGTAACTAGATTCAGCAATACCATCATTTCCAGTATTGCTGACAATCTCTATTTCTTTGACTATCTTAGTCTTTGTTTTGTCACTAGGTTTATTTTTTTCCTGATCTTTCTTACTTTTGTCTGTTGCCTGACAATCAGGCCATGCCTTACGGATGTTCATATTTCTCAAGATTTTTCTTGAGGATGTGTTGTTTGCTTTCGCAGCTTTGGCCTGTTTTTTCCTTTGCTTTTTTTCTTTCCTTTTTGAAGTTTTTTCTGCAAACATAGAGTTGCCATCATCACTTATTTCAGTTACAGTGGTAGGATTATTACTAACCACTTTTATCGATTCGCTGGTTTCTATCACAATTACCTCCATGTTGGGCTCTGATGTCTTGCCATTGTCTTCATTTTGTAAGGGTATCTTAATAGTCGATACATTAGATTTTGTCACCTTACAATTTGTTTCATTACCATTATTGAGTTCTCTGTCTATGCCTTCAATTCCAGTATATACTTCTTTATTGATAGCTATTGAGTTTTGCGTTTTATCTGTTACCTCACGTCGTGCCTTGTTCATTAATTTGTTGATGAAGTCCGGTAATGCTATAAATGCCATTACCATTTCTTTTAAGAGATTTGTTTGGGATTTCAATTCAGCTAGTATTAATACTTGCGTTTGCGTTTCGTTACTTGTGGTCTGTGTTGTGTCAGTATGGTTCGCTTTCTCTAAATCATCCAACATATTTTTATCTATGTGTTGTGACATCTCCAACAAGGAATTATCAATAGTGTGAAAAACTTGGGGTGTATCAACATACTCCCTATTTCCATTAGCCATTTTTTCAATATTATTCCCCGGGTCAACGTTCAATTGGAAGCTATTTGTATCACCATCTTCTACAAACAATGATTGCGAACTTTCAATTAGTTCAGTGTTAGTTCCCAGCTCTTGGGCTGGTCTATACATTCTTTGTTCTAAAGAACACTGAATTGCGCATTCAATAAGCTCGTCAGTTAAGTACGGTGAGCCTAAGTGACTCGCAGCAGCAGCACGGGCTACACTCATCCTAGTGGTCATTTGCTTTGTAGGCGGTGCTATTGTTAAATGTTGCTTACTTATCACCGCTTTTCTTACACTCATTTTTGTCTCGACACCACTTGTTAAGCCACTTCTTACGTTCAGCTAGGCTGTGGCTATCACTATGTTTGTACTTAAATAGAGAACTAGCATTCAAAACTCCAAAGTTTCTTACCTAACCTACAGCCCCACAGGCTAAACAGGCGAAACAGGCCACTTGAGAGGCCACTTGCTGAGGCGCGCGCGCTGATGGCGCGCGGCCTCGTATTTTTATGGTGTCCTCCCCTTCTGTGGCCGTGGCCTATAACAACAGATAAGTATCTATGTTATTATTATAAATATATTCTTTCTATACATATAAAAGGTTTTCTTAATATATAATCACCAAGTTCTTGTCACTTGATTGCACAAACGTAGTATTCTATCTTCCTGAAAACGACGAAACAATCATGCAGAGAGTTGAGTAGAGATCCCAGGCGAAACAGGCCACTTGAGAGGCCACTTGCTGAGGCGCGCGCAAAAGTCAGGGAATCAAAACGTAGTCAGGTATTTTAGCCAACGTATAGGGTAGAGCATGTGAACAGTCCGCGCCTACTTGGCATATAAGGTCAACATTTTCTGAAGACACTGGATCACCAGAAATCAGGACGTTTTCAGATTAAAGCAGTAGAAATACAAAAAAAAAGTGACTCTGTAAACAAACATGCCCCCGCCCTCATGCAAGTTAAACCTTAAATCAAGACCATCCTTTTCATGGAGCACTTTTCCAGACCGAGATACCCTGCCAATGATCCCACCTACCCCATTATACCTCCCAATACCATTATCTAAAGGCCAATGCTTGCCCCATCCACCATCCCTTTCCACATTGTTAATTGTTCCACACTAACTTAACATTTTCACTATCCTGTGCTACCCTAATTGGTATGTCAGTAATGAATGCTATGTTGTCAGGACTGTTCCCCATAACCACCTAATGTGGGACTGTAATTCTCTACCAATGGCAGTGCTTAGTTGCTTCATGAAGCTCGGTTTATACTCAATATAATACCCACAATACAATAAAAAATGATGCTGTGCACTGCTAAGGAAATAGAAACAGAGTTTTGTAAACTATTTCTTTCCCAGATATTGGTAGACATTACAGGGCAACCTAGACAAAGCTCCCCAAGTAGAGTGCACTGGTTCAAATTGTTGGCCCATTTATCAAAATGCATTCTGCTTTAAGTGATGATGTGCACTAGTCGAAAGGGCCAAAGGACACTGGAATTCAGAGAGCCAACAGCGCTTTGGGATTTCATACAGGAGCAGATCCTGGTTACAATTGACACATCACAAGCAGAGAGAGACGGGAACGCAAAAAAAAGCATGACCGCCGGTGGGGAACAGCAAGAGGGGAGGAAGTGGGGATCACAGATAGAATGCCAGCATGGAGGAAGAAGTTAATTGCAGAAAAGTCTGCTGCGCAACATGGAACAGGAGGAGAGAGGCTAAATGAAAAATCCAGATCGCCAATAAAATCGCCAATAAAATCCATGAACAGATTGCAAGGGAAGAGGAGGAAAATGACTTTAAGGCTGAAAGGGGTGTGAAAGAAAAGTTCAAAGCAGACTAAGAAAATACACACAAGTATAGTTGAAGGATGGGTGGAAGAAGCAAGGAGTGGATTGCCTGGTGGGGAGGGGCTAGCATAACATGCTGTGTGATGAAAAGTGGTATTGGGAGGAAAGGAGGGAGGTCAATGTTGTTTAAAGGGGATGGCAATGATGCTATCACAGGCAGGAGTAAGAGGAGAGGGATTGGCTGCCATGGGTGACCCAAGTTGTTGGTGTTATTCTTTTTTTGTTTATAGTTACTGGGCATGCGGGAAGCGGTCCAATGTCAATATTAACCCCTATCCAGAGGGGGTTAAAGGGGCAACAAGAGGTGGGAGGAACACACAACGGTGATCTGGTGTTTCTAGGAGAAGCCCCTGTAGGTACCACAGCATGAGTAATGGTGCCGGCGGGCAAGCAGGGGGGGAGGTAATGAATCCAATTTTAAGTGTAATTTCACTGAATGTGAATGGCCTTAACAACTACATTAAGGGAAAATAGTGTTACAGTACTTAAACATGAAAGGAGCAGATGTGGCATTACTGCAAGAGACACATTTGGTGAAGGAGGAGGCATGAAAGCTACGTAGGGGATAGGTGGGTAAAGTGTATCATAGCTGTAGGAGTAAGGCAAATAAATGTGAAGTAGCCATTCTTGTCTGGAAGTTGGTACTTGCCAGGGTGAGTAGGGTGTGAGCAGTTGGGGAGGGAAGGTTTGTGGAGATCGGAATGCAGGTGGGGGTAACACCCTAGTGGTTGGATCAATTTATGTCCCCACAGAGTATAAGCAGGCTTTCTTTACATTTCTCTCTAGGACACTGGATGAGATACCCAACAGCACCATGATCCTGGGGGTACCTGGAACTTAACAATGGACCCCATTCCACTTCCTGTTCCTCTGATTGGGCCTTGAGCCCTCTGATGAAAATGCATCGGGATATACACGATCGTGCATCTGCTGCTTTTAGGCATTTTACATCCGTGCCTGAGGTGAGGTTTTTGCCATCCTGAGTAGGGCGACAACTGATTTTGCTTTTTTATGGCTTTTTGAAATTTTCGTGCTCTCAGCACTCTCTCCTTATCTCCTGCTGCCACCTCCATCCGCTTTGTGGTCTTCCTTCCTCCCACCTCCCGCTCCACCTCCCATTCGTCTGATTGGGCCCTGAGCCTTCTGATGGGAATTCAGCTGGATACACTCAATCGTGCATATGAAGCTTTTAGGTATTTTCAATGTGTGTCTGAGGTGAGGTTTTTGCCCTTCTAAGGCCTGCAACCCCTAATTGTGGGCTTTTTTATGGCTCTTTGTTTATATTTCATATTCTCAGCCCCATTGCCTGCGCAGCCCCCTGCGACGAACAGCCCAGAGGCAAAGAGCAGCTCCTGCAGTAGCAGGTTCCAGATTGTGTTTGCCAGTGTTCCCCAGTGGAGCATGCAGCGCAGCCATCAACCTGCAGTGACTGACAAGGTATGAAAGGTGCCGGCAGGGGGAACAGGCATTACTGCTCCCTATTAAACTGTCCCACCTCTCATATTACTCCTTTCACCAAAATGCTTTAGTCTGCTGCACGTCACCCACAAATTGTATGTTGTCCTTTTTGGGCACTTAGGTCATGTCCTGTTAACTCACATCTAGGTGTTTCTGCTTTCCTGCTGTATTTTGAACCTAGGTTTTTTCCCTGTACCAGGAAACTCGCTTCAAGGTGTTATTGATTTTCTGCTTTATATTGAAAGCTAGGCCTTTTTCCCTCTTCCAGGTAACTCACATCTAGGTGTTTGTGTTTTCTCTGCTGTATGTTGAAAGCTAGGCCTTTTCCCTTTATCCTGTACACTTGAATCTTGATGGTTGCACTGCTGCTGTATTGAAGTTAGTTCGTGCTTCTCCCTTACCTTCTCTGAGGCCCCTTTGCCCCCCTTTCCCTCCTACTCTCCTCTTTCTCTCCATTATCACTGGTTGAGGTTTCTAGACAACTGTCCCCTATGAAGGGCAGTGAACCTGCTCACTTACACTTAATGTACCCTTCTCCTCCCTCTCTCCTAAGCTTTACCCTGCCTCCCTGTCTTGCACTTCTCCTCCCTCATCTCCCCTCACTTCTTCTACTGCACTTAGATGCTCTGAATTGTCTCACAACCTAGTAATAGCAATATTGTCTGTCTTCTACCCTATTCATCCCAACCTCACTTCCACTCGTCCCCGTATCCCCTCTTTTCTGTTACTGCACTTGCACGATCCAAATTGTCTCTTGACCTAGTAGGAACATTATTGTCTGTCTTCTTCCCTGTTCATCCCATCCTCACTCTCCCTCCTCCCACTCTCCCCTCATTTCTGTTACTGCACTAGCATGCTCTGAATTGTCTCACGACCTAGTAGAAACGTTATTGTCTGTCTTCTTCCTGTACATCCCCAACTTTCACTCCCCGTCCTCCCCCTGTCCCTTTTTCTGTTACTGCACTTGCATGCTCCAAATTGTCTCACAGCCTAGTAGGAACGTTAATGTTTGTCTTCTTCCATGTCCCCCCCACATTCACCTCCCCTCCATAACACCCCCACATTCCTCTTACGGCACTTGCATGATACGAATGACTCAAGACCTAGTAGGAACATTAGTGTTTAATTTTTCCTCCCTGTCCTCCCACCATTTTTCTGCATAGGCGCATTATAAATACCCAATAAATAAATACATGAAATGCAACTTTTCCAATTTTCTGGTATTGATGTGTATTTAAATCAAAACAGTTAAAGAAGGGAGTGAAGATACATGACCAGTTTTGTGGGCTGTATTTTATATAATTCATAGCGAGATGACCATCTCTAGTCACAGGGGAGCCTTTCATTTTATTTACCAAACTAATAAGCTCTTTCTTTTGACCAGATTGTCTTTTTGAGAACAGTGGACAGATTGAAAATCAAACCCGTAAACATCCAGAACATTTAGAAATTTGAATGTATATGGTACACCCAAACCTTCATTTAAGTTCCTACAAAATGTTTGCCATTCCCTGACAGAGCAGTTGAAACAGGTTTATTCAATGTCCTTTTTATAATTATTATTTTTTACAAATTCCAAATGTTTTTAGGAGTTTGTCATAGTTTCTTTACAGCGAATCCACCGTCATCATACAAATGTTGATAGAGCTGTCTTATTTTCACTTCCTTCTTAGAATAACTTCTGCATCATACCAGGTTGATGCAGTCCCAGATATGCTATCATGCCCTAATGAATATTTATTATGAATTAACCATTAGTACACATCTTCTAAAACATTCTGCTGACCAAGGTGTTCATTCTATTCAAATTGGTTCCATAATTTACTATAATGAATTTTCATTGTGTTCAGAGTTTGCAAAATCTTATCAGCCTATCATAATCTTAAATTTGTCTTTGTAGTCATATGTTTGGATCTAAATATTGCAGATAGTAGCAATGACCTACTTGCAGGAGACTTGATGATGATCATGATTCAAAGAAAACAATTATTTTATTGAGGTTAATGAATTTACAAATTTTTTCAAACAGATCACTATTAGCCCAAGACTGATTTACAGCTATTTTCTGAACAGGTATAATTTGCAGGACTATCAATCATTAGGTGACCATTCACATTTCCTAAATTATTTTTATTGCAATAATCAAGTATCATAGCACCTCTTTTATTAGCCGTATGTGAGGACATATAGGCTCAGGAGTACACCACATTTAATTTAGTGTTACACAGTCCTTATGCTTATAAAACATGTCATTAATCCAAGCCCTTAAATCTCCAATCATCAAACATACATTTCTCGCTAAAGATTAGTCATCCTGTTATAATCTTGAAACAGCAACAATGTGATCCCATCGTACATTTTACCTGGAGGGATACACACATTACATATTAACATAGAATGGATCTCATCAGAATCACAAATTAGTCTAGTTAATAGTATGCAATCAGATACAATTAAATTAAAATATGAACTCCTGCATGATTGAATTTTATTAATGTTAGCAGACCATCTGTCATTAAAACTGACATTATTAGTTACGTCTGTAGCTTTATAATAGCACACAATTATCAAAACAATAAACCTAGTTAACCAGATTTCCCAAATGCACACAGAAATATTATTATTTAGTGTTTGAATAGCATTATCGTGTCCAAATTTGAGATCTCCTGTAATATTTCATGAGGTCTGACAGATTATTTATGCCTGTCTTTATATTTTTAGAGAGGTTTTAAAGTTTGTGATTGAAGAGTGCTAGCCAGTTTTCATTAGTTCACTATATTATGGTTTCCTTTACTTATTTTCCAGAGACAGTATCCTGCTCGCTCCATTCCTAATGCAAATTATCAGAGAGGGCATCAATGGTGAATCTGTGACAAATGTTTTTTTCATTTTTATGCTGATATTCCTTTACTACCAACACCAAAACTATCTTTTGGTTCAAGAGGATATGTTTAACTAACTTTGACATAAACATCAACTTCCATTATTCAAAGTTCATCACCCGCAAATGATAATGCTTAGTCTGATTTTTTAATGGAAATCAACATAGTTGTAGAGGGGACCCTACATAATTTTTTCATATTCAAAAGAACAAAGCACTGTCCTTGGTAGTGACAACCATTAGCTTTGGAATACAATGCAATAAGGTTTAGCGGTTTGACCTACTTAGGACAAATGATAAGACTCTGAATATAGGTGAGAAAAGACCAGGGTCTTTGAGTTTAAGCTGCCAACCTTGAACTTCTTTTTCAGGGATATATTCTCATTAACACTACTCAATTATTTATCTGAGATATTGCTGATTTATTATGTTGTATTCCCATATGTCCTTCCAACTTATCATTATCTTATGATTTGACATTGTGATTTAAGCCATGGCATAAATTGGCTCTTTCACTTGCAAAATAGGGCCTCTTTCTTAGTCTGGCGGGGTAGAAATAAGGGTTCCGGTAACAATGCACCGACACTCTCTCCGGACTTCCAGACTGCAAGACTACCTGCAGGGGCTGGATCTTCCAGAAGACCTGACCTGCCGGGAGTACCGGCCCCTGCAGGCATGTTTCTCACAAAAGCACTGGTACCTTTGGCAAGGGTGCCAGTGCTTCCATGTCCCCGTTCCCGTGGAGTCCTGGGAATGGGGACTTACAGTTACCTCTACCTGACATCCCGTGCCACTGTGACATGTAATGTTCCAGTGGTACAGGTATATCAGGCGGCGGGAACGGTGTTATGAGGTCGGCAGTAACCCGCCGGTGCTACCTCGTGATAAGGCCCAGAGTGCCAGATGGTACTTCTTTTTTTTTTATTGGATCTAAAAAAGATTTCTTTTAGTTACATATATTGTTAAATAGTTAAAGTTCAGTTTATTATTCGCTACTTTCTTCAAATTCTAAGGCAATTACATTTCGATAAATTACTCTCTAATTCTGTTTGCTTTTTATTACTTTTTAAAGAGAAGATCTTGGGAATATCTTGTAGTAGTTTCTTTCCGTATTGTATAAACTGTTTTGATCAGAATATATATCTTTTTTTCTCAACAACCAAGATGAGGAGTAAATTAGTTAGTGAGCTAGCGTGATTATCTGAGCCTTCAAATTTTTTACCAGTAGCCTCAGATACACACAATAATTTGAAGGAGGCTTTCCAATATTATTACCAGTGGCGGAGAGACATCGGACAGAAGTTTATCATTGTCATAGGGAGTGTCTTTTCTTATTTCAGGTATTCCACTCAATCTCGTATAGGAAACCTACCGTCAATTTTCCTCTTGTAGGGCTAGCAAGTTGACAGAATCATCTAAAGAATGTTCATTTATGAGATACTCAAGACCAATTTAATTCTGAGATACCTTACCAATTACAATATCTTCGTTTTTAAGAGGTTTTTAATCCGGAAGAGTATATAAACCAATTATTGGAATAGCTCACATTTGATCCGTATTTGTTGACAATTCAATTTGATTCAATTCTGGGAATGTCAGGACATTTTGTATTAAATATTGAGAGTACCTCATCGGAGTATGGCTTTCCTTCGGTCCTTCATTCCGAATTGGCTCCAAAGTTGATTGGATAGCTACATGAACTTCAATACTATTATTTTCAGTTATTTCAGACTTTTACACATTTTTTTTTTCAAAATGTTTTATTTGAAGAAGTGTGTACTTGTACTTGTAGGTCCTATTTTATTACTGGAGCTAAAATAAACACTGCTACTGTAATCATGTAAGTTGTTTTTAATAATCAAACAGGAGTTCTCCTTTACTTTAATGCTTCCATTTCTTAAATTACAAACAGCCTTTTGTAACAGGACTTCCTCTTTAGAGATTATATTATGCAAATTAACGTTCGATTCACAGTTGCATTTGACATATAGATATCTCAAGCCTTTATTGTGTTTGTGCAGGAGCCAAAAACCAGATATAAAACAAAGTAGGACACAAAAGAACATGCAATCCAGAATCAACAATAGTAAAATATATCATGCAGTTAAAAAATAAGATCATATGTTTGTCAACATATAGTTAGAGAAATATTCTAATACATAACATACTAATATTCGACATATAGAAGAGTTAAACTTCTCTGATAACAGATTTGTTATTTTCTCTTGCATCTCTGTCCCCCACACTGAAAAACGGGTACAATCCTGTGTCTTCCTTGTATCTCTATTGAAAATAATATCTGGTTTTCATTCTGTTAAATTAACACCTGTCATATCAGCGTTGGATGGTGGAAATTAGGTTCTTGTTGTTCTTCCTGCTTCTTTCATGGTCTCCATGACATCTGTGTTAGATGATGGGCATGCCTATCATTTGATTACAACACTCCAGTTTTTTTTTTCACCTTCATTGGTTGCCACTGCTCTTTTGTATTCAGTTCAAAATGCCTTGCCTGTCTTACATGTCAGTTATCTTAGAACGTACTTGGCCAACATATATAGAGTGTGTAGGAGGTGATTCTAGTGATACAAGCAGTGAAGCATTGCAAGGTTAGACAGTGTGATATTTAAGGGAGATTCTCTAATCAAGCATTTAAAGCAGAAGTGATGAGGTCCTGCAATCCATAACCAGCGGTGAGCCAGTTTCTGCCTTCTTTGTTATCTTTTAGAAAAGCTTTAAAATCATATCTGTATAAATCGTTTGTCTTGCTCCTTGTTTCTTGTATTTAGCATTTTCTATAGTGATAATCAATTATCATTTGACTTCATCTTGGTTGGCCCCCTCTAGAAAAGAGAAGTGGGTCCAGATTGTAGTCTCAGTCTTGAAGGTAGAACTCTGGTTCTACAAGGCATTGGGTAGAGCTTTTCCACCAGGCGATATTGGAGGTACTTGGGGCAGGCACATCCTAAAAACAAAATCAATATTATTTCTTATATTTTTAGAGTGGGGACAACTTATGTTAGGAATATCTGTTGTTCTATTTCTAGAATGGGGAGACCTTGTGCTAGAAATGTTATTTATTTTATGTATGCCTTCATGTGTTATGGTTTACAATTGGAAATCTTCACAATTCATAATTTTCAAACAACACTTTACCAAATAATTACACATTTTGACAAATAAAGTTAAAAAAGGAGGATGCTCTTAAAACATGTTTCTACTCCCTCACACAGAAGTACATTATATGCACTCAGATTACTATAGAGCAAATTGAATCAAACAGAATTATTAAACACTCTTAAGTCAGCTGCCAGAGCTAGGACTCAAGGGTCCCTGCAGATTTAAAAATGTTTATCCTTTTACATATATAAAGGCAAAAATATAGATAATTTTTAAATTAAGCTAGAAATACACCAACTTCACTAACACTTAACATAGCAGTCACTTAAACTTAAACTTAGCCCTAACAAAAATGAAGTACAAAATCGTTATGCTCTATATTACGTAATTGATCATCCTGTAGTGACAAAGTGCCAGCAGGCAAATAACAGTCATATTGTAAAGTATAGAGCCATGGGCACAAACAGACTAAGAATTTACAAATGCCACACATCCCAAACACCAAATTGGAAGATCCTGCATGCTCAACAGAAGAAGATTATCTAATAGAGAAATATTCCCTAGAAGGCTAAATATCTCATTTAAAATGCAGAGAATGCAATTGCCAATGAAAATTGATTGCCTCTCATCAGGCGTCCCCGCAGATTAGCCAATAAAACTGCTGAGGGCAAATGAATGAGTCTTTAAAAAGGGAAAATTCTTCTCGGTAGCAAGGATGAATCCAGAATTAAGTGCAAAATGTTTCTAACTCGTCTGTTTTATATAAACGACAGGCACGTCTGACTTGAGGCAGACCAATTTGAGGACCCATCACCTCCAGTGTGTTTGGACAGTTGCCCTTAAATCTTAAGAACCACATCTTGAAAGCATGAGACAGAGACTAAACCACATAGGCCACTGTATTCTTATCAGCTGGTGAGTAGTTAGTGTATGCTTTATATAGCTTTAAGTTTATTAGGCTATCTCTGCTTTGAATGGCGTCCCACCCTCTTAGCTTTTCTTTATTACCAGAATCTGAGAGTCCAAATCAATTTCAGCCTCCTCAGAAACATTCACAGGTCAACATAAACTCTTTCACAGAAAGTTCCATGTTTAACGGATCCACTTCGCCCAGCCTGGAAAAAAAGGGATTCCCTACTTGCTTCCTTTATCTTAAAATAAAGGCACAATTTGTGCTAGAAATCAGTGACAGTAGAAGTACCTGGCATATCATTTCTCAATCTAGCACTCATTCTGTGCTCTTGCTATTTTAGCCCTGCCTGTATATATATCTCTTGTTCTCTCTCTCTGTCTCTGTCTCACTCTCTCTCTCTCTTCCCAGTCTCGGTCCCTGTCAGTATCAGGCTCTCTCAGTGTCATTTTCTTTTATTATCAGAGGCTCTGTCAAAATCAGTCTCTCTGTCAGTCTCAGTATTTGGCCTTCACTCTATGTCAGTATTGCTCTGTTAATGGCAGTCTCCCTCTGTTACTATCTGTCAATGTCGGACTTTCTCAGCTGTTCCTGCATTGCTATAAGAACTTCCGAGATATGTGATGTGGCCCTGGGCATGCATGTGCTTGACCAGCCCCCTTTTCACAGACAACCTTGAGATGTTTATGTATAGGACAGATTACTATTTCCCAAATGTGGTGCCGGAAATCGAGATCCACTGTGCTATGGGGCTGACGATTTTCAACAGGGACATATAATTGTGCATAATGTTTCAATTAAATAGTGGCCAACATGATCCATTCCAATTTGTAGGTGCTTATTCAGCCCTGTTTTTCCTTTTCATTCTGGGACTTGTCTGGCATTTATAATTGGAAAAGCAGAACTACATAAAGTTTCTTGGAATTCATTGCGGCAGTTTCATTATAGGAAAGATACTCTTTCCCTTCTTTGTGACAAGGCAGTCATTAATCTGAGGGTGAATAGGAATCTTCCTAGAACGTAAAATGTCTTCCATGACTATCACTGTGTGACGATAATGTAATTTACCCAGTTCTGAGAAAAGCTGAGCCAATTGATTTAAAGTACACAGAACATCAATGAGTGGATTAGAAGGAAAACACTAGTTCTACCCTATCCATAACATGCAACCAATATGCCTTGCTACTTTCACATGACCACAGCATGTTGTACATGATGCCTCTATCTTTGTGACTTATGTATAATGTTAATGAATGTGACAAGCCAGGCAAACCCCTCTTGACTGGTGACCAGCACTTGTCAAAGAGGTCAACTTGCAGCATATACCTTAGAACTAGAGCTGCAATTGCTTTTGAAATCCAAATAATCTAAGAAAAGGAGAATGCAGGCAACATTACTGCCGTTGCATATTTAAGACCTGGGTGCTTCAAATGACAGAAAAAATACAGAACATCAATGTGATTCTTAATGAAGTTTCTATGATTAACTCTGGCTTATTCTAATTTACTTTGTTAAGTGGCTTCACTTCAACACTACAGCTAAGTCAATGCCTAGTCTGGGATGCTGAGGGAAACCCTTATTGATATATTTTTAGGTCCAGTTCATGTACTCTGGATGACAACCCTTATATAACACCCCTCTCTTAGAATCCCCCTGACCCCACTGAGCCAAGAAGTAGGTCTGTTTTGCAAATTTAAAAGGTTTATTTGAGAAAAAAAACAATATATATCTATCACACTTTTATAATAAATTAATATTGGATATCACACTTAAAATATGACCGTGATCAACAATGGATAATGTTCTACTGGTAAACTGATTTGGTTACTTAGAAGTAGTATAGAGGATGAGGTAGCTGAAATGCTTTCTGGTTTCAATGAAATGCAAGGTGGAATAAATGCAGTACAGAAAATAAACTGATATGGTTTCACAAGAAATAATATGTTCACTTTTCCCCTGGTGGCAATTCACCCCCCCCTATATGCAATGCAAGGAGATGGAAGTAACACACACAGTCTTCAGGAATACAATATGCTTTTTAAAACACGGGCAAGAGTGCTTTGTAATGTGGTGGCAAGGAAGTGAAAAGGTGCTAACTGATTTTAATTCCCTCTAGAGATTCAGGGTGAGTGAGAGATGCTTGTTGGTATTAGCTCAGGCTCACTTTAGCAATGCTCTATGAGTTATTACCAGGTTGCAAACGGATTTTAACAAAGGAACGAATGAAGCTGCTATTTTGACAAGTGGAGAAATTGGGCCAAATAGCAAATCGCGGTAAATTTCGTGAGTGCGTAAATCGCGATTGCAGTAAAATTATAAGATTCTAAGCTTTCAGAGGAAAGTTAAATCTCGTTCCTAGGACAAACGGTTCCAGAGATACAGACGATTTAATAAAGGTAGATTTTCGGATTTAAAGTAAAACTCAAAAAATGACAGGTGACAGCTTGCAGCTGCAGAATCGACAGGTGACAGTTGTGCAGCTTTAAAAATGACAGATGACACGATTTCTAGGAGGCTGTTCTAATTAGGTTAAAATAGTTTGATTAGATTATTTTAACTAAGAGATTGGGTTCTGCACAGTTCTGGCGGATACTCACTCCTAATTTTGAAATGAATGGGCCTTGTCACGGATCTGGTCAACACGTCCAACGGCAGTTCTCTCTGCTCAGCGGATCAATCAGGCACTGGTTCTGCTCACAGCGATCTGGGTCTGGTCTGCGGTTCCGGCAAAAGTTCTTGGCAAAGAATTCAAACAGCTCGCCCGGCTGTTGAATAGTTTGGTTAGGTTTGCTGGATTCTGAAGGCCTGCTGAGAATACTTTTGCTTGCAGTGGGCCTTCTAGGTTCAAAGTTCTGTAGTCTATGGGTCCCTGGTTCTGGTCTCTGTCTGGATGGGATGTCGGCCCTTAAAATGCTCCGCAGAAATGGAAAATAAATCTCTCTACCTGTCCCAGCAGTCTGTTTTTATGTGTTTTGGAAGTGGGTGTGTGCGTGGCATAACTGAGCCTGCCCCTCTCTACTTGTCATTGGCCCAATTCTCCCCTCTCCCATGATTGGGGGAAGGAAATGGATTGTCATCATAATGAGGTCTGTTTATGGGTCAGAGGATCCTCCCCTGGTCAATTTGCCCACAAATCTATATTTGATTCAAATACATATTTCCCAGATACACAATTTGTTGAAATTACATGTTCACATTATATATTCCTTATGGTCCATGCTTGTCCGCCTCTGATCTTCCTGGGGGCTTGCATTAAAAAATGACAACATTTTGCGCTTTTTAGTGGGTTTTGCAATATGGGATTTTCATCAAAAATTATACAAAGGTACATTTCCCTTCCACATATATCTCAGTAACTTTCCATATCTCTAGCTTAAATACAGTGTCTACAATATTCATAATTAGCGGGGTTTTGCCCCAGAACATGGTACAAATTGGAGTTTGGGCTCAAATCGTGAGGGCATTTTCCATACTAAGACTCTCAAAGTTGTACATTCCTGTCATTTGGTTACAATAAGTTATCACTGTTTCTATAAAATATATATTTGCTGCAATTCTACTCCCCAAAGTGTTTGGGTCTGCCTCCAGAAGTCTGGGTGGGTCAGTGATCACATGTCTCTCCTTGCTGGCAGAGGGCTGTTGACAGGAAACACTCAAAATGTACATACCCCATTCAACTGAAAGGGGCTATTGTCTCTCTCTTCCAGGCTGAAGGGGAAACCCCCTCCCTCTCACTCAGAAGGGCCATGTGATATCCTGCCTCCTGTTGTGAGTCTCTGGGGTGTTAAGAGTTCTCAGCCTCTTGGCCTCTGGGAACAGCAGGTGGCTAAAATGTTTTTAATTAACCCACAGGATTTGAAGTCCAGTTGACTCAGGTCCCTTTGTCAGCCAGTTCTCCTGTCAGAGTTTAGACTGCTAGCGCCGCCTTGTGGAATTTGTTGGTACTGCATCCATTTTTGAGTTGTCTCGAATTTGACAGGAGATTTTTGCTATTATTTTGATAGGCATCCTTACATTAGAGTGGTTATGTGGAACCCCCCAAAAGAAGGTTGTATCTTTGGAGTGGTCTTGTGCCAACTGCGCCCATCTCTTGGACATTGGGATGGAAAGATGGGCGGCGGCAGCTCATCCCCACATCTACCCAGTCTATTGATTCAGCATGGGTCAAAACCCTTCACAACTTATAGTAGGTCAGAGTTCCTCAGAGTAACTTATTATTCAGCCCCAATGTGTACAACATGTTACTTACTGGATGAAAACATAAATGACATCTATGTCTGTCTTTATATCTATATGTTTGGAAACATTCCATGGTTGGGCAAACAGAATAGTAAAATATTCAAGGCATAAAGGAGTTGTTAAGGCAAGGATACTTAGAAATAGATCCGTTTTGTTCTGTCAATGTCAGTCTTCGCAGTGTCACCTTTCATTTCAGGGCTTTTTAGTGATCCCCAAATGCCTCAAAATGCTGCCAGTTCTTACAAGCACTGATTGATAAGGCTGTATTGTGCTTACTGTACCTTGAAAACCAGACCCAAAAAGGGGAAACATATGTGGAAATACATTCTGACACTTTCTTTATAAACTTTAATGGTTTTTGTCCAGGTGATATTTCACATGCAGTGTGAAAGGCACATCTGTGAATCTCTTTAATATAATATTGATATGAATGGAGGTTTCATGTCCCCTCACAGATCATACAATGTGATCATTGGCAACCTGGGAACACATAGTGTTCTCATGACCTGAAGTTTTCTACCAGACCAGACATTATTAAGAGTGTCCATAAGGAAGATAGAAATTCAGAGAAAAATGTAATGCCAGTATTTTCCAAATGATAGCACATTGTTCCCTCAGAAAAACAATCAAAGGCATCACAGAAGTGATTTAGTCCTGAGCCAGCTGATGGTAAGAGGCAGGGAAAGCCCGGGCCATACACATCAAGACTCAGCAGAGTCTGATGCAAGCAGAGAGTATAACACGTTAACTCACAGGACAATGCAGATGCATTATGTTAGCAAATTTAGCATGCGAAAAACAAGTGCAGGGATCTCCTTTCTTCTTCTCAGAGGAAACAGAGCCCACATTTCCAAAGAACTCTCCACCACCACCGTGCTCAGCACACTCTGTAAATCTCAGTTTGTTCTTTTAAACTAAGATCAAAATGATACAGGATTCCATTGAGGGCGGTCTATTAGATTATCTTTTGAATCCATCACACCACCTAAAATAGACACCTTTTTGTCATTGTTCTGAGCATTGATAAAAAATCTCTTGTGACACATAATTCCCCAGCAAGGCCATGCTTCATCTTATTCATTCCCATATTGACCAAACCTGTAGTGTTTACAAGGGATTTTACCCATATACTAAAGTGCAGCATCTGCAAAACTCTACTATCAAAAGGATTACAAAATCCCTGAGCCACTCTCACATTGCTCACTCTTGCAACTGTACACCAGCTAAATGTTTTGAAATGCAAACCTTCCTCCAACGTGGTTAACTATGAAAAGGAAAAACAAGCTGTGTTAGGGTTTTTGTCCGAGGTTTTGTCAGAGGGCTAAACCTAATCTTGTGGTATTCTCATATGGTGGTAAAGTGGTATGGCGTTATGATGGTAATGCCCTATGTGGTGTGACAAAACTCTCCTCTGATACCTGTATTCTATTTATGGTCAACTCTAAACACAGATTATCAGGCTTTGTACACTTAGAATCTTGACAGTACTAATTGTCACTCCAGCGACTTATCTAGGAGGCTGGACTACTGCCATTGGCTGATTTGTTTAGCTGTAAGCATTCACAGCTGAAACACTTCACTCACAATCTGTCTATCTACAGCACCCACAATGAATTAAATGACACAACCCAAACACCATAAAAATGTATCAAAACACACAGTGACTTTTGGCATGTGTATTTTTTTACCTTAGCAAATAGACTTACCGATCAAGAACAGCCACATTGAACAGTGATACAATTAACAGTGTGAATATGGGATATAGGTCAGCAAGAATAAACAGCAAGAAAAAAAAATCATTTCAACATGAACTCAGCTCAATGACAAAATAGCATGGGTTTAACCCGCTTCGACCTTGGGTCGTGAAACTTGGCAGGATCCACGCTTAATACCACAAACATGTAACTTCTCCAAACATCATTTGAAACATGCTGAATTCTTTACATAAAAAGAAAAATCTCTGGCTGTCTGAAAACGCATTGACCCATGTGTACACCTCAATTAACAAATATACTCACTTTGAGTATGGGCGGGATTTCTGAGCTGTTATCACAGGAAACCCCTCTTTGTCAGTTGGCAGCAATTGCAGTCGCGACCTCCAGCCCACATGGATAATGCAAACTCTATGCCAGGATAACTGCTCCCCGTCTATCACATGCGCTCTGCTCAGATGTTGTTCATCTCCCTGGAAGCCTCTATCAGTCTGACCCACACCCCCTGGATCTCTTCCTTTTAAAATCTATCATTGTCTCTCAACAAAACCTGCCCATATTCCTGACGTCATCACCCAATCTAGTCTCAGCATTTTCCCCTTGAAGAATAGCTTTGCAAATACATTTGCAACATCATTTCCTGCAGCATACAATAGTGCCATCTCAATGGTGCATTTTTCCTCGCACTTTGTGTAATGAAATCACAGCCAGTAAACTGTGCCTGCATGTTTTAAATCCATTGCAGAAAAACACTTCAATTTCGACTTGTCAACTGGGCCTGCTTTGCACTGCTTTGTTAAGGACAGGTTACCAAATTAAGGGAAAGGGTGTTCATGGATGAGTTTAGATTAGTATGTATACAGTGCAAACCGGACAGCTGACCTGTTTACCCTGAACTCTTAGCATTTTAAACATGTGCTTACTACAAGAATGTGCATTTACATTTGTAATGTGCACTAACCATTTGATATCTGTATTCTCGACATTAATCCACTTGCCATTATTTACTTCCTCCTCTGAATGTAATATGGCTCACTTACTGCCTCCATATACAGTATTCCTACAACTCCTATCTTCATTCCTTTCGCTGTGCACATAATTGTAGGGCACAATCTCCTCAATTCACTACGGTTAGATTCAGCAGCCATTGTTTTGCTGTTCAAGGAGCCCCATTATGAAACTCTTTGCCTCTTCATTTCTGTATTGGGCGAAATCACTTCCAGGCAACTTAAAGCATACTTATGCATTGTGTAAGATTTCCGTGCAATACAGCTACCTCTGCAAGATGCTTAGTGCCAGGTAGCTGTATCAGTGGCAACATTGTGCAATGCTAATGATATCACCACCTCAGTGTACTCCTGACACTTAACGGACAGGTACAGAGCCACAAGACACACATATTGAGGAAATACGTATGTCTTTATACGTTTATTGTACATTGGATGGTTGTATGTAGCTGTATTTGAAATGGCATGGCATTCCATAACCTTGCTGCTATCCTGTGCTTGCTTAAATGTGGGATAGGCACAAAGCATTGGTTGGACGAATGCAAAGTTGGCAAAAGTGTATGGAGACAGAACTTGTCTACTAGAAATGGAGGCCCTTGGCCATCCCAGGCTCGATGTACAATGCAGATTGATCTGAAATCAATGTGGGCCCTTTCTAAAAACCAGAAAAGGGCCTGCAAAGCCAGGCTAATGTGTTCGAATCTATGCCTTTGCATCAACAGACATGCTGCAGTGTTTTCAACTGGGAGGCCCGCACAGATACAGTGTGCATTGTACATGTGTGAACGCACCAGGGCTGCAATGTCCAGTGCTCTCCCTGGAAAGGACACATAAGGAAAGATTGGGTTCAAGACCTTTCGATCACAGGAAACAAATCTTTACAAGCAAAGCCTAACTCAAGACAACAGGAATTTGTATTAAAGAAGACTTGTTTGAATGAGCCTAAAACAAAGTTCATTGTGCTCAGAAACCTTCCCTTTCAAGTTGGTACTTATTAGGAACTCTGAACCTAGGGAGGGATGGGTAGGCAGGAGACAGGTGCAACACATGTGCAAGGGTTGTGGGAGCGGACGGGTGAACAGCCCATTGTTTTTCATGTTTTCTCACGGTCATTTGGTCAGATGTAAATGTATATTTCACCTCTGGTAAATCATTTGCCTCTACTCGCTTATTTGAACTCCACTAGAATCCATGCCTAAGACTTACCCAAACAGATGCTGCTTGAACAGGGACAATTCCTAGGGTGGGTAGTTCAGTCACTAGGATGGAATCTTACATTCTACTCTGCACTCTAGTAAAATACATTGGAGAAAAGTCAGTAACCACTACTCTCTGTTATCAAAGATTAGCATGTACTGCATTTAAGTTTCTCATCATACTAACCTTCCTGGGGTTTCTTGTAATGCTACATGATTGGAAAATATATATATTCTGTATAGGGTGGAATCTTACAACATTTGACAATGCAACATTTTATGAATGCACATATGTACACAAATATGCACAAATAATGTTTACATTTGTTTTCTAAGTAATTAAATAAACTAGAAGAGTTTTGTAAAAATAAACTGCACTCTATATGATTATCTAACATTTTTTGCTGTTCCGTTTTAGGGCAGTGGTCTTAACACACACCCATATCACATGAATGAACGCAAAGTCTCGTGATGGCCACAAACCTTTCCTTGGACAACTGTAGTGCACCTGATTTGACATTCCAATCTGCTCTGTACGCAACCACCTTCACCATCGTCTTCATCCCTGGCCTTTTCGCCAACAGTGCAGCTCTGTGGGTTTTGTGCCGGTTCATCAACAAGAAAAACAAATCTGTCATTTTCATGATCAACTTGGCCACAGCGGACCTTGCCCATGTGCTCTCCTTGCCTCTGAGGATATATTACTATGTGAACCACGTCTGGCCATTTCAGAGCACCCTGTGCTTGATGTGCTTTTATCTGAAGTACCTCAATATGTATGCAAGCATTGCCTTCCTCACGTGCATAAGCATTCAGCGATGTGTCTTCCTTAGAAGTCCTTTCAAAGTAAAAGACTGGAAACGCAGGTATGACGTAGGCATGTGCGCCATTATCTGGCTGCTCGTTGGTGGATCATGTTCTCTCTTCCCAGTAATGAGAAGTTCACAGCTGAAAACGAATAGCTGCTTTGCTGACCTGAGCGTTAGGAAAATAAATGTGGTGAGTTCTTCAATTATGCTTACATTGGGTGAGCTAGCAGGATTTGTCATTCCATTCATCACCATTGCCTTCTGCACCTGGAAGACAAGGCAATTTCTTCAAAGCACGGACACACTTGCCGTATACGCCAAAGAAAAATATAGAGCGCTCAAAATGGTCTTGATGTGTGCCACCGTGTTCTTCATTTGCTTTACTCCCTACCACATCAACTTTGCGTTGTACTTGCTGGTCAACCTGGACATCATTAGACATTGCAATGTACGCAGCTGGATTTTGAGGTTTCACCCATTCACGCTGTGCCTTGCTAGCCTCAACTGTTGTCTCGACCCAATTCTCTATTACTTCACAGCGGGAGAGTTCAAAACTCAAGTCTCAAGGCATGGATCCACTCTTTTGCGCGGTCGTCTGATGAGCAAAGAGAGTGGCTCCTCTATGAAAGACTGAATGCAGGCCTGTCAGGTTACAGTCATTGTCTTCACATTTCACTGCTCCAATGGGTGGAAAAAAAGGGGCTTTAAGCTAATTCATGGCTGTCTGTTGCCAACACAATGCAAACACAAGAGGGATACAAAACAGAGTTGGCAAAGTTAAGATATTCACATTGACGAATGGCTTTCAGGAGCAGTAAAGAACCTTTGACAGAAGCCCTTGTACTTCAGAAAATGGTTGAGAAAGCAACCTGACGTCAAACATTTATGAGTTGTAGCATGCAAATTACTCAGATAATGTATATTTTGCCTCGCATTAGCACAACACATCGTATAGTGGTGTAGTAAAAGGGACAAATCAATTTATTGTTTTCTAAAGTGTTTATTGTCATTTCAAGTGCTTACCATTATCATAAATATTTTGAATCTTAACTCATAGCAACATTAAAACATCGAAAAGACATCTTATCTGTTATGGGGTTCAGGGCTTGAAAGGAAAAGGGATAAGAGGGTGAATCTAGGGAATTTTGTTAATGGTAATTCCGGGCTGTGCTCAGATGGTACTCCAGGTAGTTTCCAAATACATATGGAATAATTATACATCAACTTCATCTATCCTGACGTCTCCTCGTGCACCGTATTTTGTTGATAATTCTGCAATATCAAGTTGTACCTATGTTGCTTTCCAAGTTGCATATATGCCACTCTCTCCAAAGCACCAAAGGGGCCAGTTTGAAGAACACCATCATTAGACAGGTGGGGAAAGAGGTTCCATTCCTGCTTAGACACTGATGCAGAATATTGCCTTTACTAACCAGCCCATTATGCTTCAGTTACCCATGTTTGTGTATGTATCAGGCGTGTGGAGGTCAAGAAATTAAATATTAACATTGCTTTTGTCAAAGTGATGCTCATGTTTAAAGTTGTGGTCATGCACTGGCTCAATGTCTCGCAGCATTCTGAGATCTTTCTGCATCCCCATAGCATGTTACCTAGATCCACCTGTTGGGTCTCACAAAGCCGGTCTTTGCCACTGGATGCTAGTCCAGATTTAGTGGCGTCGAATCAAGTTTTAGTATTATTCACTGCTCGGTGTGTACCATGTTCAGATCCAGGTTTGTCTCTCACACACCTTACTCAGGTAAGTCGCTTTTCCTCTGGCATATTTTCCTGAAAGTACTTTTCCCAAACTGATTGTGTCTTTTTCAGACTAACGATATTTAGTTGCACAATGCTTTTGCTGATTGAGGAAGCAGACATTTTAACTTTTGCATCCGAGGTCATTGACTACACCAGTTCTGCCAGTGACAGATGGATGTCTGAGCTGAGCTTCAATTGGTGGGGGTATTTTTCGCTTTTAGCTCCAAATATTTCCTTCTTTCTTCTACAAGCAGATCATAATCGGGTCTAGTTGTTCTGTATGACACATGTTTAATCCCTAGATGTGCCACAGTATCCACTGCACAGGTGGGCCTCAAGCTTCCTTCAGTAGATGGTTTGCCACAGCTTTTGAGAAGGGCATCAGAAGTGGTAGTCACACCAACTTTGAACATACCTGATGGTAAGTCTTACATGTGCAAATCATGTGGTAAGACGTGTTTTACCTGAGGATTTTCTGGGTCAATGCAGAACATGCAGTAAGCAATATTCCCTGTCTTTTTGTCTCTCAAATGCTACCCAAGTTGACTTATTGGATGGAGCCCTTCGGAGCCAGTGTGCAAGCTTCGAAGTAGTGTTGGCTTGATGATATTCTCGAATTAGTGGAAATCCAAGCCACCTCTCTTAACATTGAGTTTAATGTATTCTAGCGACCAAGGTGCTTTCTTCCTGTATGACCACACAAACCTAATCCCTTTCCTCTCTTCGGTTATTTAGACAGAGTGCTTAATTTCTACATGTAGAGATCTAAAAAGATACAGGATTCATGGCAGGATAATCATTATTACAGTGCTTATTGTCGCCCATTCACTCAAATTCACAATTCCAGCCATATTTCAATGTTTATATGAATATCCCCCAGCCACCGGTCTAGATGATATATAATTACGCTTAATATTTTCGAGGGAGAAGAATTACTAAATATTTCACTTTTTCTTCTCCCATTTCTGGGGGAGCCTATCGTATTCTTGTTCATTCACCTTTAGCCATCATGTTTGATTTGGACCAATTTACGTTGTGCCCTGAGAAGGAGCGGAATTCTCATTCTCATCCCCCCTTCCATGCACTTTTCCCCTTCCCCCTCTCCCATGCACTTGCGCGTTCTCAATGTCACTGGGCCTAGTAAGATCGCTGTTTTGTTCTCCCCTGTTCCCCTTCCTTGCCTTGTCGCGCTCTGAAACACTTGTCTACGAGCGCAATAGAAATAAAATATCAATCAATCAATCAATCTAGGCTCTCATCTGGTTTCTTAATGGTCAGAAACATGTCAAGTCATAGACAATCTATTTCTGCTCTACCAGTGCTATCCATGCATTGCACTGAAAGATCTATAGCAATTGCAAACAAGAATGGAGATATGGGGCAGCCCTGTTTGGTTCCCTTTTCAAAAGTATTATTATTATTTTTTTATTGTGATATTAGTTGAAATCTGACTTTATACACATACAAAAGAATATATACTTAAAACATCATCACAAACCAAGTGACAAAAAGAGCAAAAGCAAATTAAAAATAAACTTTCATACATAGGAAAAAGAAAAAGAAAAATACAGTTATCAGCTTGATTGTGCACAAGGGCATTCCCTTATCCATTCTCAGCTATTAAGTTCATATCCATTAGAAAACAGATGACTTCATAAGTAAGGAAGGTTTCTTGGCCTTGCACAAGTCTTTCCCAGAACAGAGTGGAGTTAAGTAATTGTGGGTTGTGCACAAATCTGTGAAATATTTTCTGTCTCAAAGTCCACGTCCCCACACACTCTGACAACAAGTGGATCGTAGTTTGCTTAACACCATCTTCACATTTATCACAGATGTTACATGGATAGGCTACTGGGTCTCTAATATGCTTTAATTCTAAAGTGAAAACCAGATTTAATCTAAATCTTAAGAAGTCCGACATTATTCTTTGAGTTGAGGATTTTTTTTAGATATGCCAGGACAGATCGAATAGGCTTATCAATTTTCGTCCAAGATGCTGATAATTTGGCCTCTCTCATTTTAGAGATAGTTCTAATCCAGTCCATTTGAGTTAGATGTTTCTTTACCATTAGAGGGTTCTGGATTAGAATATCTATGGTAGTATCAGCTGCTGCTGATACGTTTTTGCAGACAGAGCTTAATCTGTTTAGAAGTATGTTGTCTCTCTTTTCCAACTGATGTGTTGCTTCAACATAAATAGTAGTTTTTTGAGGGCATAGAATTAGTCTGTATAGACTTAACCATTTCCATTCCATTAATGACATCAAGGAAGCAAGGCCTAGCTCATATCGAAGACTTGACATTGGAATACAGTTTGGCAATAGTAATACCCTTTTCCACAACTGAGACTCTATTTTTCCCCAATTGAGTTCAAAGGACTGTGGATAACACTCTAACCCATAACTAATGTATGGAAGAACCTTCTCCCCATAAAATGTTATCAAAGGCATTAGGGAGAATTTACAGTATTTACTGTAAACTTTTTTTATTTGCGCTCCCAATTGTCGTTGTTTGGGTTCTATTGTTGTTAAGAGATGAGACATAGATGGATGAGATGGAATCTGACACCCCAGATAGGTAACCTATTTTCCTATTGGAACCACAGTATTATTCATTTGCCATGTATACAGTTTAGTTATTTTAAGGGGGTGTTTAAAGATTACAATCTTAGATTTAGCTGGATTAATGGTCAGGTCATTAAGACTAGCATAGTCAGATAGTTCTGTCATTAGCCTCTGTAGGCCGACTTGCGTGTGATCCATAACCACAATGTCGTCTGCATAGGCAAGCCATGCTATTTTACCTCCCCCAAACCTTGGCGCCACCAATCCTTTCTCCATCAACCAATTTGACAGATCTGCCATGAATAGTATGAACAGAAAAGGAGCCAAAAGATACCCCTGGTGAACCCCCCTCTCTGTTTTAATACTATTTGATAGAAGACCCGATTTTGTGAGTCTAACTCTAATAGCAGAGTCTTGGTGAAGATGTATAAGAATATTAAGAAGGGCATCCGGTAGACCCCAATTCTTTAGTTTGAGCTGCAACCTCTTCCTATTGATAATATCAAAGGCCTGGAAGAGATCCACCCAGGCAGCAAAGAGGGGAATACCAGTTTTAACAAAGGACAATGATGAAATACAGGTGAGGATTGGAATATTCAATGTGGTTGGTAATCATCTCCGAAAGCCTGTTTGTTCCTTGGGGATTATATCATTAGATGACGCCTAATTCTCTAGTTTCGTCAGAACTAGACCACTGAAGATCTTACCATCTTCATCCAATAGGGAAATTGGCCTATAGTTAATTGGCAAAGATTAATCTCCCTTCTTGTAAACCAGAATAATAATTTCCTGTTTCCATGTGTCTGGAGTTGTTTTCGTGGCAATAATATTGTCGAACAGGATCTTCAGTAAATGGGCCCATAGAGAAGGGTTATTTTTTAATATTGAGTTCGATAAAACATTCAGCCCTGGTTCCCTTGAGTTTGAAGATTTCTTTATCAGGCGCATAACGTCCTCTGCATCAAACTTCAGAATCCATATTGCGTCTTGCTGGTATTAATAGGGCTCAGAGACAATCGGAGCGTAGACCTTTATAAAATGGGCCACCCAAGCCTCTTCGTCTACTACTGGCTCTAGGATTAAATTACTGCAGGGTTGTACATGAATAACAAGTGACCAAAAGTTCTTTGAGTTTTGAAGGGAAATAGCCTTCAACATTTCTTCCCCATCTTTTTGCAAGAGCATGTATCTATGGCTTCTAACCCAGTTCTTATATTGGTTATGTAGTTGTTTAATTTGGCTAAGGCACACCTTCTCATCTCTCACAATTATTTTTTATTTTATTTTCTGTGGCCCTTAACTGTTTCTTTTTTCCCTGGATCTGATTATCATAACTATATTTAGGCTTTTTATTTGGTTTATCCTTTCCAGAGAATGGATGGTTAAAAAGACCTTATAAAGCCAATATAGTTGCTGGGTTTATATTGATTTCTCAAATCTTCAGCCGATATTCGGTCAATAGCTTTCTCCAGATTGTCATTCACAATTTGGCACCCTTTTTCAAATTTTACCACACAATTCCAACCCAGATTCATCTCCAGGGGTTGGGAATAAAACAAATCTAATGATGTCACATCCATTCTTATAGTAATGTCTAACATGGCATGATCACTATCTAAAGTATGGGTGAGCTTTAGGGATACACAATTGTTAAAGGTGTTGCCAGAAACAAAGACGTAGTAAATAGTAGAAAAGGAGGCTGCTCTCTCCCAAGGTGGTGCACATGGGATATCCCCCATAACAGTCCCATTTAACATAGTTAAATGCCAGTCCGACATAAAATCCACCCACACTTTCCCATTCATAGACTTCTTTTTTAAGGAGAGCAGAGTTACATCTATATTGACACACCGCTAGTTAAAGTCACCCAGTATTATCAATTCATCTCTCAGAAATTGTGTTAAGACTGTAACCAGTAAGTCGGAGAGCTGCTGTAGAAAGAGGCCCAGGGCAATCCCCACAGGATTCCAGTATACAAAAGTAATTTTCAAAAGTAATAGAATCATAGAGTTTCCCAGGCAAGTTAAGGGTTAACAACCTAAGACTGATCAGCATCCAGGAACATTTAGAGAATGAATTTGATGGAGTATTTACAAATTAGTCCATCAACCATTCAAGGATGTTCTAACCGGGCTTACCCTGTGTAACAGTGGTCTGCAACATTTGACTCTCCAGAGGTTTTCAACTACAACTCCCATCAGCCCTAGCCAGCAGTTTTAATGGTGACAGTTCATTGGGAGTTGTAGTACAACACATCAGGAGAGCCACAGGTGGCAGACTCCTGCCATATGAGAATGAGGCACAAACATTAACAGAGTGGGCAAGCTAAAGGTAAGCACTTCCTACTCAAGACACATTATAGTCCAACTTCAGTGATTCCCAAAAAGGGAAAACACATTTGATCTGGCCATTAAAGAGAAATGCGTCCCCTGGATGGGCTGATAAACATATGTTCCTAATATCTCCTAAATGAGGTGATTAATAATCGAAAACTAATGAATGATATAAGGAAGATTTGTCGAGCGATAGAACATAAAAAAGGATATTTCCCTGCTGCCTTCACAATACACCAAGTTCTGAATGGCAAACTCAATTACAATGCAGAGGATGCAATGACGATCCTCAGTGACATTGACATGGGGAAGATAAACTCAGAAAGGCACTGTCTTTGCATGTCACACTAATATCGATGAAATGTGTGATGTTTATAAAAAATGCTTCTAACTGCTATGCAAGGGCTTATGTTTAACATTTCAGAGAGGTCAGAAGGAGTATATTGAGATGGTCAGGTCTAAGCGTATACAGGACTCAATGAACGTGTCTTTGTTACATGTACAGTTCAATTGGGGTACTCAAGGCACAATGTTTGAGGATTTATATAATGTTGACTTCATGTATGTGAGTGGTATGTGACGTCTCAGTTCAGCCATATGTTTCTGGCGTATGTGGTGTATCTGTGAAACTTTGAAACTGTAGAACTCTTTTCCTGTGTGGGACGCTGTTGACAGATGCGCAGACAACATGCTTGAAATCTGAGTATGGCAATTCTCGATGAGGCCCCACAGTGTACAATTGCTGTTGTATGACTCATGCATTCGTTTTCTGATATCCCCAAAGAGACATGGAGTAATCAAGGCAACCCAAGAAACACCCAACAGGTCATTCAAGAAAAGGGTGCATTATGGGGCTAAGAATCCTCACACATGCAGAGGGTGGGTAGGAAGAGAGATCCAGAACAGATACAGTGTTCATTGAGGTGACTACATCAAGGACAGGATGGCAAATGACTCCGCTCAAGGCCAATCCGGGGGCTTTTCATGATGATGCTGAACACATTCACGAACAGGGCAAGGCATGAAATGCTGTGAGTTAAGGGAGTGTTGGGTGACTGAAACATAGACATTGTTGTGACCAGAAATGAGGGCTCAAAACAGATGCACTCTCAAAGAAGGTGAAAGCAGCGGCATCATAATCACAAATACAGCCATAGGGGAGTAACTGGCTTTCGCTGGGTCCCTCAGCCAAAGGGAGATCAGACTGTGGGTATGATGAGTATGGATTCAGAATATCTTGTTGCTAAACTCAGGAAAGTTTAATTGTCAATGAGAATATTGTTATAAGGTGATGATTTCTTAATACAGTGAAAGATAGCAGACTGTTAGTTATGGTATGTGGGGTTAGGACACATTCCTTCATGTAAATATAGTTCAATCAATAGATGGCCCTACTTGGATCTCTAATTAAAGTACAGGCTGGGGAGAGTGCATTCAGAAGTAATGTTACTGGGTGTGTCCCATGTACCAATTGACCTGGCAAAGAGAGCTTGCCAGGACTCAAAGAGGTCTAAATCATGGGCGTAATCATATAGGCGCTCATCTTGAGCTGGGCATAAAGAAAATGCAAGGCATACAACTTGCAAAAGGCTTTTACACCTTTCACTCACTTCACGTCCCATTTGAATTAATGTGTATGAGGGAGAGGAGGGGAGGATTGTAACGTACAATCCAGTCGCCCCTTCCTCTCTGCCATACAAATACTACAGCATTTGCGCTAGCGTGGATTTTCATGCTGGTGCAAAGTTGATGTATTCCTATGGACTCGGTCTTCTTTCTACACCAGCAAAAAGCTGGCTGACTCCATAGGAATCCATTGTTAATGTTGTTGCCATGTGTACATGGCATGCAGTGTTTACTTCATTTTCACGGTGGGGTGCAAAAGGGCGGCAGGCAAGCGTGTATGCCTCCTTTTTACACCCCTCTTTTGAGCTATGTCATGCAAATGTGGAAAAGTGGAAACGTAGCAGATCTCTACCACCTAATTACAGAAAACTCATTAATACCATACCCCATAATGTGCCTAGCAAGATAAACCTTTGTATTATCTTATTTGGTAAGTTTGCAATGTTCTCACTCACAGAAAACTACTTCAGAGCATCAGCAGGATGATAGGGGCAATATAAGCATAAGGAGATTGGAAGAGGCAGCTTTACATAAAAGTGGTAGTTAAGATAATGTACATGTTGGGGCAAATATATTTCTACAGGGAAATAAACAATACAGCTGAAAAACACAGCTGGGGTACTAGTTTTGTTAATCATTTGCAAGATGATTAAAGGTAAATTCCTAGTTAGCAATCATGGGTTTATTTTTCGAATTCCACAGAGTGGTAAAACAGGTGTACAGACCTACCGTAAACAGTGTATTCCAGGTATTGCACCTGATCTAGCACTCAGGAGATTGTCATCCTTTTTGCAGGTGCAGCTGGGCTGCAGAGACAAATGTCCTTGTCCGCCTGCCCACTATACTTAGCCTGCAACAGCGGATGGTTATCCACCTATCTGCACTTATCTGCACTTGTACTTGTCTCACCTTGCAGAGTCAAGAAATGTCCTATTTGCCTGCTTTATAACTTGTAACGTCTGTAACCAAGCTGTAAACCTCCTTGTCTCTTGCGCCCTGCTACCTCATGGTCCGGTGCGCACAATAAATAAATAAACAAACAAATAGACAAACAAACACCTTCGTGACATTTCCATGCTGGTGGAAAACCGTTGGACTCCTATGTAATCCGTCTGTTTTTAACACTTGCTAAAAATAGGCAGATGCCATCAGAATCCATTGTAAATACCTTCCATGAATGCATGCTTGAGGCATTTACACTTTATGCACTACAAAGTTCAATATAATGTGCTAACCTGGCATTACCAGGTTTATCACATGTTTGGCACTTCATAATGCAAATGACCAACATTGCACAGAGGGGACTTTAGTGTATGGAAGTGCAAACTAGTCAATCCCCTCTATTCAATGAACGCTTTTTTGAGGATCCTGGAACAGTACGTGTCATTATTTTGGATTTTTTCACAAACAAGGTTCGGATGAAAGCAACTTTGGGAGTGATGGCTTCATTGGGACACACATACTGAAACATCTTTCAGTTAGGATTTGTTATTCTAAAACTAAAAATCATAATAGAAATCTTTGCATTTTTATGAAAATGGTTATTGCCTGGACACGTAGTCACATTGGTGAATACGAGATTCCATCATTTATCTAGAGCTTTATTACGTTAATTGCGCAGCTAATCCATTCATCAGCATGGGAGCTAGTACCAGCCTTGCACTAGGCATGTATTTATCTCAATATAGTCGATCTAAAGGCTCTCTGTAAATAACATATGTTTACAAGAAAACTGAACATCCACCTCAGAGGAGTGCTATAACCCTAGTTATGCACATTTTATTAATACACTTTTATTTTGTTAAAACATGAGTTTTATGTGTGGCTACATTCTGGGATTTGTATGGATTCCCACGTGACACCTTCTTGCATCAGGTATTGGATACTGGCTCCATTCCTGTGTTGATTCCTTTTCATGTATATGTTTGAGTTTTAAGTCTGCTTAGACTGAGCTTTTTGTCTCTGCCACACCGTTTGGAGATTTATCTTACAGACTCTCTATTATCAATCAGCCACTGAGCAAAGCACACATTGTTTCGGATTGGTCCATTGCAGCACCCCTCGACCACTAACTTTGATTTCTTTGTAACAACCTCAAAGAAAACCCAACCTGGCTTCCGTATATTCTTTGAAACATATGCACCAATCTCCAGTGCTTCCACTCATATGCACACAATTCACTGGAGGGGAGCTCAGTAGAACGTTTTCTTCCAGTCTAAACCTTTTCTTAAAAATACACGTCCGGACCCCCATGAAAATACTAATCCAGCGGGAGTCTAACAGGTTCTTTAAAAAGATTTGCCGAACATTTTTCTTAGAAATGTGTGTTACGTTGAGAGGGCAATTAATTGCTTGCAATATTGTTAATTTCAATATAAAACATTGCATTTTGCAATATTACCATCCTTTAAACCCCAAAAAAGCATCCACCCATACAGCCACACAAGCCTATCAATATCCAGTATCCACACACTCACTAATGAATTGACACAAGCCCACAAATACAATCCTACTCATCCATCCACCCACTGCTACATTCACACAAGCACACACAAACTCAAGCATCCATCCACCAACCCATCAACATAATAAATGACACACACACACACACACACACACCTCAAAAGAAAAGATATCACACACCTCCTTTCCTTTAAACGAAGGGGAGCGAGCCTTGTTCTCAGAGAAATTACAAGGCATTATGTGGACTGAGGAGAGCTTCATAAACATGTATTTCTACACAGAGCAGATATGGATTAGTATCCTAATGCAACATAAACAAATATACATAGTACATTCAAACATTTAAAGGCTGTGCATACACATTGTAATGTATTATATTTAATATGCATGTACTATGTCACTACCTTTGTCACATGAATGACATGCAACACACACATAATATGACATTCGGAACATGACATGTGCTGATGAGCACCATTAAACATTCAAGCAACATAATACATTTAAAATGTGGATAATTGCTACATTTAGACAAATGATTAGTTATCGGTCAAATTATGCACACAAAAACAGTCCAAAAAGTAAAATGAAAGCATGTTATGTTCAATGTAAATGTCTACTTCCCAGGCACTTTTGTAGACCGACATTAGGCCAAAAATGATGCTCTTACGTGTACTTAAAGTACGTTCTTGCGGTGGAAGGAAAAACAAAAAGGAACATTTCAAACATAAAAATACTAAATAATCACTGATGCAAATGATTTACATCACCATTATACACTTTAAAACCAAAAAAGACAAATTAAAACAAATGCATACCATTACAATCCTTTGCAGACATACATATATTAACTTAATTATGTTTCTATGCAGGGGGACGCACATGACATTTTACAAAGTTAGAGAAAACAGTAAGAACAGGAAAATCCATTCTCAGAAAAGTGTGCACTATGTTGGACAAAATCATTTAAATAAAAAAAACTGTTTAATGGATCAGTTTTCTAAATATGTGTGTTGCATACACAGAATAAACACAAATGTGTTGCACATTTATCAGCTAAACCTGCATTCATGCTACATAATTATAAACGGAAATGCACAATATGTACATATAATATGTCACAAATGCCTCATAATGTTGGAAAACCAACAAAACTGTAAGTTTCTAAATGTATGTTTGGATATATTGTAAGATAAACAAAATCAAAAACATTGCACACTAAACATACTCAGGTCTAAAAACGTGGAAAGGTCCACTGAAAAACCCTCTGATGCATTTTCAAAAACAAATTAAGGTACATTATTGGAATTAGATGTTATGTTTGGTGCTTGGTCAAGGACAAACATCAACTCTTATATAGAAGGTTCGTGTTTTGTCTGCAGCAGACAATCTGTCACTGAATGGCTCTCTGCTGCCTCATGCTAAACTCAAAAAATGAAGTAATCTCTCTCACAGCTTCCACACCCTCCCTAACCTCTCCCCACACCTATCCCCTTCCTGCCAGATGTACGTCTCAAGGCTCGTGACCATGAGTACCTCTATGGTAGCGACATCCGTCGTCAACAATTCATCAGTACAACTTCCTCTGCTGCTAGTATTGACCTACAGAACATTCAGGAAATGCATCACTTTCTTCTCACAACTCTACAACAGTCTAATCTCCACCTCTCCACCCTCCTCCTCAGCAAGCTGAAATAATGATCATGCCTACTTGTTCCTCCCTATAGACAAAATCCTCAACTTTGGGACCTGCTCTCTACAACCTCCTTACGTCTTCCCCCACTTCTATCCACAAACACAATACTGGCTGGCTCTACACACACAACTAGTCCCTTTTCATGTTCCGTCTACTAGGCTGCAAAGCTATCAATCGTCTTGCTTCTCAGAACCTCTCTGACATGATCTCTGTTTACGCACCATCCTGTTCCTTCCCCACATTTTCTGCACTGATCCTCACTTTCCCATGCCCCACTCCATGAGTCCCCCCACTTCCTCTTTCTCCCTACTCAGCATGGTCGATTGTTACCCACTGCCCACCATAATTAAAGCTAGCCCAACTGTGTTTCTCTTCAAAGCTAAACATAAACTTCACTTACTTATTAAAGAGGGACCACCCCTGGCCCTCTCCACCATACCCTCTAGCTCCCTACCTGACCGCATTACTCCCTCCAGAGCAGCGTATCATGTGATTGTGTGTATTTGTATAGTACTCCTCTTTAGTTTGAAGCACTACCCCCAAATTAAAGTTATCTTTCTAAGCGACCCGTTTCTTATATTGTTTTTATTTGTTTTGTTTTCTGCCAGATCTATGTCTTATTCTGTTTACAACCTCATAAACTGGTTCACCACTTGCTCTCATTTGTGTGCTGTTGAACAGGCACCCTCGGGGGAATTCCCCCGCCATCTGTAAATGTGTTACTGTAAGTCATGTGTGATGGAACTTAATCTCCCTTTCATGAAGAGTTAATATTTTTCTTGAAAACTAAACTGAGCCCCTGTGTATAGTCTCACAATTGACTCAATTCATATTTATTGAGTTCATCTGAACGTTTACCTTAATGATTACCCAATTTTTCAAATGGTATCAGCTCAAGCTTAATTTCTTTGAGCTGTTTTAGAGAGTTTATGACATTTGAGTATTGTGATTTGAGGTGTGCACATTATTGATCTGAATTCATATCCTGACACATAGTCATGAACAGTGTGTCTTTATGAAATTGTACACACCCTTTATAAGTAAACCTGTCCTTGGGATACATTTGATCCTTGGCAGGCCAAGGTTCATCAATATTGTGACGTGTACATTGCGACCAATGTTTGTGAATATCTAAGCTTTGTCTTAGCTTTCATGTAGACCAGTGAGTGTGACAACTATTACATTCTGCCTTAAGAGTCCTGTTACAGATGTGTATCTTATTGAACACGTTCTTGGGTTAAACCATGTGCTGCATGCCTCCACCAGTTGTTACTCCAGAGACTCAGTTCCATTTAGGGTCCTGTTAAATGCACAGCAATACTTGCTGTCAGTCTGTTTTTTAAAATATTAATTGAATTCACCATTGAAATGATAAATATTGTATCCAAACTCATCCATTCATTAAGGTATTACATAATGCTTACAATATAATAGCTACTCATTATCAGAAACACATAGTAAGATACATAAATAGTACTTTATATCCTACATCTTTTCTCACATCTTCTACCAATCAAATAGTTCCTCATTAATAAGCCATGTATTGTCCCTAAATCTAAGAAAATGCCTCTTACTTTTGATTTCTCAAACAACACATTTGGTTTTCAGGACTCATAGTACATTGTTCCATTCTTCTAATGCTAGGAGTAGCAAGGACTTAAATTCTGAAGCAGAGAAGTGCCTTGCCCTATGAGAGTCAAACTACTTAATACCTTTTGCTACTTAATACCTTTTGATATACTTCTGCTGCTTGACCAATTAACCCTGATCACCTACCCCCAAAAGAGTTATCTTTGTATCTAATTCCAGAGTGCACTGCCTTTTAATATGAATTTCAGGCTTTGTTTAAACACACATTTATAACAGGACAAAAAGCCATGTCGCTGGTCGCCTATTTTCAATCTATTCATGCAGTTGACTAGGAGATTGCCTCATAACTGTCTTGTATATGCTCCAGCTACATCTGCAAGTCATGATAGGAGAGTGACGTGGTCAATGGAGTCAAAAGCATCTGAAAGGTTGAGCATCACAATTAGCTATGCCTGGTTCATTGACATCAACTGCAGCTGACTCGGTGCTTCTCCACAGATGCACTCTTGATAACTAGTCACCCAGATATCTATTTGTTTTTAGGTTTGCATCTAGTTATGGCCTCACTAATGTGTGTAGGACTTTGAAGTAAAGGCAATCCTTCCTTACTGGTGTATCACTTGCTGTGTCTATAGGATCTAACATCGGTTTCATCAATAATGGCATGAAAACATGTTCAAAAGAGGCATTTAGGATCTTTCCCAAAAAGGTGATTTGTACACAGAGGTTCTCAATTATTATTATTATTATCAGGATTAGATTTCCCTCCTACACTGACACTTTCTGATTGTGCATGATCATTATAAACGTCTTTAAGCAGTATCACTTTCTGATGAAATTAGGCAACCAACAGTTTGCATACGACTAATGAGCGTGCCAATGAAGAAATACTTGAATCATTTTTGTTTCCAGGTGAGATAGTCATTGACGTTTTGGCTATCTGTGATGCAGACATTCTCTGAATTGAATGATTCCACCTACGGGCAATTCTTGAGTCAGTAGCTACAAATCAGACGTGTCTATCTCCCATGATGACTTATTTGTCAATGAGGGGTGATCTGCCGTCCACGCCCATTTTAACCAATTAGTACTGGACATATGGGCATCTAGAGAACCCGCCAATGCAGAAACACATGTATAATCTATGCCCTAAAGAAACAAATCTGTTTGGTTAGCACATATGTGCTAACAGCCCTGGGGTTTGGTTCGAAACCAATCTTAATTCATGACACATGTTTCTAGTCATTACAGTATTTATAGCTCTCTTTCCATTGGACTTGCATCTTCTCAGAAAATGGGAAATAGTTCTCATTAGTTGAAGCTAGCATTTTGCATACTAATTATGACTTTTGTTCAATATTTCCTTTACATGAGGCTTTTCTTGCCCACCTCAGGACTTCCTTGAAGGGTCTAGTGTGTTTGGTTTTGTATGCCTTAAAATCCACTAGTGGATTTTTGGTTTGGTTTGTTTATCATTATAACTAGTAAGTAGTTTTGCAGTTCCGTTGAAAGCTAGATGTTACCATCAACTGAACAGTGGACTAGCATAAGTAGCTGTGAGCAGTTCATGATTATGATATATGTAAACTTGATTTTATGTGCCATCTGGGATTTGAACAATGGATTTAAAATATTATATGATATCACAGCATAACCAGTCCAAGCAGGTTTGACCAGGAAGCCAGATTTGCGAGTGACTTCACACGCTTATTGCATCTCTGCAGTAGCTATTAGCACCATGGCTGCCTCCAAACTCAGGTCCGGGTCCGTTGTGTCGGAATGGGGACTTACCGGGACATTCCGGCCTATGCGGATCCGGTAAGTCCCCATTTCGAAAACCATTCCCCATTCCAAATTGAGCCCCCATAGTGCTCAATGGGAATGGGGAAGGAGCTAATAACGGGCCCGCAAATTGCGGGCCTTTTATTAGCTCCATGGTCCCTTAATGGGTCCCACTAAGGCTGGCTGGTTTTACCAGCTGGCCCTGGTGGTACCCACTAAGGGACCTCGTAATAGGGCAGTAGGGGTTAACGGCACCGGCATCCTTACCAGTGCCGTTAACCCCCTACCGCCAGGGTCGGAATGACCCCCTGAGTCTCTTTATATGTGCCACAACTGGCTCCAAGCCCTGGACAGAGACTGTTTGTTCCAGTCAGACCCCTCCAAGTCCCTTTATATCTGAACTGCCGACTTCTAGATTACACAGAACTCACAAGGAAGGATGATTAGGATCCTGTTGAGTGCAAAGGTAACGGGGCTTAGGAGAACCAGAAAAAGAGGTAAGGAAGAGCTAACAGGTAGGAACAGGGTTTTGAAGGAAAGCAACAAAGAACAAATATGTAATGCACGACTCACTTATTAGAATGTTCATATATTCAGCTGCTGAATGTGCTGTCCTGTGACCTATGATTGATATTTCATATCCTCATAAGCACTACCCACAAACGTGCAATCAGGTGAGAAAGGTAACCTGCTTTTTCAGGCTTTAGCCATCACCTTTCACACAACGGTCATGCACACTAACACTTACCTCATGAGTCATAATGATTATCCTAGGGAGCAGGCTGCAGAGTGCTGAGTTATAGAATGGGCAACACGTTTTCTAAAGGGTAGAGGTATGGCGAGCTGTGTTTCTTAAGTTCTGAAAAAAGATTCCTTAATGTCGGTTTCACATTCTTTCCAAATGAGCTTTTCCTGATATTCCTTCTCGCACTCGCTTGCTTACAAGTGTTTCTATTATATTTGCACAGTCTTCCCGAATACAACAGGCATATGTGCATTGGATCCTAAAATACTATGTTTATATATGCATGCCATAGCAGCGTTTTTCTATCTAGTATTTGAGCTCCTTACTTGATGGTATCCTTAAAAGTGAACACTGCCAATACAGGAGAGGCCAATTTTAGCGACACACCTAGCCTAAGATGGTTGCTGGTCTAGGGACATAGGGCATGTGGTACCAATGCTATGTTCACATATGCATGGTTACTCAGAATACTTTACTCACATTTGCAAGAATTGGCAGCATTTACGTATCAAGTGTGCACCCACCTTTTGTACTTTACTTTTCCTCTTTGGCTATCATCATATCTCTCGACAATATGAGCCACCAAAAATAGATCCAGAATAGATCCAGAAAAGGTACAGGTACAGAACGGCATCATATGCTCTCATTGTCCCACAATAGTCACACAGGCCGAGCACAGCTCCGTTTGGCAAATGTACATGCAAGCACATCTTAGAGTCTCTTGCTAACGATGGTATCATTAAATGCGAACACTGTCAATACCAGAAGGGCGAATTTTAGTTACAGACCTAGCCTAAGATGGTTGCACATCTAGGGACATAGAGCATGTGGTACCTACATATGTTCCGGTGTTGATGGCAACTACTGAGGCCAGAACAATACCTCAACCATGCACTGTAATGGCCATGAATGCGGCCACAACATCTGGACATCTCCCAGTTTCCCCAAATGTTCTTTCTGCTGTACCCTGTTTTGGAAGGATTGCCTCCAGAGCTGGGTAGGATCTCTGCCTTGGGGATGATGGAGCACTTCAATGGTTCCATCTCTGGTGAGGATCCTGCTGGCCACACTCTCTCCAGTTCTAAGGGGATGCAAGTGAGGGGATTAAGAGTCTACATAGTGTGTAGGTAATTCAACCTTAGGACGCTAAGCTACCCTATCCAGAAGTCAGTTTTGACTCTTTTTTTGTACCAATTTATGCATTCAATTCTTCATCCATTGCAGCCTTTTGAACATTAATTCAAACGTGAATTCACCTGAGAATAAACATGAGTTTTAATTGAAAAAGTAGTGGATCAGGAACGGAATGCATGAGGGAAATGTAGTACTTTATTATTTTCAGAGGCCAATGATCATCTAGGGCCAGGTTCTGAAACGCTACCAATTAAATAACAACATAATATTCCACTTGGAGCTTTTTGTGGAAAGTGACAAGCATGAGAGCGTAAGATTTTAAAGAAAAGATGAGCTTAAACATGCATACAAGGATCCAATTCAGAATTGTGAGGAAAAGCGAAATACTCAACCTCTTTGATTTCTGCCAGTTTCTTGCACCGCTATGCGTGCGCTACAGAAATGTGACCTGTCTGTGACCTGTCTCTCCCCCTGGAAGTGTGTTTTTTTCTCATTGCTGTGCCTGCCTACATACAGTGAATATTTGGGAGGAGGCAGTTTTGCATATCCAGCACGACATAGCAAGCATATTCAATAGTGATTGATGCAGGAGTGTGATCAGACATGCTGGCTTCTTCCCATTTCCCACTGTTTGTTGGGAGGAAGAGCTATGTACAAAATAACAAAGACTATCAATAACCCTGAATCTATACTCTGTTTCCTCGGCACATTAGAGGGCTTCTCTCACCCGAATCTGGCCATGATTCAGGTCCTCCTTGAGGAACAGTGCCTTCTCTGCGGATGCAGGATTGGCACCTTCCACCCGAGTCAAGGTCACACATTCCGAAGAGAACAGAAGCTTCTGCAAAGCAAATCAAGAAGGGTGTGTCCAGGTCAACTGCTGCCTTGCCTGTGTGATCCCCAGCCCCCTTCACCTCCCACACCTGCTGTCGAAGGGATAACCCAGATGACACAGCCTGTTAAATCTGTTCTCCCTCGTGCATGAAAAGGTAAAGGGTCCTAAAGTGAACCTCTGACTGGGCTCTGGCTGATCCTAAATAGAGCACATGTGATATCAGGCCAGCAACTGGAAGGTAGTCCTGGGACATGAAAAGCTCTGTACAGCTTCCCATTCATTTGAAAAACATGGACAAATATGTTATAGTGAACTATTTATACCATATTTACGGGAGTCTGGGTGCAGGCACATCTCTTCAGATGTAAGGAATGCTTCCATCTGTGAATTACTGACGAAAGCCCTATCCAGTCCTAACTCTCCTGTCTCCTGGAGAAGATCACACTTGAAGAGTTTTAATACTAGTTTGGGCCCTTGTCTCGTAAATCACAGAACATTCAAACACACTGCCTGAACTGCGAAAACATTACTAGGAAATGCAAGGCCAGCGACCCGCATGCCTGTATACATTGGGCCTCATTACACGGTAGGCGGTAGCCATGGCGCTATTAGCGCCATGGCTACCCCTTACCGCATTCCGGGTCCGTGCTCCCGGAATAGGGACTTACCGGGTCATTCCGACCTTGGAGGACCGGGTAAGTCCCCATTCCGGACCCATTCCCCATTCGCATTTGAGCCCCCATAGGGCTCAATGAGAATGGGGATGGAGCTAATAACGGGCCCGTTATTAGCTCTGAAGTCCCTCAACAGGTCCCTGCCATAACGCCTGGTAAAACCAGGCGTTAGGGAAGGGACACCCTAAAGGACCTCGTAGTAGGGCAGTTAGGGATTACCGGCACCGGTGCCCTTACCGGTGCCGGTAATCCCTTACCGCCTACCGTGTAATGAGGCCCATTGTCTTGCCCACCCCATCACCTCAAGACCATTGTTTATGACAACACACAGTCAGGTACAGCAACTTCAATAAACGTGTAAAAAAAGAAATGCTGAAAATCTACCTTCTGGATACCCTGGAATGTTGAACAGAGGATACTGACGCTAAAGCTATAAAAAAGCATTATAATGAAGCGGTTGCCATCTTGGGAGGAAAAATGTCTGCCTCCCGTACTTTTGCCTAAGAAAATGAAGCCAAGGAGATCCTGCCTGGAATTGTTAGGTCAGGGATTCGTGGTCGGGGGTGGGGATTTAGATGCTGATGCCATGGCATTGGGCGTGCAACACTAGCAGCCTCTATGTCATCTCTAGCTTAATTATGAATAGTTTTGGCATGTAGGTCTCTCTTTTACGGCACCCAATAGCCGAAACTCCAAAGAAGCTGTTTCTGTGTTTTAAAATGAGTGCCATCCTTAACTGAAACAAATACAGTTTACACATGCCTGCCAGTGGGAATTGGATTCAAAGACCTAGAACTGCACAGTTAGGCCTGCCAATGAATGTGAGGACCTTTATTGAAATGATTTGGGGTTCAATTATTCTCAAACCTGATTTGTCGTAGCAACTAAATCAGCGTAGTCATTTATTGAAAACTGGCATGAAAAAGACACTTTGTGCAGGCTTCACAAACCATGAAGGCAGCAACAAGTAAAGTGTGCATGCAGAATGCTCCACTGGCCTGAGCATTCGTTTCTAGGTGTTTCTCTGCCCTTCTATATGCCAGGACTCGCTCAACAAAGAAGATACATAAATGGAGAAAAGGAGCGATTGCCAATAAAAGGAATGCCATTGCTGTGCGCGCTTGGAGGTGATGCCCTATTTCTGGGAATAGGGATTTATCCTTGCAGACCACCCAATAAAGCAAAGCACGCATTATAACAGACCTGTGTGGTCTTCCAGTTTGCATTATTGACCCCTGACCAGTGATGCGTAGCTTATTTGATGGGAATGGTCTGTATTGTTTTGGAAACACTTTGTGTTCGTCCCCTTATAACTCATTTGATTTCTGGCAGAGCATGTGGACCTCATAGTGAGAGGCAGAACTTTCACACCAAAGTTGTTTCCAAAATACACAGTGTGTTTTCTCAGATTATAAGTAGGGCACCAGGAAGCATGACCGTGAATGGCGACTAAGGCACATTCAGATACAGCACTAACATAGAAGACGGTGTGGAAGGCAACGGGAGAGCCAACTATGGAAACAGCGGCTCAAAATCGGCCATACTTCTCCTTTTAGAAAAACGAGAAATGTGGTGGGGTTTCTTAACTGTATTTCAAGAGTACAACAATACTACAATTATAGCTAATACATATTTGATGATTTGCCTATATTTAATATTCATGACCTGACAAACTTGCTTAAGGTGGCCATATGTGTTGCCCTTGAAAACACTCTCCCTCAAAGGTAAATATGGAAGGATGCTGAGGTGTTGATGGTTGTATTCCCAAACTGCATGGATTGTTACATCCACACACTGTATGACTGATGCAAGAGGAAGTATGTAACATACAACGTATAAGATAAGTGTATTGGTGGAAGCAAGGAAAATGGCATGTGAGAAGTGGCACAGATGTAATACTCAAAATACACAAATGCACAACACGTAAGTGGATCCCAAAAACCTGTGTAGGTTACGGATGTCAGCATCGCCACTACCCAAGTGTGACACGTACAAAACACACTCAAGGAAGCCTCACACAATGTACACACCTCCGACAGTGCATTAGCAAGCTGAAAACACAGCCATAGATGAATATTCAGCAGCAATACATCACAAATGAAAGAGTCTCATCCCACACATGAAACAACGGAGGTGGCAGAGATTGTTATGACACCGACCGTACATTCAGCAAAGTCAGCAATCTCCTCACACAGAAAGGTGACTGTGATGTAGACAGATTTCCATGTGTGCACACACATGATTAACTTTCCCCTGTTACAGCGCTTGTCTGATGCAGGCGAGCGGTCCCTATTCTTTTCCATGTGGAGTTGTGCCAATCTCCTACCTCAGAAGTGTATAACTCGGGAGACTACACGCATCTGCCCAGGTTCAACATTTTTGCCAGGTGTAGCAATTGATTTTTGTGTGGACTGTGTGTCATTCTCTCCTCTGATAACTGTGGATTGGGGTTGATAAGTGCCTCATTAGTTAGTGACTCCATTCAGCTGGGAGGTTTGGGGAATTACCTGCTGATGTGCCTTCACGTGCCTCCATGTATGAAATATGTTAATGCCACCAGGCAAGGATGGCTGCGTTGTGCTCAATCTGTGTAAATTGGCCATATTATTATTATTATTATTAATATTATTATTATTATTGTTGTTGTTGTTGTTGTTGTTGTTATTATTATTCTTTTGTCCACAGAGTCTGATTCTCTGTGGTGGCTGTTTGGGTAAGAGGTGAAACCTCTTTCAGTTTAACTCGACCCAGATTTTCTGTTTCATGCCTGCATGTGGGCTGGCCTTCATGGATAGAAAGCCACGGAATTGGGAGATCGAAGATGATGCTGCCAAAACACAGCATAGAGAATTATTATTAGGAATTAGCCCTGAGAAGAGACTAGTGTGCTCCATTGCTGGTACACATGGGTGTATAGAGCTGGGGAGTAAGGGAATTCATGGGTAGGGCCAGCCAGGGCTGTGCCTGGGGGTTAGGTTTGATTCTAGGATCCCGTCATGGGCCGAGCCCAGAGCACTGCCATATACCTCCGGGAATGGAATACTTCAAAACCACTTACCCAATGTAATTTAAATTGTGGTAAAAGGAAGTAAAGGAAGAAAATGCAAGAGCTATTCAAAGGAAACTGTATTTGGCTGCACACCTCGGCATCGATCCATGATTTACATTTCCACATTTCCATGCACATTGTAATTGCTTGTTAGAGTAGACAATTTCTCAGAGACATTGGGCATGGTTCCCTTTAATCATTGCCAACATTTCAACATGTGCTGGCTTCAGACATCCCCGTCTACTGCTGACAATGTCATCAGTTTTACTAAACATCTGTTCACTGGGAACAGACGTTTTAGTGCCACAGAGGTATTGAAATGCTAATTCAGACAGTAGGGATATTATTGCACGTTTGCCCCCACCATAAAAATACCAGACAGGTATTTATGCAAATCTGACATGGTTTCTTTTTTTTTTAAATATATTTTTATTGTGATCAACAGGAGCATCAACTGTGACGCTCAACAATGAACAATCGTCAAATTAAGCAACGTGATCACTAAAATTCCAAATTTCAGTTTAGAGTAATAGGTGTGAAAAGAGATCCCCCAGCCACAAAAAGGGTTTAAGTCGGACGGTGGAGGGGGGATAGTAGAGTAGAGATATGGGAATAAGATGCAGCAAAGGGAAGAAATAAGAGACAGAATACTCATCCCCTTCCCCTTCCCTGTTGTGGGCCTGACCACAGAGGGTGACAACGGGCAGGTTAGCTTCATTGATGATCGATGTTTGCCTTGGGAACTAGGCAAGGACTGTGAGGAGACACCTGGCAAAACTGTCAGAGAGGGTGATGCAAAGGGGCACGTCTGTGTGGAGATATCCTTGAGTTCATTTTTGGGAGGGGGCCAGAGTACACCTGGGGGGCAGAGTTTTGAGCAACAGCAGATTTTTGCATTGCCACCTGGCCGTGGGGGCCATGCTGATGCAGGTCTGCTTGCTCCTCTCTGTAGAACTGCAAAATGGAAGCCATTGCTGGTCAATATTTGAGTGTGTTTCCAGTAGGAGGGTCAGTGCTTAATTTGTAAAAAAGAATAAGTGCCAGGGCCCAAAAATTCTTGGCCCCCTAATGCTGTGCCGGGGCTTGCGGGCTCTGACTGCAGTGCGGGCGCCGTGGCCCAGGCAGCTTCAGTGCTAGACCTAAATCAGCCCACCACCTGTGTAGGGGCATTTAACTTCATTACTCATCGTAATGAGACTATTCTAGTGCAGCTTCAATGTTACAATCAGTTAACTCTCTCCTTTAAATCTGAAGCACCCACTTCTTGCACATCCTTAAGGTCCTAGAAAGTGTGAAAATGGCAGATGGTGTGCAATGGAAGACTCAATATCATAGCATAACAAGACATTTCAGAGTCTGGGGCAGCACTCTGGATGAACCAAGCAACTTCATTGGCTGCAAGCAACAGGGGAGAAAATGTAATGTTGGTTCTACCACAGTTAGTCGGCGATACATACTAGAAACCCTGGTGCACTGGCTGACTGGTGAGGCTATGTCTGCCTGTCCAATCAAGTGTTACCACTCCAAGATTGGGGGCGGGGGCCAGTGCAGCAATAATGCAATTCTGTTAGTATTGGAGCCACTAACAGAGGAGTACCAGGGTACACCCATGTGTCCCTACACTTATATTGTAAGGGTGTGAACGTAATCACTTATAAGAACTCCAATTTCTGCAGTTGAAGTCGGGGTGAGATGGATTACATTATTTGCCCCGGATCGCACACATATGCTAAACAGCAAAGCAGGGATTTTAACCCACTCTACAATTTGGGAACTGCAACCTTCTTCCACGTTTTACATGGAACAAATATTTAAGTTTTGGGTGTCAAGACATACAATAATACTGCCCTATAGAGTTTACTTGCTAAATACACAAATTGCATAAAAGCATCATGACAACATCTTCATAGCAGCATGTTTGGCCAAAATAATATCAGTGTACTTTATTTTCCATATTCTAAATGGAAAACTATAAGATGAAAAAGCATCATATCTATTTACCCACTTTGGGGTCGATTCATGGAAATAATGTGCGCCGAAAATTCCCACGCAGAGGTGCCAAAACGTGCGAATCGCAGGAAAAGTGCGAAAATCGCAGTGCAAGTGCGAAAATTGCAGGGAAACCAGCGCACAGCGATTCATGGAAGTCCATGCGCGAGGAAAACATTGGATGTGCGCTAAAAATGTGCGCCGCGCACGACGGCGCACAGGTCATCCAACAGCGCGCACCACGGCCACTGCGAAATCGCACATAGCGCGGCGCACATCACAAAATGTAGGCGTGTAGGCGGAACACGGGGCGTAACACTCGGAATGGGGAACAACGCGTGAAAATATGGGCGTCACGGGGGAAGTACAGGAGGCAAGTGCGCGGAACGCCCACACGCTCGCCTACAACCCGTATTCATGGAATCGAATAGGGCAAACCAGCGCACGGTCAAAGACGCGCACAGGGCCAAACAAGTACGCCACAAGAAAGCAGGCGGTAGCGCCCCTGCGACTTAAAAAAAGTGTGCGCCAAAATGTGCGCTAACAAAAAGCACCCATATACAGCCATGATGAATGCGCCATACAGTGGCCTTCTAGGACAAACGAGGTGCAAAGGGGCACCGACAAACACGCACACCCGCTGTGTGAAAAATAGCATGTGCGCGTGTTCCTGGGTGCGCGGGAAGTTCCACACGCGATTGGCCTCTGTAGGTGGGGGTGCGCGGGAAGTTCCACACGCCATTGGCCTGGGTATGTGTACTTCGGGGTGCGCGGGAAGTTCCACACGCGATTGACCTGGCTACGTGTATTCCGAGGTGCGCGGGAAGATTCACACGCGATTTCAGCAGGGTACGTGTATTTCGGTGGTGCCGGGGAATGCTACACGTGATTTGGCCATGTGTGTCCTCCCACGTGTTCCCTCTACACCCTCCACGGCCCCTGCAGGCAGCCCACACCACAGGGTACTACCCTGCACCCCTGCTCATGTCCCACAGGCAACCCATCCACCATGGCCATGCCCACCAGCCAACCCACATGTCACCTTGCACTACTGATCACCAACACATGTCTCCCATCACCCCCACCCCCCAGCCATCAGGGGCAGACTCCACCAGGCCCCCACTCATGTCCCCTATCACCCCCACCCCCCAGCAGTGGAGGGGCAGCCTCCACCAGGCCCCCACTCATGTCTACCACCACCCCCACCCCCCAGCAATGCAGGGGCAGCCTCCACCAGGCTCCCACTCATGTCTACCACCACCCCCACCCCCCAGCAGTGCAGGGGCAGCCTCCACCAGGCTCCCACACATGTCCCCCTGCACCCCCACCCCCCTGCCACCAGGGGCAGCCTCTACCAGGCCCCCACTCATGTCTACCACCACCCCCCAGCAGTGCAGGGGCAGCCTCCACCAGGCCCCCACCCATGTCTACCACCACCCCCACCCCCCAGCCACCAGGGGCAGCCTCCACCAGGCCCCCACCCATGTCTACCACCACCCCCACCCCCCAGCAGTGCAGGGGCAGCCTCCACCAGGCAGCCACTCATGTCTACCACCACCCCCACCCCCCAGCAGTGCAGGGGCAGCCTCCACCAGGCCCCCACTCATGTCTACCACCCCCCCACCCCCCAGCAGTGCAGGGGCAGCCTCCACCAGGCTCCCACTCATGTCTACCACCACCCCCACCCCCCAGCAGTGCAGGGGCAGCCTCCACCAGGCCCCCACTCATGTCTCCCATCACCCCCACCCCCCAGCAGTGCAGGGGCAGCCTCCACCAGGCTCCCACACATGTCCCCCTGCACCCCCACCCCCCACCCACCAGGGGCAGCCTCCACCAGGCTCCCACTCATGTCCCCTATCACCCCCACCCCCCAGCAGTGCAGGGGCAGCCTCCACCAGGCCCCCAGGCCCCCACTCATGTCTCCCATCACCCCCAACCCCCAGCAGTGCAGGGGCAGCCTCCACCAGGCCCCCACTCATGTCTCCCATCGCCCCCACCCACCAGCAGTGCAGGGGCAGCCTCCACCAGGCCCCCACTCATGTCTACTACCACCCCCACCCCCCAGCAGTGCAGGGGCAGCCTCCACCAGGCCCCCACTCATGTCTACCACCACCCCCACCCCCCAGCAGTGCAGGGGCAGCCTCCACCAGCCCCCCACTCATGTCTACCACCACCCCCACCCCCCAGCAGTGCAGGGGCAGCCTCCACCAGGCCCCCACTCATGTCTCCCATCACCCCCACCCCCCAGCAGTGCAGGGGCAGCCTCCACCAGGCTCCCACACATGTCCCCCTGCACCCCCACCCCCCACCCACCAGGGGCAGCCTCCACCAGGCTCCCACTCATGTCTACCACCACCCCCACCCCCAGCAGTGCAGGGGCAGCCTCCACCAGGCCCCCACCCATGTCTACCACCACCCCCACCCCCCAGCCGCAAGGGGCAGCCTCCACCAGGCCCCCACTCATGTCTACCACCACCCCCACCCCCAGCAGTGCAGGGGCAGCCTCCACCAGGCCCCCACCCATGTCTACCACCACCCCCACCCCCCAGCCACCAGGGGCAGCCTCCACCAGGCCGCCACACATGTCTACCACGACCCCCACCCCCCAGCAGTGCAGGGGCAGCCTCCACCAGGCCCCCACTCATGTCTACCACCACCCCCACCCCCCAGCAGTGCAGGGGCAGCCTCCACTAGGCCCCCACTCATGTCTCCCATCACCCCCACCCCCCAGCAGTGCAGGGGCAGCCTCCACCAGGCCCCCACTCATGTCTACCACCACCCCCACCCCCCAGCAGTGCAGGGGCAGCCTCCACCAGGCCCCCACTCATGTCTACCACTACCCCACCCCCCAGCAGTGCAGGGGCAGCCTCCACCAGGCCCCCACTCATGTCTCCCACCACCCCCACCCACCAGCAGTGCAGGGGCTGCCTCCACCAGGCCCCCACCCATGTCTCCCACCACCCCCACCCCCCAGCCACCAGGGGCAGCCTCCACCAGGCCCCCACACATGTCCCCCTGCACCCCCACCCCCCAGCCACCAGGGGCAGCCTCCACCAGGCCCCCACTCATGTCTACCACCACCCCCACCCCCCAGCAGTGCAGGGGCAGCCTCACCAGGCCCCCACTCATGACTACCACCACCCCCACCCCCCAGCAGTGCAGGGGCAGCCTCCACCAGGCCCCCACTCATGTCTACCACCACCCCCACCCCCCAGCAGTGCAGGGGCAGCCTCCACCAGGCCCCCACTCATGTCTCCCATCACCCCCACCCCCCAGTAGTGCAGGGGCAGCCTCCACCAGGCTCCCACACATGTCCCCCTGCACCCCCACCCCCCAGCCACCAGGGGCAGCCTCCACCAGGCCCCCACTCATGTCTACCACCACCCCCACCCCCCAGCAGTGCAGGGGCAGCCTCCACCAGGCCCCCACCCATGTCTACCACCACCCCCACCCCCCAGCCACCAGGGGCAGCCTCCACCAGGCCCCCACTCATGTCTACCACCACCCCCACCCCCCAGCAGTGCAGGGGCAGCCTCCACCAGGCTCCCACTCATGTCTACCACCACCCCCACCCCCCAGCAGTGCATGGGCAGCCTCCACCAGGCTCCCACACATGTCCCCCTGCACCCCCACCCCCCAGCCACCAGGGGCAGCCTCCACAAGGCTCCCACACATGTCCCCCTGCACCCCCACACCCCAGCCACCAGGGGCAGCCTCCACCAGGCCCCCACTCATGTCTACCACCACCCCCACCCCCAGCAGTGCAGGGGCAGCCTCCACCAGGCCCCCACCCATGTCTACCACCACCCCCACCCCCCAGCCACCAGGGGCAGCCTCCACTAGGCCCCCACCCATGTCTACCACCACCCCCACCCCCCGCAGTGCAGGGTCAGCATCCACCAGGCTCCCACTCATGTCTACCACCACCCCACCCCCCGCAGTGCAGGGGCAGCTTCCACCAGGCTCCCACTCATGTCCCCTATCACCCCCACCCCCCAGCAGTGCAGGGGCAGCCTCCACCAGGCCCCCAATCATGTCTCCCATCACCCCCACCCCCCAGCAGTGCAGGGGCAGCCTCCACCAGGCCACCACTCATGTCTCCCATCACCCCCACCCCCCAGCAGTGCAGGGGCAGCCTCCACCAGGCCCCCACTCATGTCTACCACCACCCCCACCCCCCAGCAGTGCAGTGGCAGCCTCCACCAGGCCCCCACTCATGTCTACCACCACCCCCACCCCCCAGCAGTGCAGGGGCAGCCTCCACCAGGCCCCCACTCATGTCTCCCATCACCCCCACCCCCAAGCAGTGCACGGGCAGCCTCCACCAGGCCCCCACTCATGTCTCCCATCACCCCCACCCCCCAGCAGTGCAGGGGCAGCCTCCACCAGGCCCCCACTCATGTCTACCACCCCTCCACCCCCCTGCAGTGCAGGGGCATCCTCCACCAGGCCCCCACTCATGTCTACCACCATCCCCACCCCCCAGCAGTGCAGGGGCAGCCTCCACCAGGCCCCCACTCATGTCTCCCATCACACCCACCCCCCAGCAGTGCAGGGGTAGCCTCCACCAGGCTCCCACACATGTCCCCCTGCACCCCCACCCCCCAGCCACCAGGGACAGCCTCCACCAGGCCCCCACTCATGTCTACCACCACCCCCACCCCCAGTAGTGCAGGGGCAGCCTCCACCAGGCCCCCACCCATGTCTACCACCACCCCCACCCCCCAGCCACCAGGGGCAGCCTCCACCAGGCCCCCACTCATGTCTACCACCACCCCCACCCCCCAGCAGTGCAGGGGCAGCCTCCACCAGGCCCCCACCCATGTCTACCACCACCCCCACCCCCCAGTCACCAGGGGCAGCCTCCACCAGGCCTCCACACATGTCCCCCTGCAGCCCCACCCCCCAGCCACCAGGGGCAGCCTCCACCAGGCCCCCACTCATGTCTACCACCACCCCCAGCCCCCAGCAGTGCAGAGGCAGCCTCCACCAGGCCCCCACCCATGTCTACCACCACCCCCACCCCCCAGGGGCAGCCTCCACCAGGCCCCCACTCATGTCTACCACCACCCCCAGCAGTGCAGGAGCAGCCTCCACCAGGCCCCCACTCATGTCTACCACCACCCCCACGCCCCCGCAGTGCAGGGGCAGCCTCCACCAGGCCCCCACTCATGTCTACCACCACCCCCACCCCCAGCAGTGCAGGGGCAGCCTCCACCAGGCCCCCACTCATGTCTCCCACCACCCCAACCCCCCAGCAGTGCAGGGGCAGCCTCCACCTGGCCCCCACCCATGTCTCCCACCTCCCCCACCCCCCAGCCACCAGGGGCAGTGTTAGGGAGAATTCTCTGTTTAGGCTGAATTTCCTAACCTAGTGAGTCCCCCAGCAGCTTTGCTGGATTTCGGGAGTTTGTTTTTTCCATACTGCCAAGAGTGAGACTCTTTTCCTCCCACTCTTGGAAATGAATGTGTGTAATTCCTTTGAATGTCAATGTGTTCTATGGGCTATGGGGTCTTTTACTCCATAGGGTCTCATATGTTTTTCTATGTGTGTTACACCGCACCCTACGTGCCGTAACACTGGGGCGTCCTAGCGGACCTCCACCATAGACTCCATACCCGGGGATTGACTACTGTCTCCCCGGGCATGTAAAGTCACCATTGGCTTTACTAGACCTAAATTTACTAACAGAACTAGTACAAACCATCTTATTGTGGACTTACTAGTAGGGGTAATACGATTACTCCTGGGTCTGTTACTCGAGGGGGCACTGTCTCGTCCCCCCTCGTCGAGTTTTGGCTGGTGGCAGTGGAAACTACTTGTTATGTTCGACCCCGAACATAACCCTATGGGATTCGTCCCGTTGTTGGAGATTGATACTTTTTCTCGTTAATCTCTAACGTACCACCGGTCTACTTATCTTAAATAAGTTTATCGGATGGTATTTTCTGCCAGAACTCGGTTTGAAAAATGGCGTCTGTGTTCGTCTCTGTGACTCCTAAACCAAAGGTTGAGTCCTTTGTTCCACTTTTGGCGGGCCTCTGTACAGAGACCCTCCAAAGTGGTGCCAATCTGTCTGGGTTACCACAGGGGTGTTGGAGGGGGTTTAGGCACCCTGGACCGAGTTGCCTTGCCAACTCCGGTTGCACTCTGGAGTGATTGGCCCAAGTGGTGAGCCTCCCCGCTCACCACTTAGCATGTGTTGATTGACAGCTAGGCTGAATGAATGGGGGTTTTCTGCATAAAAGCAGGGCTTTTGGGACTGGATCTTCAGAAGTCGCCACAGGACCTAAGAATCCGACGAGGGTAACGCTGAGCGGACCTGCAATGACGACACCTCCGGTGGAGCCCTGCTGAGCCGACTCACCACTTCCCGATGACAGAGGAGATCTCCCTGCCGGAGAGTCTCTTCCCCTGACTGGTGGGAACAACCAGTCCCCTTTTGCTTTTTCTTCGCCTCAGGACACGGTGGTTGAATTGCCAGTGCAGAGCACCCCGGCAACTGGATAGCCACTACCCCTGTACCGCGACCAAAAGGTGGTGCCTTGTGACGGAGCACTCCGTGGCTGGTCTCTTCCCTGGTGGTGCACCGGACTTCACTTTTCTTCGACGATGAGAACATCTCTACTCTTGGCAAAGACCCGACGTGCATCCACCACCAGGAACAACTGCCCCCGCCGGAGCTGCCCTCCACAACAAGATACCGTGTCCGCCTGGCTTCCCTTTCGATCGGTTCGAGTGAGGTGTCTTAATCGTCTCCTTTCCGTTGGGTCGCCTCCAAGCTTTCTCACTTATTGTTCTGAACTGGTTCAATCTGCCGATAACAATTTGCTACAAAGACTCAAATGCATTTCCACTAGAGACTTCTTGGGACATATCGCCTTGCCTCTCTCCGAGTGGGCCTGGCCTCTGAACTTTATGATCTATTGTGGTTCTTGCCTTCTTGCCTTGCATTTTACCCGTGAAGTATTGAACTGTGTTGATTTCGTAACCTGCCTATTTTTTTTCTCTCCCGTCCTAACTAATATTAGAGTGCCATCTAGGTTGAGGTATACACCTCTGTAAATAAGTGGTGCCGGTAGAACCTAGACTTGTCGAAATATTGCTAGAGGGATTGATCGTTTCTTCTTCGTAGAGTAATTGTGATTGATTTGTTTGCCGTGATAGTGCCATAGTGTTTTTGATAGATGTTTCGTTATAAATAAATACCTTAATATCTTTACACTGAGCCTCGTTGCGTGTTTGCTTGTCTTACTGTGAAGAATTGCCCTATTTTGTATACGCCACATACTGCTCAACTCTTCTTAAGGGAAGTCTGACTGCTCAGCCACAGCTACCAAGTGAATCTGTGTGGTACAGACTGCTACCAAGTGGGTTCACCGCCAAACACCTGTAGTCCTAAATCTTTTGCAGTGGTCCCAGAGGGAAATGCACAGGTTTCCGCATAACAGGCAGCCTCCACCAGGCCCCCACACATGTCCCCCTGCACCCCCACCCCCCAGCCACCAGTGGCAGCCTCCACCAGGCCCCCACTCATGTCTACCACCACCCCCACCCCCCAGCAGTGCAGGGACAGCCTCCACCAGGCCCCCACCCATGTCTACCACCACCCCCACTCCCCAGCCACCAGGGGCAGCCTCCACCAGGCCCCCACTCATGTCTACCACCACCCCCACCCCCCAGCAGTGCAGGGGCAGCCTCCACCAGGCCCCCACTCATGTCTACTACCACCCCCACACCCCAGCAGTACAGGGGCAGCCTCCACCAGGCCCCCACTCATGTCTACCACCACCCCCACCCCCCAGCAGTGCAGGGGCAGCCTCCACCAGGCCCCCACTCATGTCTCCCATCACCCCCACCACCCAGCAGTGCAGGGGCAGCCTCCACCAGGCTCCCACACATGTCCCCCTGCACCCCCATCCCCCAGCCACCAAGGGCAGCCTCCACCAGGCCCCCACTCATGTCTACCACAACCCCTACCCCCCAGCAGTGCAGGGGCAGCCTCCACCAGGCCCCCACCCATGTCTACCACCACCCCGACGCCCCAGCCACCAGGGGCAGCCTCCACCAGGCCCCCACTCATGTCTACCACCACCCCCACCCCCCCAGCAGTGCAGGGGCAGTCTCCACCAGGCCCCCACCCATGTCTACCACCACCCCCACCCCCCAGCCACCAGGGGCAGCCTCCACCAGACCCCCACACATGTCCCCCTGCACCCCCACCCCCAGCAGTGCAGGGGCAGCCTTCACCAGGCCCCCACTCATGTCCCCTATCACCCCCACCCCCCAGCAGTGCAGGGGCAGCCTCCACCAGGCCCCCACTCATGTCTACCACCACCCCCACCCCCCAGCAGTGTAGGGGCAGCCTCCACCAGGCTCCCACTCATGTCTACCACCACCCCCACCCCCCAGCAGTGCAGGGGCAGCCTCCACCAGGCTCCCACACATGTCCCCCTGCACCCCCAACCCCCAGCCACCAGGGGCAGCCTCCACCAGGCTCCCACACATGTCCCCCTGCACCCCCACGCCCCAGCCACCAGGGGCAGCCTCCACCAGGCCCCCACCCATCTCTACCACCACCCCCACCCCCAAGTCACCAGGGGCAGCCTCCACCAGGCCTCCACCCATGTCTACCACCATCCCCACCCCCAGCAGTGCAGGGGCAGCCTCCACCAGGCCCCCACTCATGTCTACCACCACCCCCACCCCCAGCAGTGCAGGGGCAGCCTCCACCAGGCCCCCACTCATGTCTACCACCACCCCCACCCCCCAGCAGTGCAGGGGCAGCCTCCACCAGGCTCCCACTCATGTCTACCACCACCCCACCCCCCAGCAGTGCAGGGGCAGCCTCCACCAGGCTCCATCACATGTCCCCCTGCACCCCCACCCCCAGCCACCAGGGGCAGCCTCCACCAGGCTCCCACTCATGTCCCCTATCACCCCCACCCCCCAGTAGTGCAGGGGCAGCCTCCACCAGGCCCCGACTCATGTCTCCCATCACCCCCACCCCCCAGCAGTGCAGGGGCAGCCTCCACCAATTCCCCACTCATGTCTCCCATCACCCCCACCCCCCAGCAGTGCAGGGGCAGCCTCCACCAGGCCCCCACTCATGTCTACCACCACCCCCACCCCCCAGCAGTGCAGGGGCAGCCTCCACCAGGCCCCCACTCATGTCTACCACCACCCCCACCCCCCAGCAGTGCAGGGGCAGCCTCCACCAGGCCCCCACTCATGTCTACCACCACCCCTCACCCCCCAGCAGTGCAGGGGCAGCCTCCACCAGGCCCCCACTCATGTCTCCCATCACCCCCACCCCCCAGCAGTGCAGGGGCAGCCTCCACCAGGCTCCCACACATGTCCCCCTACACCCCCACCCCCCAGCCACCAGGGGCAGCCTCCACCAGGCCCCCACTCATGTCTACCACCACCCCCACCCCCCAGCAGTGCAGGGGCAGCCTCCACCAGGCCCCCACCCATGTCTACCACCACCTCCACCCCCCAGCCACCAGGGGCAGCCTCCACCAGGCCCCCACTCATGTCTACCACCACCCCCACCCCCCAGCAGTACAGGGGCAGCCTCCACCAGGCCCCCACCCATGTCTACCACCACCCGCACCCCCCAGCCACCAGGGGCAGCCTCCACCAGGCCCCTACACATGTCCCCCTGCACCCCCACCCCCCAGCAGTGCAGGGGCAGCCTCCACCAGGCCCCCACTCATGTCTACCACCACCCCCACCCACCAGCAGTGCAGGGGCATCCTCCACCAGGCTCCCACAAATGTCTCCCTGCACCCCCACCCCCCAGCCGTGCGATTTGCCTGGGTACGTGTACTTCGGGGTGCGCGGGAAGTTCCACACGCGATTTGCCTGGGTACGTGTACTTCGGAGTGCGTGGGAAGTCCCACACGCGATTGGCCTGGGTACGTGTACTTCGGGGTGTGCGGGAAGTTCCACACGCGATTGGCCTGGGTACGTGTACTACGGGGTGGATGGGAAGTCCCACACGCAACTGGCCTGGGTATGTGTACTTTGGGGTGCACGTGAACTTCCACACGTGATTGGCCTGGGTACATGTACTTCAGGGTGCGCAGGAAGTCCAACACGCGATTGGCCTGGTTAAGTGTACTTCGGGGTACGCGTGAACTTCCACACGCGATTGGCCTGGGTACGTGTACTTCGGGGTGCGCGTGAACTTCCGCATGCGATTGGCCTGGGTACGTGTACTTCGGGGTGCGCGGGAAGTCCCACACGCGATTGGCCTGGGTACATGTACTTCGGGGTGCGTGTGAACTTCCACACGCGATTGGCCTGGGTACGTGTACTTCGGGGTGCGCGGGAAGTCCCACACGCGATTGCCCTGGGTACGTGTACTTCGGGGTGCGCGTGAACTTCCACACGCGATTGGCCTGGGTACGTGTACTTCGGGGTGCGTGTGAACTTCCACACGCGACTGGGCCTGTGAGAGTGGGGTACATGTATTCCAGGGGTGGGCGGGAATATTTACCCGCGACTGGGCCTGGGAGACCGTGCTACGTGTATTCCTGGGGTGGGCGGGAAGATTCACACGTTCACCTACGACGTGCCGAAAAATAAATGGTCCAATCCTGAGACACGTACGCCAGCCTGAAGCAGGCGTACGTCGACCCGCGCAGCATAAAAGTGCACGCAAACAACAAACAAGCTCATACGCCAGGATGAATATACCATTCCTAGCAGCAGTGGCCGTGGGTTACCAAAGGAGGAGGAGGAGGATAGTGAGGGCCCGAATTTTCACTCCCAGAACCAGCCTTTTTGGGATGCCTGATGACCAGGTGTATGTGAGGTACAGGTTTCCCCCACACATAATACTGGACCTGGTCAGTGAGTGGGAGGATGACCTCACATCACCCACCCTGTGCTCCCAAGCACTCAGCCCCCTGGAGAAGGTCCTCAATGTACTGCACTTCTTGGCCACAGGATCATTTCAGCGGACAAGTGCCATAGTGGGTGGGGTGTCACAGGCCACGCAGTCACGCTGCCTACACCAGGTCTTGAACATCATCACTGCACGCCCATCAGTCTGTAGGCACATATACCTGCCCAGGACACCTGCAGAAAGGCAGGCTGCCACCCTCGATTTCTACGGTGTGGCACAATTCCCAAAAGTGCTAGGTGCCATTGACTGCACCCATGTGACACTACGTCCCCCCAGGGCATCTGAGCACATCTATAGGAACCGCAAGCACTGGCATTCCATCAACGTGCAGGTAGTATGTAATGCTAAGGGAATCATCACCTCAGTATATGCCAACTATCCAGGGTCCACCCACGACAGCTTCATTTACCGAATGTCTACCCTAAGCCGGGACCTAGAAGCTGGGCGGCATGGCGATACATGGCTGATTGGTGAGTATGAATGCCACTGCACATGCATGCATGTCAGATGCAGAGTTATGTCACTACCCCACTAATGATACCCATCACCTCCTCACCAGGGGACAGTGCCTACCCTCTGAGCACCCACATGATGACGCCAATTCGGAACCCCATCACGCCTCCAGAGGTAAGATACAACACAGCCCATATTGCAACCCGGGGCATAGTGAAGCGCACATTCGGAGTGCTCAAGTCACGCTTTCGCTCCCTTGACCGTTCTGGCGGGCAGCTGTTATATGCGCCCCCAGTAGTGTGCAGGATCATTGTGGCAGCATGTGTCCTGCGCAATGTTGCAACACGCCGTGGCCTGGCTGTGGACATGGTGGTGCCCCCACATCCCCAACCACATGCACGGCCGCTGCGCATGGGAGGGGAGAGGGCATGGGGTGAGGCAGCCCGTACGCAGCTGGTGGCTAATTACTTCACATAGAAATCACGCCCCAGTGGAGTGCACACAGGCCTGGCACATACCATCTGATAAGCAATGATGACTCGACCTGACAATTAAGACGAACAAAGGAACTGTCAACTGTCAGAACCATAGCAGCCTGAGATTGTTCATGTGGAAGTGTCACCATGTGTGCATCCCTACCTACACAAACACCACCAATGCAGTGTCATGAAAAGACACTTACATGCTGCAGAAATGAATACCCACTCGCAAAATACTACATGAAAACAGTGCCATGTCACCCACCCCTCCCCGGCACAGCCACACAACACACCATGGAATGTCATGCAATGTGAGAGGAAAGAAATGATTCCCCACAACATGCCCCAAGTGTCACCAGCTACAGTGTCTCTAATGGAAACATGTCCACACATGAAATGCTCACAGTAATGCAGGACCTACAACCCACATTACCAAATACTTACCAAGAATACCAATCACCTACACAACCTCCAACCTACCTTAAACATGACATTACAGACTTAAAAATTAGCTAGCCTCACCACCTGATGATGACAGCCCTCCGAACACTTCCAAGCATAAAGTGTTAGCGCCACGCAAGAGTGTAGGTGCACTGCTTACAACATGGACTCCAGTTCCAAGGTGGACCGCATTGTGAAGACATGAGGAATGGACCTGCAAATATGGAGGATGAGATGGATGCAGAGGCACATATCAATACACCATGCAGTGTACAATACAACAACAATATGCACTATGAATGTATACACAGTATTGACTACGACTGCCCACACAGCTCATGGGAGTCCAATGTCACCATGTACGTTAATGTCACTTGGGCACACCCTTTGCAAGCCCATGGAAACGGGAAGCAGGAGGGGTGTGTGTGACAAAAACCCAAGCATCTGAACCAAATCCATGACAGGCCTGCATGTGCCCAGCCACAATGCCGCGTATGCCCATGGGAGCCACACAAGGCAACACACTGTCCCAGAAAAAACAAAAAAACAAAAAAAAAAATATCAAAAATGGCCATTAATTAAGGCCACCCAGGAGGTCCGAGGACAGGGTGCACACCAAAACCCACCTGTGTGGATCTTGCAAAAAAAAACACCTCCATGGGCTCATGGCCTACACGGCTACCCTATTGAGGGAGTATCACTGCTGTCACTATCCTCACCCTCTGCAGCTGCATCAGGAGGTGGTGGCACTATGGGAGGCAGCCCACGCAAAGCCCTAGTCTGTTCCTCCATGGCTGCAAGCATGCGGGTGTGGTAGGTCTCGTTCTGGAGGATGAGTGTGCGGAGGTCCCCATGCAACAACTCATGGGATGCCCGGACCTCCGCCCCAGTTGCCTGCATCTCACCTGAGAGCATACGGGTGAGACGCTCCAGCTGCTGTTCTGTCCTTCGGTTTGTTGAAGCCTCAAGCTCAACAAGAGTCGTCCTGAGGTGAAGGAGTTCCAGCCTCAGGGCTTCCCTGTGGCCCTGGGACTCTATGGAGATGGCTTCCTGCAGAGTCGCCAGTGCCGCCCGCCTGTCCCTGTCGGACGCCAACATGTCCTCCCTGTGTGACTGGCAGATGGAGTCGGTTGCCTGCTGTAGTCGCTCCATCAGCCTTTCGGGGGGGACAATGGAAGTGGCCACCCTATCCATGGCCTGAGCCATCATCTCTGATGATGCTGCCTGTTGGGTTGCCATACCGTAAATGGATTGCTCCCATGCGGTATTGCCAGGTGGCGTACGGCCACCACGTCGGCGGGCACCACACCTGTCTGGGGCAAGGCGAACTGCGCCTTGCTGTGCCGGCACTGCCTGAAGCTGCAGGACTGCATTCCCCCTCTGATCTGCTGGCCCAGGAACAGGATCAGATGTCGTGGAGTGTGACCCTGCATCCGTAACCACCAAAGGCGTACCTGCCAACACTGACATCCCCATTGAGGGTTCTAACCCTGGTGCAGGTGGGTCAGACAGAACATAATCCCTCCCAGGAACACTCACCTGCGACGGCACGTAGGTCTCATCATCCGAATCGACACCTGAATACTGCTCGGGGGAGGTGCAGCCAGAGACACCCCTTGAGAGCACGACCTGCAGCAGTTGTGGGTTCTCACCCACCACCACACCACGTCCCTCACTGGTGGTCAGTCGACCCTCAGACCCCTCCTGGGTCTGTACCATCTCCACAACCCCAGCAGTATCAAGTGCGTCTTCCCCTGCAAAGACATAAAAGAAAACAAATGGAAACAGGCATTAGCACTATGGCACACAATTAGGGCTGAGAGGCTACAGAAACAGTACTTGATTGACACATGTCCCACATGACTAAAACACTCCCATGCATGCACCGTCACTGCGTGTGATGGGGAGGCAGGTGGCACACATTGATGACACCAAGATGGAAGATGAACACATTTGCTGCATGCTGCCTAGCAGTGGCATCACACATTGGCCAGTGATTGGCAGGTCAAATACACATGCCATCACACAGATGGCATGTACCCTAGCCATGAAGTGAAGAGGGAGAGGAGGTCACCAATTGTTCATTCAGTCCAGTTTGCTCATGTAATTGATTATTTTCATTGTAATGGTTCAAATGTTAAACCTGCAGCTGCCAGTCAAAAATGGTCCTATAGCACAGGGACATGTCTAAACTAATCATGTCCAGGAAACTGAGCCAGTCCACTGTACCATAGCCATGTCAGACATGTGACAATAGGACTGAGAAATCCCGAGTAAAAGTGGTGGTATGCAAACAATCTGCCTGAATAAACAGAGGTAAATAAGCAACAGTGTTGTGACACTCCAAGGGCAACTGGCGTGGTGTTGGGCTGGATGTCTATTGTTGGCCGAAGGGATGCTGCTATACCCAAATGCTGGTGCCAAGAATGTATAGGAAGAGGCACATGGGTGAGCCGAACCACTCAGGCACACACACCCTCCCCTGGCACCCAAACAGAAGCCCTCCCACACACACCATGCACATGGATGACACACACATGCATGTGCACTCACCAGGCAATGCCTCGTAATCTGCCAGTTCTCCCATGCCTTGGATCTGTTCCTCCGTGACGTAGGTCCCAGCAACCTGCTCATGTGGAGTGAGTTCTATGTCATCTGCTGGCGACCCACCTCCAGTCACTAGAGTTGCGGCATGACTTGAGGCCAGCTTATTCTTTGCCCTGCGCTTCAGGTCATTCCAGCGCTTGTAGCATTCATTAGCTGTGCGCCTCACGATTCCAAGGGCACTTATGATGTCCGCAATGGTCTGCCAGTGTGCCTGACGTTGTGCAGGTGTGGTCTTGGATCCTGCAACAATCACCATTTTGCGGTCATGTGCGGACACATACTCTACAAGTGCATTCAGTGAGGCCTCATTGAAGCTGGGCTTCCTTGACGGGCCGGACTGTGTAGCCGTGTCTGGGGCATCAGCCTCTACTGGACGAGCACTCTTCCTCTTCCGCTTGGAAGGTGGTGGGGATCCTGAGTGTCCTACGCCACTCTGGACACTAGGGGCAGGAGCGTGGGATTGCACACTCAGCATGGGAGTTGCTGCAGGCATTAGCTCAAGTGTGATGGTGTCAGGGGGAATGTCAGCATGATGGACTTGGACCGACACTGTCCTGGCTGGGTGTGTGAGAGGTGGGGTGGATGGAGCCGCAGCTGCCCCTGCAGCCTCCCCAGCCTGCCTACGCGGGGCAGCAGATGACCTAGCTGCCCCTGATCCACGTGGCCTGATGACACCAACATTCACCGGCGCACGTGGCCTAGACCTGCTGACCTGGAAGTCAGCCATGGAGTCACCCTGTGCCAGGTCTGGTTCCACAGTGGGCTGGTCCAACAAGGGCTGAGCATGGATGGTGTCAGCCACCGTAACCTCAACCGGGGGGGGCATGGGTGTCCCTGACTGCTCCTCCACACATGGGGGGCTAGGGGCACCCTGCAAGTCACGGCCACGTCCCCTACTGGATCCACCACGGCCACCACTTGGGGCTCGGCCACCTTTGCCACCCTTACGGCTTGGTCGCCTCCCAGCCATGGCACTGATGTTATTGTGCGTATGGGAGTCGATGTGAACTATTGTCCTGGGCAATTGGGGGTCAAAGGGGTTGGGTACCAGATGGTAATCGTAACCTAGTGCTCTAGCAAGGCTGTATGTCGCCCCTGGGGAAAGATGACGGGTCACGCAACGCACAGGCACCCCAAAAAAGCGAAGTAAGGTGCACGCAACCCCTCCTAGACCACGTGCGTGGAAAAATAAACCTGCACTACGCTGTGGCACCCAGAAACACAAGAATGAACGTATGCGTGTCACACGCAGCCTAGAATGACCTCTGAAGGGGTACGCGACAAACGGGGCAAGCACAGATGTTAAATACGTGCGCGACTCACCGTCTGCCAGGAACAAAAGCGTGAAAAATATGCGCGTGTGCGCGTTGGCAACACCCCCGCCAAAAGAAGAATTGTACGCTGTCTGAGGAGACAGGACAACAGTAGAAGGGAAAGCTGTTTGAGGAAACAGGCCCAGGAAAAAGAGGAAAAGAGAAAACGCTGTCAGAGGTAACAGGGAGTACGAACTGGAAACGCTGTGAAGTAAATCGCGTGTGAAAAGACAAGAAGTACAGAATTCACCCATTCGCTCTCCACGAAAAGCACATACAAGGAAATGGCGTTCTACACGTACCTTTTATACACACGTCACAGACGCGCATACGCGATGAGGACATTTCCACCAATTACGCGCTTTGACACTCGGACGTGTATCTCTTCATTTTTACACAGCCCATACTCTACGGCCATGCACGTGACGTCACAGCTGCGCATGGTGGCCTTTGGGCCAATGAAATCGCATATGCGAGCACACGTGGTAAAACTGCACGTCCGAGTGCCATTGCGTGTAATCGGAGGGAAGTGAGCGTACACGCGATTGGCCTGGGTACGTGTATTTCTGGGTGTTAGGCGGAAACCTGTGCAGTTCCCTCTGGGACCACTGCAAAAGATTTAGGACTAGAGGCGTTGGCGGTGAACCCACTTGGTAGCAGTCTGCACCACACAGATTCACGTGGTAGCTGTCGCTGAGCAGTCAGACTTCTCTCAAGAAAAGTTGAGCAGTATGTGGAGTATACAAAATAGGGCAATTCTTCACAGCAAGACAAGCAAACACGCAACGAGGCTTAGTGTAAAGATATCAAGGTATTTATTTATAACACAACATCTATGGAAAACACTAAAGCAAATCACGGCAAACAAATCAAACACAATTACTCTACGAAGTAGAAAACGATCAATCCCCCTAGCAAAATATCGACAACTCTAGGTTCTACTGGTACCACTTATTTTCAGACAGAGGTGTATACCTCAACCTAGATGACACTCGAATATTAGTTAGGACGGGAGAGAAAAAGATAGGCAGGTTATGAAATCAACACAGTTCAATCCTACGCGGATAAAATGCAAGGCAGGAAGGCAAGAATCACAATAGATCATAAAGTTCAGAGGCCAGGCCCACTCGGAGAGAGGCAAGGAGCGATGTCCCAAAAAGTCTCTAGTGGAGATGCATTCAAGTCTTTAGAGCAAATTGTTATCGGCAGATTGAACCAGTTCAGAACAAAGAATGAGCAAAGCTTGGAGGCGACCCAGCGGAACGGAGAGGATTAAGACACCTCCCTCGAACCGAACGAAAGGGAAGCCAGGCGGACACGGTACCTTGTTGTTGCGGGGGCAGTTGTTCCTGGTGGTGGATGCACGTCGGGTCTTTGCCAAGAGTAGAGATGATCTCGTCGTCGAAGGAAAGTGAAGTCCGGTGCACCACCAGGGAAGAGACCAGCCACGGAGTGCTCCGTCACAAGGCACCACCTTTTGGTCACGGTTCAGGGGTAGTGGCTATCCGGTTGCCGAGATGCTCTGCACGGGCAATTCGACCACTCCGTCCTGAGGCGAATAAAAAGCAAAGGGGAATGGTTGTTCCCACCAGTCAGGGGAAGAGACTCTCCAGCAGGGAGATCTCCTCTGTCATCGGGAAGTGGTGAGTCGGTTCCGCAGGGCTCCACCGGAGGTGTCGTCGTGCAGGTCAGCTCAGCGTTACCCTCGTCGGATTCTTAGGTCCTGTGGCGACTTCTGAAGATCCAGTCCCAAAAGCCCTGCTTTTATGCAGAAGACCCCCATTCATTCAGCCTAGCAGTCAATCAACACAAGCTAAGTGGTGAGTGGGAGCGCTCACCACTTGGGCCAATCACTCCAGAGTGCGACCGGAGTTGGCAAGGCAACTCGGTCAAGGGTGACTAAACCCCCTCCCACGCCCCTGTGGTAACCCAGACATAATGGCACCACTTTGGAGGGTCTCTGTACAGAGCCCGCCAAAAGTGGAACAAAGGGCTCGACCTTTGGTTTAGGAGTCACAGAGACGAACACAGACGCCATTTTAAAAACCGAATTCTGGCAGAAAATACCATCCGATAAACTTATTTAAGATAAGGAGACCGGTGGTACGTTAGCGATTAACGAGCAAAAGAGTCAATCTCCAACAATGGGACGAATCCCATAGGGTCATGTTCGGGGTCGAACATAACAAGTAGTTTCCACTACCACCAGCCAAAACTCGACCAGGGGGGACGGGACAGTGCCCCCTCGAGTAACAGATCTAGGAGTAATTGAATTACCCCTACTAGTACGTCCACAATAAGATGGTTTGTACTAGTTCCGTTAGTAAATTTAGGTCTAGGAAAGCCAATGGTGACTTTACATGCCCGGGGAGACAGTAGTCAGTCCCCGGGTATGGAGTCTATGGTGGAGGTCCGCTAGGATGCCCCAGTGTTACGGCACATAGGGTGCGGTGTAACACACATAGACAAACCTATGAGACCCTATGGAGTAAAAGACCCCATAGCCCATCGAACACATTGACATTTCAAAGGAATTACACACATACATGTCCAAGAGTGGGAGGAAAAGAGTCTCACTCTTGGCAGGATGGAAAAAAACAAACTCCCGAAATCCAGCAAAGCTGCTGGGGGACTCACTAGGTTAGGAAATTCAGCCTAAACAGAGAATTCTTCCTAACACTGGGGTGCGCAGGAAGTTCCACACGTGATTGGTGGAAATCCACGTGTGCTCTGTCATCACGTGTAATGAGGGAAACACCTGCGCGCGTCACGTCACAGACGCGCTTACGCACTAAGGGCCTTTGGTCCAATGAAATCGCATATGCGTGCTGATGTGCATATGCGCTAAGGGCCTTTCCTCGATTCACACGCAGACGTGCAGGATTTTCACATGCCAAATCACTCCGTATCAAGCTGGTCACGCGTAAGCACATGGAAGACCACGCTCCTGCCCAGAAGGCTGAATTACTGCCCCCCAGAGCCCCGAGCACGCTCCCACCTGCCATCTGCTGCTGCCTGACTGCCTGCGGCCGACGTGCCCTGCCATTTGCTGCCTGCACATCAGCCAGGGGTGCTGTTGCTGTGACCACCCCTGCTGGAACCGAAGACTCCCGACTGGGATTCCATCGCTACACAGCCCAGACCCAGGACCCAGTTGCCCACCCACTGCTGCCTCTGGGGTTGTCATGTCGGGCACTGCAACATCTGGCACCACTGACAACCCCCGGCGAGAGAGGCAGAGGGGCACCAGCTTCAGTGCCAGGGAAGTTGGTGTCCTGGTGGAGCAAGTCCTGGGGCAGTATGATGCCCTCTACGGAAGTGTGCGCGCCGACAAGGAAGGACGGACTCGGATCTGGACGGACATCGTGACTGCCATCAACGCGGAGGGGGTGGCAGTCCGCGACTTCCAACATGTCAAGAAGCGCTGGGAGGACTTCAGGTCCAGGACCCCGAACAAGGCCCGGAGCCTCTTGAAGGCAGCGGATGCTAAGGGACGCCGGGGCCACTTGTCGGAAGATCATATGAGGGTCCTGGAACTCATATCCCCAGCGCTCCACGTCCAGGTGCTTGAGAGGCAGACCCGTCTGGAGTGGAGCGGTAAGTGTACATGCATCATGATTGTAAGCTGTGCGTGTGGTGATGTGCCAGTAGTGTGCCGGTTGCACATCTGTTTGTATGGGGGCGAGTATGGGTGGGGGTGTACAGGGCTGTTAGGCTAACACATGCGAGGGCTGTCATGTGTGAGACATGGATGGTGCTTGTGTGTGTAGGCTTGCATGCCAAATGCAGTTGTGTGGGCACACATGTTTGGATGAATGTTATGTAAGTGGGCATGTTCGTGATGTCACGCATATATGTTGTTTTCAGCTGCATGTATTAGCACTGTGTACATGTGCATGTGTGTGTATTTGACAAGGGTGCAACAGTGATGCAACATGGATGCATGTGACAGCGGGATGTGGAAGCTTGATTGGCAGATGTGACATGGATGCCCATCGGAACACTGCGACAGTTGGCTGAGGTGTACACATGCATGCAAGTGTGGTGGTGTGCGTGCATGTGTAGTGCACTCCCTGTGTTGCATGTGATGTCTGGCTCACCTTTGCCTGCTCATGCTGTTGTATGTGTATGGATGGTGCTGGCAGTTGGGATGTGGCTGTGGTATGGCTCATGTGTGCAAGTTGAAATGACATGTGTGTTGCCGATTGTGATGCCATGTCTGAGGTTTGCCAATGCCACTCATGTGCAACTGTCATGTGTGTATGTGTCCATTGTACAGTGCCCTGATGCCTGTGTTTAATTTCTCCCTGTCTGCAGCGTCAACTGATGAAGAGGGAGGAGAAGGTGCTGTGGAGCACAGCGGCGGGGATCGCACCGCCAGCCGGAGACGCAAGGCCCGGCTCCCCTCCCAGGTTGTGATCTCGTCAGGGAGTGAAGAGTCCGGTGCCGCATCCCAGGCCGCAGCTGCCTGGGGGAGGTCCTAGAGGCGGAGGTCGGAGTTGGACTCCTCGGCAGCAGAAGGGGCAGCTGGGACCCCACAGGGCCCAACGGGGGAAGATGGCAAAGAGTCATCCAGGTTGGTGGGGGGTTTGGTGGAGGAGGAGGCCATGCAAGCAACAGAGACGGGGTCTGGAGGTGGGGATTCCACTGGTGCTAGTGGTGCAGTGCAGGACAAGGGACAGGAGGCAGCACAGGCCGCCGCGGAAGTGCCTGTGTGCAATCCTGTCCCTGATCCTGTCCCTGCATCATCTTGCACCAGCAGGGATGCCTACGTCCAGACCCGCTTTCAGGCAGGGGATGAGCTCACGACAACTGGCCTTCCTCTGCCTGCAGGCGTGGCTATCCGGTCCAGGTTGAGCCTGTCCTGACTGGTGTGGCGTTGCGTCAACGGGCCATGCGAGGTGACCTGCAGTCTTTTCATGAGGAGACTGCACGTCATCTCGAATGGCTCGTTGACCGCGTCGGCCTACTGGGACAGGTCACCCAGGCCGGATTCCTCCGTTTGATGGGGCTTGCTGCGACCCCCTCCTCAACTGAACCCCCTATGCGCCAGTCGTCCTCTGTGCCATCTTCCCACCCATCAGTCACCTGGGTGCCCTGTGGAGCTGCCTCTGACGGTGCGGCCAGGCTGGTGGAGGAGGCATCCCTCCCACAGTCGGTAGTCGGACGTCCAGCAGGGGTGGCCACATCAACGACTGCACCCCAGCCAGCGGAGGATGTGCAGGCAGCAGGAGGCAGTGCACAGGCAGAGGCACAGCAGCAGCAGCAATGTGGTGGGAGCCATGAAGGCTCGGGGCCTTCGACATCGGAGGGGCAGGCATTGGCCGGAGGGCAGGAGGACCCAGGACAGAAAGTGTCTTCCGTGTGGCAGCGGTTGGGCCACGCCATAGATGCGGAGTGGCAGCGGGCGGAAGAGGCACGGCTCACAATGGTCAGGGCGTAGAACTCCATGCGGATGGCCCTGAGGCGGGCCGAGTGCCTCGAGGCAATCTGCAGGGGGTTGGAGGTGGACACATCGACGGCCCTGCGGACCCTCGGGGCCATGGAGGAGGACCGCCTCTTGGACATTGAGCAGGAGTTCGATGATGCCCTGGCCCGGGACATCCAAAAGTGAGCCGTCGGACTAGCCCGCTGCCCTTCTGCATAGTTCTGTAGTTAGTGTTTCCTTTGTTTTTGCATATTTTTTTGGACCTTTTGGACAATGGGCCACATTTTTGTATATAGTTTTTTTTTTATTAGTTAGTGTTGTTAGATAGGTTTCATTTCTTTTATTGGGATCATGGACCCTGGCTTGTTCATCTGTACATAGTTCACTGTTGGATTTTCTTTTTATTTTACAATTTACCCATGGAGCAATGGCTTTCAATTATAATTTTCCATTGGATTTTCTTTTGTGGACTGTGACTTTGGACACCATTCCTTTGGATTATGATTTTTGGTTTTGCATTTTTTCACGGACATGCTTCTTTTAATTTTTTTACATTCCCATTTCTGTTTGTTTATTTTTGATTCAATTTATGTTTCCTTTAATACATATTTTTTTATCAAACTTCAATGTGTAGTATCATCTCATTGGTTTCATGCATATCATGATATGTGTTTTGAGATTCACTGACACCCATTGGGTGTATGTGAGGGACATGTGTTTGTTTCCAAACTTGCAATTGGTGTTCTATCATGTTATTGCCATTTCTAAGTGGGTGGATGCAATACTCGGTGGGTGTTTTGCATTTGGAGGCTGACCATAGGGACCAGGGATCTAGATTGTGATGACATGTTGGCTGGGGAACATGAGTTGGGGCCTGGTGGAGGGTGCACCACAATGCTGGGGGGTGGGGGTGATGGGAGACATGGGTGGGAGCCTGGTGGAGGGTGCACCACAGTGCTGGGGGATGGGGTGCAGGGGAACATGAGTTGGGGCCTGGTGGAGGGTGCACCACAGTGCTGGGGGGTGGGGGGTGGGGGTGCAGGGGAACATGAGTTGGGGCCTGGTGGAGGGTGCACCACAGTGCTGGGGGGTGGGGGTGCAGGGGAACATGAGTTGGACATGAGTTGGGGCCTGCTGGCAGGTGCCCCACAGTGCTGGGGGGTGGGGGTGCAGGGGTACATGAGTTGGACATGAGTGGAGGCCTGCTGCCAGGTGCCCCACAGTGCTGGGGGGTGGGGGTGCAGGGGAACATGAGTTGAGGCCTGGTGGAGGGTGCACCACAGTGCTGGGGGGTGGGGGTGCAGGGGAACATGAGTTCGGGCCTGGTGGAGGGTGCACCACAGTGCTGGGGGGTGGGGGTTCAGGGGAACATGAGTTGAGGCCTGGTGGAGGGTGCACCACAGTGCTGGGGGGTGGGGGTGCAGGGGAACATGAGTTCGGGCCTGGTGGAGGGTGCACCACAGTGCTGGGGGGTGGGGGTTCAGGGGAACATGAGTTGGACATGAGTGGGGGCCTGCTTGCAGGTGCCCCACAGTGCTGGGGGGTGGGGGTGATGGGAGACATGAGTGGGGGCCTGGTGGAGGCTGCCCCTGCACTGCTGGGGGGTGGCGGTGGTGGTAGACATGGGTGGGGGCCTGGTGGAGGCAGCCCCTGGTGGCTGGGGGGTGGGGGTGATAGGAGACATGGGTGGGGGCCTGGTGGAGGCTCCCCCTGGTGGCTGGGGGGTGGGGGTGATGGGAGACATGGGTGGGGGCCTGGTGGGGGCTGCCCCTGGTGGCTGGGGGGTGGGGGTGATGGGAGACATGGGTGGGGGCCTGGTGGAGGCTGCCCCTGGTGGCTGGGGGGTGGCGGTAGACATGGGTGGGCGCCTGGTGGAGGCTGCCCCTGCTCTGCTGGGGGTGGCGGTGGTGGTAGACATGAGTGGGGGCCTGGTGGAGGCTGCCCCTGCACTGCTGGGGGTTGGCGGTAGACATGAGTGGGGGCCTGGCGGAGGCTGCCCCTGCACTGCTGGGGGGTGGCGGTGGTGGTAGACATGGGTGGGGGCCTGGTGGCGGCTGCCCCTGGTGGCTGGGAGGTGGGGGTGATGGGAGACATGGGTGGGGGCCTGGTGGAGGCTGCCCCTGGTGGCTGGGGGTTGGGGGTGATGGGAGACATGGGTGGGGGCCTAGTGGAGGGTGCCCCTGGTGGCTGGGGGGTGGCGGTGGTGGTAGACATGGGTGGGCGCTTGGTGGAGGCTGCCCCTGCTCTGCTGGGGGGTGGCGGTGGTGGTAGACATGATTGGGGGCCTGGTGGAGGCTGCCCCTGCACTGCTGGGGGGTGGCGGTGGTGGTAGACATGAGTGGGGGCCTGGTGGAGGCTGCGACTGGTGGCTGCGTGGTGGGGGTGATGGGAGACATGGGAGGGGGCCTGGTGGAGGCTGCCCCTGGTGGCTGGGGGGTGGGGGTGATGGGAGACATGAGTGGGGGGCTGGTGGAGGCTGCCCCTGGTGGCTGGGGGGTGGGGGTGATGGGAGACATGAGTGGGGGCCTGGTGGAGGCTGCCCGTGCACTGCTGGGGGGTGGGGGTGGTGGTAGACATGGGTGGGAGCCTGGTGGAGGCTGCCCCTGGTGGCTGGGGGGTGGGGGCGATGGTAGACATGGGTGGGGGCCTGGTGGAGGCTGCTCCTGCACTGTTGGGGGGTGGGGGTGATGGGAGACATGAGTGGGGGCCTGGTGGAGGCTGCCCCTGGTGGCTGGGGGTGGGGTTGATGGGAGACATGAGTGGGGGCCTGTGGAGGCTGCCCCTGCACTGCTGGGGGGTGGGGGTGGTAGACATGGGTGGGGGCCTGGTGGAGGCTGCCCCTGGTGGCTGGGGGGTGGGGGTATTGGGAGACATGGGTGGGGGCCTGGTGGAGGCTGCCCCTGGTGGCTGGGGGGTGGGGGTAATGGGAGACATGAGTGGGGGCCTGGTGGAGGCTGCCCCTGGTGTCTGGGGGCTGGGGGTGATAGGGGACATGAGTGGGGGCCTGGTGGAGGCTGCCCCTGCACTGCTGGGGGGTGGGGGTGATAGGGTACATGAGTGGGGGCCTGGTGGAGGCTGCCCCTGGTGGCTGGAGGGTGGGGGTGATGGGAGACATGGGTGGGGGCCTGGTGGAGGATGCCCCTGGTGGCTGGGGGGTGGGGGTGATGGGAGACATGAGTGGGGGACTGGTGGAGGCTGCCCCTGCACTGCTGGGGGGTGGGGGTGATAGGGGACATGAGTGGGAGCCTGGTGGAGGGTGCATCACAGTGCTGGGGGGTGGGGATGCAGGGGAACATGAGTTGGGGCCTGGTGGAGGGTGCACCACAGTGCTGGGGGGTGGGGGTGCAGGGGAACATGAGTTGGACATGAGTGTGGGCCTGCTGGCAGGTGCCCCACAGTGCTGGGGGGTGGGGGTGATGGGAGACATGAGTGGGGGCCTGGTGGAGGCTGCCCCTGCACTGCTGGGGGGTTGCGGTGGTGGTAGACATGGGTGGGGGCCTGGTGGAGGCTGCCCCTGCACTGCTGGGGGGTGGCGGTGGTGGTAGACATGAGTGGGGGCCTGGTGGAGGCTGCCCCTGCACTGCTGGGGGGTGGCGGTGGTGGCAGACATGGGTGGGGGCCTGGTGGAGGCTGCCCCTGGTGGCTGGGGGGTGGAGGTGCAGGGAGACATGAGTTGGAAATGAGTGGGGGCCTGGTGGAGGCTGCCCCTGGTGGCTGTAGGGTGGGGGTGATGGGAGACATGGGAGGGGGCCTGGTGGAGGCGGCCCCTGGTGGCTGGGGGGTTGGGGTGATGGGAGACATGAGTGGGGGCCTGGTGGAGGCTGCCCCTGGTGGCTGGGGGATGGGGGTGATGGGAGACATGAGTGGGGCCTGGTGGAGGCTGCCCCTGCACTGCTGGGGGGTGGGGGTGATAGGGGACATGAGTGGGGGCCTGGTGGAGGCTGCCCCTGCACTGCTGGGGGGTGGGGGTGATAGGGGACATGAGTGGGGGCCTGATGGAGGCTGCCCCTGGTGGCTGGGGGGTGGGGGTGATGGGAGACATGGGTGGGGGCCTGGTGGAGGCTGCCCCTGGTGGCTGGGGGGTGGGGGTGATGGGAGACATGAGTGGGGGCCTGGTGGAGGCTGCCCCTGCACTGCTGGGGGGTGGTGGTGATAGGGGACATGAGTGGGGGCCTGGTGGAGGCTGCCCCTGCACTGCTGGGGGGTGGGGTGATAGGGTACATGAGTGGGGGCCTGGTGGAGGCTGCCCCTGGTGGCTGGGGGGTGGGGGTGATGGGAGACATGGGTGGGGGCCTGGTGGAGGCTGCCCCTGGTGGCTGGGGGTGGGGGTGATGGGAGACATGAGTGGGGGACTGGTGGAGGCTTCCCCTGCACTGCTGGGGGGTGGGGGTGATAGGGGACATGAGTGGGAGCCTGGTGGAGGGTGCATCACAGTGCTGGGGGGTGGGGATGCAGGGGAACATGAGTTGGGGCCTGGTGGAGGGTGCACCACAGTGCTGGGGGTGGGGGTGATGGGAGACATGAGTGGGGGCCTGGTGGAGGCTGCCCCTGCACTGCTGGGGGGTGGCGGTGGTGGTAGACATGGGTGGGGGCCTGGTGGAGGCTGCCCCTTCACTGCTGGGGGTTGGCAGTGGTGGTAGACATGAGTGGGGGCCTGGTGGAGGCTGCCCCTGCACTGCTGGGGGGTGGCGGTGGTGGTAGACATGGGTGGGGGCCTGGTGGAGGCTACCCCTCGTGGCTGGGGGGTGGGGGTGATAGGGGACATGAGTGGGGGCCTAGTGGAGGCTGCCCCTGGTGGCTGGGGGGTGGGGGTGATGGGAGACATGAGTGGGGGCCTGGTGGAGGCTGCCCCTGGTGGCTGTAGGGTGGGGGTGATGGGAGACATGGGTGGGGGCCTGGTGGAGGCTGCCCCTGGTGGCTGGGGGGTAGGGGTGATGGGTGACATGAGTGGGGGCCTGGTGGAGGCTGCCCTCGGTGGCTGGGGGGTGGGGGTGATGGCAGACATGAGTGGGGCCTGGTGGAGGCTGCCCCTGCACTGCTGGGGGGTGGGGGTGATAGGGGACATGAGTGGGGGCCCGGTGGAGGCTGCCCCTGCACTGCTGGGGGGTGGGGGTGATAGGGGACATGAGTGGGGGCCTGGTGGAGGCTGCCCCTGCTGGCTGGGGGGTGGGGGTGATGGGAGACATGGGTGGGGGCCTGGTGGAGGCTGCCCCTGGTGGCTGGGGGGTGGGGGTGATGGGAGACATGAGTGGGGGCCTGGTGGAGGCTGCCCCTGCACTGCTGGGGGGTGGTGGTGATAGGGGACATGAGTGGGGGCCTGGTGGAGGCTGCCCCTGCACTGCTGGGGGTGGGGGTGATAAGGGACATGAGTGGGGGCCTGGTGGAGGCTGCCCCTGGTGGCTGGGGGGTGGGGGTGATGGGAGACATGGGTGGGGGCCTGGTGGAGGCTGCCCCTGGTGGCTGGGGGGGTGGGGGTGATGGGAGACATGAGTGGGGGCCTGGTGGAGGCTGCCCCTGGTGGCTGGGGCGTGGGGGTGATGGGACACATGAGTGGGGGCCTGGTGGAGGCTGCCCCTGCACTGCTGGGGGGTGGGGGTGGTGGTAGACATGGGTGGGAGCCTGGTGGAGGCTGCCTCTGGTGGCTGGGGGGTGGGGGGTGGGGGTGATGGGAGACATGGGTGGGGGCCTGGTGGAGGCTGCCCCTGGTGGCTAGGGGGTGGGGGTGATGGGAGACATGAGTGGGGGCCTGGTGGAGGCTGCCCCTGGTGGCTGGGGGGTCAGGGTGATAGGGGACATGAGTGGGGGCCTGGTGGAGGCTGCCCCTGCACTGCTGGGGGATGGGGGTGATAGGGGACATGAGTGGAGGCCTGATGGAGGCTTCCCCTGGTGGCTGGGGAGTGGGGGTGATGGGAGACATGGGTGGGGGCCTGGTGAAGGCAGCCCCTGGTGGCTGGGGGGTGGGGGTGATGGGAGACATGAGTGGGGGCCTGGTGGAGACTGCCCCTGTACTGCTGGGGGGTGGGGGTGATAGGGGACAAGAGTGGGGGCCTGGTGGAGGCTGCCCCTGCACTGCTGGGGGGAGGGGGTGATAGGGGACATGAGTGGGGGCCTGGTGGAGGCTGCCCCTGGTGGCTGGGGGGTGGGGGTGATGGGAGACATGGGTGGGGGCCTGGTGGAGGCTGCCCCTGGTGGCTGGGGGGTGGGGGTGATGGGAGACATGAGTGGGGGCCTGGTGGAGGCTGCCCCTTGGGGGTGGGGGTGATGGGAGACATGAGTGGGGGCCTGGTGGAGGCTGCCCCTGCACTGCTGGGAGGTGGGGGTGGTGGTAGACATGGGTGGGGGCCTGGTGGAGGCTGCCCCTGGTGGCTGGGGGGTGGGGGTGATGGGAGACATGAGTGGGGGCCTGGTGGAGGCTGCCCCTGGTGGCTGGGGGGTGGGGTTGATGGGAGACATGAGTGGGGGCCTGGTGGAGGCTACCCCTGCACTGCTGGGGGGTGGTGGTGATGAGAGACATGGGTGGGGGCCTGGTGGAGGCTGCCCCTGCACTGCTGGGCGGTGGGGGTGGTGGTAGACATGGGTGGGGGCCTGGTGGAGGCTGTCCCTGCACTGCTGGGGGGTGGGGGTGATAGGGGACATGAGTGGGAGTCTGGTGGAGGGTGCACCACAGTGCTGGGGGGTGGGGGTGCAGGGGAACATGAGTTGGGGCCTGGTGGAGGGTGCACCACAGTGCTGGGGGCTGGGGGCTGGGGGAACATGAGTTGGACATGAGTGGGGGCCTGCTGGCAGGTCACCACAGTGCTGGGGGGTGGGGGTGATGGGAGACATGAGTGGGGGCCTGGTGGAGGCTGCCCCTGCACTGCTGGGGGGTGGCGGTGGTGGTAGACATGGGTGGGGGCCTGGTGGAGGCTGCCCCTGCACTGCTGGGGGGTGGGGGTGGTGGTAGACATGAGGTGGGTCCTGGTGGAGGCTGCCCCTGCACTGCTGGAGGGTGGTGGTGATAGGGGACATGAGTGGGGGCCTGGTGGAGGCTGCCCCTGGTGGCTGGGGGGTGGGGGTGATGGGAGACATGGGTGGGGGCCTGGTGGAGGCTGCCCCTGGTGGCTGGGGGAGTGGGGGTGATGGGAGACATGAGTGGGGGCCTGGTGGAGGCTGCCCCTGGTGACTGGGGGGTGGGGGTGATGGGACACATGAGTGGGGGCCTGGTGGAGGCTGCCCCTGCACTGCTGGGGGGTGGGGGTGGTGGTAGACATGGGTGGGAGCCTGGTGGAGGCTGCCTCTGGTGGCTGGGGGGTGGGGGTGATGGGAGACATGGGTGGGGGCCTGGTGGAGGCTGCCCCTGGTGGCTAGGGGGTGGGGGTGATGGGAGACATGAGTGGGGGCCCGGTGGAGGCTGCCCCTGGTGGCTGGGGGGTCGGGGTGATAGGGGACATGAGTGGGGGCCTGGTGGTGGCTGCCCCTGCACTGCTGGGGGGTGGGGGTGATAGGGGACATGAGTGGAGGCCTGGTGGAGGCTGCCCCTGGTTGCTGGGGGGTGGGGGTGATGGGAGACATGGGTGGGGGCCTGGTGGAGGCTGCCCCTGGTGGCTGGGGGGTGGGGGTGATGGGAGACATGAGTGGGGGCCTGGTGGAGGCTGCCCCTGTACTGCTGGGGGGTGGGGGTGATAGAGGACATGAGTGGGGGTCTGGTGGAGGCTGCCCCTGCACTGCTGGGGGGTGGGGGTGATAGGGGACATGAGTGGGGGCCTGGTGGAGGCTGCCCCTGGTGGCTGGGGGGTGGGGGTGATGGGAGACATGGGTGGGGGCCTGGTGGAGGCTGCCCCTGGTGGCTGGGGGGTGGGGGTGATGGGAGACATGAGTCGGGGCCTGGTGGAGGCTGCCCCTGGTGGATGGGGGGTGGGGTGATGGGAGACATGAGTGGGGGCCTGGTGGAGGCTGCCCTGCACTGCTGGGGGGTGGGGCTGGTGGTCGACATGGGTGGGGGCCTGGTGGAGGCGGCTGCCCCTGTTGGCTGGGGGGTGGGGGTGATGGGAGACATGGGTGGGGGCCTGGTGGAGGCTGCCCCTGGTGGCTGGGGGGTGGGGGTGATGGGAGACATGAGTGGGGGCCTGGTGGAGGCTGCCCCTGGTGGCTGGGGGTTGGGGGTGATGGGAGACATGAGTGGGGGCCTGGTGGAGGCTACCCCTGCACTGCTGGGGGGTGGTGGTGATGGGAGACATGGGTGGGGGCCTGGTGGAGGCTGCCCCTGCACTGCTGGGGGGCGGGGGTGGTGGTAGACATGGGTGGGGGCCTGGTGGAGGCTGCCCCTGCACTGCTGGGGGGTGGGGGTGATAGGGGACATGAGTGGGAGCCTGGTGGAGGGTGCACCACAGTGCTGGAGGGTGGGGGTGCAGGGGAACATGAGTTGGGGCCTGGTGGAGGGTGCACCACAGTGCTGGGGGATGGGGTGCAGGGGAACATGAGTTAACAATGAGTGGGGGCCTGCTGGCAGGTGTCCCACAGTGCTGGGGGGTGGGGGTGATGGGAGACATGAGTGGGGGCCTGGTGGAGGCTGCCCCTGCACTACTGGGGGGTGGCGGTGGTGGTAGACATGGGTGGGGGCCTGGTGGAGGCTGCCCCTGCACTGCTGGGGCATGGCGGTGGTGGTAGACATGGGTGGGGGCCTGGTGGAGGCTGCCCCTGGTGGCTGGGGGGTGGAGGTGCAGGGAGACATGAGTTGGACATGAGTGGGGGCCTGGTGGAGGCTGCCCCTGCACTGCTGGGGGGTGGGGGTGATGGGAGACATGAGTGGGGGCCTGGTGGAGGCTGCCCCTGGTGGCTGGGGGTGCAGGGGGACATGCGTTGGTGGGCAGTAGTGCAAGGTGACATGTGGGTTGGCTGGGGGGCATGGCCATGGTGGATGGGGTGCCTGCCGAACATGTGCAGGGTAGGCCCCTGTGGTGTGGGCCACCTGCAGGGGCCGTGGAGGGTGTAGAGGGAACACCTGGGAGGACCCACACGTGCAATTCACATGTGGTGCTCCCCGCGCACCCCTGTAATACACGTACCCTGATGAATCGCGTGTGATACTTCCCGTGCACCCCTGAGATACACGTACCCTGCTGCTTTTGCGTGTTATACTTCCCGTGCACACCTGGAATACACGTACCCTGCTGTTTTTGCGTGTGATACTTCCCGCGCACCACTGGGATACACGTACCCTGATGGAATCGCGTGTGATTCTTCCCGCGCACCCCTGAGATACACGTACCTTGCTGCTTTTGCGTGTGATACTTCCCGCGCACCCCTGAAATACACGTACCCTGCTGCTTTTGCGTGTTATACTTCCCGCGCACCCCTGAAATACACGTACCCTGCTGCTTTTGGGTGTGATACTTCCCGCGCACCCCTGGAATACACGTACCCTGCTGCTTTTGCATGTGTTACTTCCCATGCACCCCTGATGCACACGTACGCAGGACAATCGCGTGTGGAACTTCCCGCGAACCACTGAAATACACGTTCCCCGGTTGGCGTTTGCTGTTTGCCAGCCCTGTGAACTGGTCCAGGGTTGGCGCGGCCCTTTGCGATTATTTTTGAATTTTGAAGGCTTTTGCTTGCGCGAGGGCGTTGTTGGGGGCGTAACTGGCGCTGCTGCAGGGTCGCTGCGCCACGCTGCGCCACGGCTGGTTTTGGATGCGAAAATCCATGAATACGCTGTGCGCGGAAATCGATTTTTGCGCATGCGCCTGGCGCAGACATTCGCACGGGCACGCTGTGCGCCAGTCGCGTGAGCCACTTTTGTGCAAATTTCTATGAATTACCCTGTTTATTTTTAGCGCTTTAAGAAGCACAATAAAATAAGTTGTGTCATAAACTCACTTAGGTTTGGAGATTCGTCACAAACCTCCAGCGTGTTGTTATGTCTGGTTTAAAGAACATTCAACTAAGGACATCAATGCAAACATTTTAGCATATCAAGCTATCAGACATTATAATGTATGACCACATTTTCAAAGAGTGCTTTATTGTGTTGCTCGCTTTAACTGTCACAGATTAGCAAGGTGATTGGTGGTCTTTCAGTTGTAAATTCACCATCATGCAGCATAAAAAGGCTAATTATGCTGCCTGTTGATGACTAATGAAAGGTGTTGAATTGTGGAACTCCCTTGATAAGAAAGGTGTTGTCAAATTCATTACGGCACTGGCTGCAGAGCCAGGGACGCAGCCTGTGTGTCTCAGGGGGGCTGTTTCTCAGGGGAAACAGCCATTGCTTGATCATCAAAACAAAAGCATGCACCCAGAGGCATGTTCCAGTCCTGATCCTCTAAACTGTTAAACGACACTGAAAGCCCCCCCCCCCCACGGAATCATCCTATCTTAACAAACCGCTTCTCTGAACAGCACTGGTGAGAAGCCGAAAGGGCTTGTGTGACCGCGCAGGGGTATTCCAGGTGGCAACTAGCAGGGAAAGGCCTCTGCCATACTTAACCCAGCGTAGTAAGGTGCCCTGCCAGCTGCGTATTGGAACCACTCAAACCAGGCCACCGCTCTTTCTCTGTCGGCCAGCCTGACTGCCTGAGCCAAGGGAGGGAAACAGCAGGGTTTTGGGGCGAAGCGCAAGCTAGCATAGCGCTTGGCCACCCCATCAGCACACCAAACACAAAGCTGTCACCGTCAGCCATACCACTGCAGACAGTCACAGGCACACAACAACCACCAACAACATCATGCAGGAGCCAACGGCCCAGGGCACGGCACACCGGGAGGAGGCCCCAGTTAATCACTGCAGGGAGTCCGCACACAGGGGTGGGGCCCCGGCCCTGCAGTAAATAGACAGAAACAAATATGCCTGTTCAGAATGTCTTACTTTAAATACCAGGTACCAACACCATGCTCATTCATTTTGCCAGAGAGACCCCCTGGGATTTATTGAGTTGTGGGGTTTTCTCCGTGTGCATTTACCCCATGCATATGGACCACCCTGTGGCAATGATATATGAACAGCCCCCCTTAATCGCTGCTCACACTACACAAGGCTGTTGGCTTAGGGCCCAAATGTTGCCTCATTTTGTGGGGCCTTTGTTTCAAGAAGCTGTCAGAACCACCACGATAAAGCATTGGGATGCGTGCCCCGGCTGGTATTGTAGGGAAAACAAAATGCCACCGCAGTCTCTATCCTGAAGATATCCCGCTCATGCATAATAGGCTGTGTGGTGGGGGCACCCCGAGAGGGAACCATGCCAGAGGCAAGAACCTGTCTGCCTACAAGTTATCCGTCACAACAAAACATGCAACCGGATCTTTAAAATATTCAGTGTTTTCCTGGTGGACTGCTTTTGAAATAATGTGAAGAAATGTCAACCAGTAGGTGTTTGTTACCATTGGATTTATGTGCGTTAATAGTCAGATTTCTGTGGCAGGGATAGTTTATGTAAATGGTGTATTACTCAAAAAGGGTTTGTTAGCACAGGTTGAAATGAACAAAGCACTTTTAAATGTACTTAGTTACCATTAAGCGGCAAAGTACGGGAAAGCCTTGCACTAATGGAAACGCCAACAGACCCAAAGCTGTGGAAATTGCACCAGCACAGTTTGAATGCATTTATTTTGTGGTGGCCAGAGTTTTCATGCAAAGAATCAAGGCCTGCATATCCCTTATCACCTGATCTGGCATATTTTGAGCTGCATCCTTTCACTGACCAACATGGCTCCCCCACGAAAAATGGACATCGAAATATTACAATATATTTCATTAAGCACCTTATTTTGTAAACCCTGTTTCTAATAATGGAGAAATACAAGGTGGTGGGCCGCCTTGGCTAAAGGCTACATGGCAGTCTTTCTGAAGTTGAGGCTTTAATAAAGTAGCCTGCGAGAGAATGGAGGGGACGAGCCCCACTGCACAGATGGCTCTTGTCACCGCTGACACCAACCATCTGCCGGTTTCTGTAAATGATGTTGGAAGGGGTATCACAAGCTTCCAATCTATAGGGCTGCCTTTGCCAGCCTTCAGTGTGACCCCTGAGACCCATGTCACACAGGTCAGTGGAATGTGTTCTTTCGGCACAGTGGGTTCTTCCTATCCACAGTTTATGGCCTGTTTCCCAGCCACGAATATTCACTGAAGTTGGGAGGGAGCTAGCAGCAGCGCCAGCTGCCCAAGGCCCGTGGTTAACCACAATTGAGGGGGCCGTTTCTGATACACTATGCACGCCTATTTAACAAGCTCTTCCCCAAGCAGAGGAATGACAGTGCAATGAGACCAGGCGGCTGGCCTTCCCATGTCAGGCAGAATCAGTCCCTCATCGCTGTTAAACAGAAATAAAAACTCATTTTCTGAAGGAGGAAATCAGATTAGAGATGAATCATGAGCCTTAACACTTACCTTTACCGCAGTGACGACTGTCCACTTCTCTCGGGAGATTAGGTTGGGGGATGATCTAAAGTCCACAAAGAAGGAGTAGAAGGTAGGGGACCAGGTATACCTCTACCATTTTGAGAGGAATCATTCCAAGGAACGCAAATGTTTTCCGTCTTGGTGTGGCAGCTTTGAAATTGCCGATAAAATCTCACCTGTTGCTTAGAAGATCCACATCCCAAAGGGAGAACAGACAGAGGAGAAATCGGTCCATATCAATCAGTTGAAAAGCTGTCATACCAGACAATCTATATGACTGATTGAGGAGCCCAATGAATATCAAGCTGAGGAACCATCTGAATAATGAGTGGTAAGGATGAAAACACTGGATGGAGACTAAAATATATATAACAGGGACTAATTTAATTAACAGTTATGAAAAACATCAAAAAGAAAAGTCTATTGAAAATGTTATCCATGTATTGTAATTCAATTCAATGCTGTTCCATTGTTCTCTTAAATGTTGTTTCTCCAATGCTCTTGTACTTCTGTACAAAAAATGGAACCTCTCTTTTTATTCATATCTGTACAACAATAAACCCCTTCCCTTCCAGCCTGGGGAAGCGGATGTCTGGGAGTCCGGGGAGGACCCCAGGGACTGGAAGAAAATAAAAGATGAAACAAAGGAGGAAGAGGGGTTCCAGGACCATAACCCAGAAATAAAAGAATAAGGAGGCCAGAGCGCCCCCTCATGAAGGAAGGAAATGGAGCAGGACATGCTCCTTGGGAAGAGAACAGAGAGAAAATTAACTGAAAAGCCAGGCTCTGCCTCTAATACGAAAAATATTGTTAAACGGAAAATGCACATTGTGAATGAAAAAAGAAAAGTTTTTAGCTGCCACATGAAACATTTTTGGAAGTGCTACACAAGGGAAGGGCACATATTCAAAACGGCCTTCAATGTAAGGGATAAGGCCAAATACATTTTTTTATTGATTTTATATGAAAAACAGGGGTTTTCTAACACTGAAACTGCAATGTCCAGAGGCATGTGCATTTAAAAAATGGGGAAATATTTCATTAAATAATGAACTTATCTTGATGATAAAATGAATAGTGATGTGCAAACAAGTTAAAAATAATAGGAAGACCTCATGTCTAAAGCCAAATATTGTGACATGCGAAGTACAGAATTCTAGTCAGTGGGGCTGACTTCAACACAGAGATTCACAGATACCTTCTGCTATGACATGCTCTGCTGTCCAGCTGAAAGACCATTGCTTTAAAGCCTGAGCAGAAGAAATTGACTTCTGCATAAAAGGCATATACAGCGGCCAGATTAACAGCATAGCCAGCCCTTGATGGGTGCAGCTCCTAAAAGAATTACAGACTTTAGGTTTGAAATGTGGTGGACTCAAGATTGAAAGGATGAATGACAAATGACAGCATGGCCTCATGATGTTCGGAGGGGAGGGCAGTGGTGAGCCATATGCTGAAGGGTAAGAATCTCTTCCACACCCATTAGGTCAAAGAAAAAAAAACGGATGCATTTATCCCAAACTTTAGTCAAAATTGGGCCCAGAGACTGGAACAGATCCTGTGGCCTCCCTGCAATTTAAATTGAGAAATGGATGGGGCAAAGCTATGCATAAATATATGGCCAGATGCTATTTTACTCAGTAACCTTTGGACCATGATACTTACAGGGTTTGTACATTTATTAATTTAAATCTCACTTCAAGGTGGTGGTGTTGATATAAAATTCATCCAAATTAGATTTGCAGAAATTAAGTTGTAACCAAAAATGTGTTTCTAGCTTCCCTGAAAATGTTATGACTCTGAAGGCTGGGGAGCTGATGGCTTATTAAATTAGTTATCTGGGTATTAAAAGTCACATTTCTTATTAAGATAATGTTTTTGTAAAGTGGTGAAAAACCAAGCTTGCACATGCAATAATACCCTGCCAAAATGAAAATAAGATCCACTGATCCGTCATGATTAGGTTAATTTAAATATCTATGTATTGTGGTGTTTATTGGTAAATTGCACATTTTTTGCCATGTAGGGACTTTTTGAGTGCAAAAGCTGACATGCAAAGAAAAATGTAAATGACAATAGTTGTTTATTTATTTCATTTGTTGATAGCGCCCAGGACTCAGAAGTATCACAGTGCTAGTGGTTACATTACAGACAGTGCATATGAAATACCTAATGTCATGGTGGTTGCAAATCACCAACAGTTGTTACAGGCAGAGCAGACACAGGCCAACAGGTTAGACATATTTGTTTAAAAATAAAGTTTTTATGTTTTTGTGCGAAAGGTCAGGTAAGAGGGATCATCTCTAATACCATGTGGGAGTGCGTTCCAGAGGGTGGGGGCAATGGTGGTGAAGCAGGTTTCTCTAGTTCTTTTTCTGATGAATCTGGGGGTGTTAAGAGAAGCAGGGTAAGAGGAGCACAGGCTGCTTAGATTAGATTTTTTCAGATGCAGTGGATGACGTAGGGTGGGGCAGTGTTGTGTAGGCAGCAATGGGTGATGGAGAGGATTTCGAAATCAATGCATGCCTTGATTGTTAACCAGTGAGCTTCCCATCTCGCGTTGGATATGTGCACAGATCAGTTCAGGCCCCAGACTGCTCTAAGGGCATTATTTTGAATCAATTGCAGTTTCTTGAGGTTTTTTAAGGAGGTGCCTGTAAGGATGGCATTGCAGTAGTCCAGTTGGGTCCCTGTAATGGCTCTGGCTAGTGTGAAGCAGTTGTTGGGGATGAGGAATTTTCTAGATAGGTTGATGAGTTTAGTGGAGTATGCTGTTGAGGGGGCAACAGCCTTGACATGTTTGTGCATATTAAGCTTAGAATAAGGGTAGATGCCAAGTTTTTTTTACACGGGCTGAGACAAGGGTGATGTTCCTGTCAATGCAAAAGGAGGGGAAAGCAGGGTCAAGGTGTTTAAGGTGGTGCAGAAATCCAATTTTGAAGAGCTCCATCTTGCCAACAGAGGCAGAGGTGGTGTTTATCCACCCATGTTTGGATGATGCTATAGACTTGCTTGATATTCTCAGAGTCCAGTTTGTGATTCCTGGTGAGCTTGAGGACTTGAGTGACATCAGCGAAATTAGTGTAGGGGATGTTCAGGTTGTCCAAATGATCATCAAAGAGTGGCTTAGTATACATATTATATAGTGTGGGTGATAGGCAGAATCACTGGGGGACACTGAAGGTGACAGGAATGGGCTCAGCTGATTCCGACCCAGCAAATACCCTGGAGGTTTAATCACTCAGGAAGGATTTGATCCAGTCGGCTGCTTCGGGGGAAAGATTAAATAGGCCATTGAGGTGGCGGCATAGGATATCATGGTCCACTAGGTCGAAAGCTGCCAAGAGGTCAAGTCGGAGGAGAATGGCAAGGTCTCCGTCATCACGGATGTGGTCAAGTTGGATCTTTAAGTCGAGATCGGCAGATTCCATGATGTGTCTGGGCCTGAAGCCGGATTGATGGGTGGCAAGTAGGTTGTTGGTTTCTAGATGTGTTTGGAGTTGCGAGTAGGCAGCGCGGTCAAGGATTTTCAAAAGATAGGGCACCATGGTGATGGGGCGGTAATTGGTGGGAAGGCTGAGGTCTAGAGTGGGTTTCTTCAGGAGATGAGGGACACAAGCTTCTTTAATGGATTTGGGGACCGTGCGGGTGTTGAAGGATGTGTTGATGAAATTGGTGATTGTGTGGGACAGGGGGTCTGCGCAAAGTATTATGAGGTTGGCTGGGCAGATGTCACCTATGGAGTTGGAGGCTTTAAGATGTTGGATGGTGGAGATGACAACAGTCTGGGAAGCGGGGGAGAAGGTGAAGGAGAGTGTAGTAGGGACAGATGGGGTGATGGCTACAGAGGTGATTTCATTAGTAGTGAGGAGCAGGGATTTCTTTATTATGGTTTTATCGCAGAGTTTAGTGATTTTGTTTGCACAAGGGTACACCATGCTTTGTCTTTAGAGAAGCTAGTAGGAGGTGGGCAAGGGTTTTGAGCTCCTTAGGGATCTTAAGTAATTCTCTGGTGTTGGAGCTAGCGTCATTGATTCGAGTATTGCAGATGATGGCTTTAGTAGAGGTAATAGCTTTTTTGTAAGCGGAGGCTGAATTGGAGAATGCCTCCTTGTTGTAGGTGGTAGGGTTTTTTCTCCAGAGATGTTCTTTGGCCCGTTTTAGTTTGCAAAGGGTCGCGAGTTCTTCAGCCAACCAGTTGTGGTGATTGTCTTTTTTGCACAAAGTGGTTTTGAGGCAGGTGTGTTGGTTTAAAGCATCGAGGAGAGTGGTGTTGTAGGTGTTAAAATTGTCTTCAGGGTCAGTACTGGTGAGGCTTGGCTCGAGGGATGCTAGAATAGTGGATTCCAGTATTTCTTTAGTTCATTTGCGGGTGTGTCTAGCAGTGATGGGTGGGCAGTGTACAGGTTTATAGGAAGTGGGGGCTGTACGGGTGATGGAGAATTAGATCACGGATTGGCTGGTCTAGGGAAGCAGGGAGATGGAGGTGACTAGGGTGGGAATTCTGATGGTTAGGATCCAATCAAGGATGAGACCTTTAGAATGGGTGGAGGCCGAAACCGCTTGGGTGAGGTTCATTTCAAGGAGAGTTGTGGAGACAGCGGTAGCTTTCAAGTCTGACAGATCTTTGGTTCCTAGGTTGAAATCACCCAGGAGCAGGGGTGTTTTGCGTTGGGCATTAATAATGGGGTAATGAGCAGAGGTATGTCAGCGTCCGGGAAGCTGAGGTTGTTGGGTTGTCTGTAAAGTAAGAGGAGGTTCATGGTTGCTTTGGGGTGGGGTTCAATGTATGCAAATAGAAGTTGATAGCCTGGCAAAGGCAGGAAGGGGGAGGCTCTGATGGGGATGGACGCTTTTGATACAATGGTGACTTCGCCACCCGGGGAGACTTCTCTGTTCATTCTGAGGATGGGGCAGCCAGGTGGTAGGGCGAGGGATAATGAGGGATCTGCTGATTCGTGCAGCAAGGTCTCAGTGACCGCCAACAGTTCAAGGTAATTATTGAGTAGGAGGTCATGGATGTCGGGGCGTGGGTGAAGATGGAGTGTGCATTCATAAGTGCGCAGGCAAGGTTATCAAACCTGGTAGGGGTATTGGGGTGTAAGGAGTAGGGTTTGGTAGTGCCTGTGATAGAATGTGATGTGTGGTGGGCGATGGGTGTGGTAGGTTGAGGACTGTGGGTCTGTACAGGTGGTGGTGCTTCAGGGACCATAAGTCGGGATTGTAGGCGATGCATCCTTGTGATGCCTGTGCAAACCTGAGTGGAGGGTGGGGGTGGAGAGACAGGTAGAGGTGGGAGTGGGGAAATTGGGGAGTCCAGCCAGTCTGGAGCCGAGTCGGTGTAGGTGTGTGGGGCCCAGGCAAGGAGCAGAGAGCATTGCTACCTGTGTGGTATGTGTGGTGAGCGGGGGCTGTGAGAGTATAGAGGGCATGGAGGATGCCTGTTTGGAGCTAGATATTTTGGGTGGTTTTGTGGAGGTGGATGATTTAGGGGAGGTTGGTAGGAGGTAGGATGGATTGTTGAGGTATGTTTGGTAGAGGCTGCGGGGAGACGGAAGGGGGGTGCTAGGTATGTACCACTTCACATCACTTCAATCATAGAATTCCAATGGCCTATCGACAGAGAGTGGTTGGAACTTGGGGGGGGGCGAAGAGGGGATAAACCTCCAATGAAAAGTCAGAATCAATAAACTGACACCTCCTAATTTTAATATTTGGATGTTTGACATATGGGTTAAAAAGCCTTTGCTCTATGGGAAAGGGGACAACTTTCCAAAAAAAATCTGAGGGGAGAGCTGCTAAATATCCTGAAGGAGACTTGCCTATAATCCATCTGAGTGAATCCTGACACAGCTGTCTAATATTACCTGCATGAAAAGGCCTCAGATTGATAGATACTTAACCTTGTATGGAACATAGAAACTGGGAAAGCCAACAGCTGGCTGAGTCCTATTATTAAGGAGAGCCAAAGGAGGGATGGATGCTGGTGACTTATTTTGACTTAAGGGTTCCACCAGACCCCTTTGCTGTCCAAAGTGGAGCCCTGCTGTCTTTCCTGCATTCCAAAAACAAAGGTTTCCAAAGTGAGTAGATTATCCAAATGAAACCAAGTCTGTGGGGGATCTGCCTGCCTTAATATATTCCCTTAATAGTGGGTGGGGGTAATGGTGTAGACCCTTAGCATATTTTACTGAATGTTAAATTAATTAACTTCCATATAGATTGACAAACGGGGAGCTCAGAGGAGTTGAAACTTACATCCTCCTTCTCAGCAGGAAGATATATTATAGTCATTTAAAGTAATTGGGTAAATTAATTTTTCCTGTCAACCCCAGACTTCTCTAAAGAACCGGGGTGTCCTTGTACCAAAATGGAATTCCTGTCAGCACTCCTTATACCTTGCCTTTAAACAGAGGTGTGCTGCATATAACGGTTGCCTGGGTGTTTGGTGCTGCAGGGAGAGATGCTTTTCCAAGTAAAGCCAAGTGTAAGTCTCCACTGAAAAATATACACTCTTTCCTGAGAGTGACAAAGTGATCCTGATAGCAGAACGATTTTGTATTGCTTTTGGGTGAAAGAGGAAGACCGGTTCTATACATCAAAAGTATTCTTAAAAGTTGGTGTGATTTCAAAACTGCTAGCATTTTCAAGTGTTCAGGGAATTGACACGTACAAAGGATTGCATGTGAACTTGCTTGGAATTCAAACTGTGCGTTTGTTGTAAATCTAAACCTTATTAACTAATATTTACCTGTTTATTACACAAAGGAAAACATGTGTTTTCTATTGAAGCTTTGTTAAAAGGTGGCGGGTGTAACCCTTTACTGCAAGAGTTATTGAACCTATACTAGGCCTGGTTCTTAGCTCATTCTTGGCACAGGGGGAGGGATCTACTGTGGGATGTTTCAACCCACTAGCCCAGGCCCTGCAACATTACTGTGCATTGCTTGCATCAAGGACATCAGAATGGCCACCGGAAAGCATGCTGCTCGCTAAAAATCACCCAAAAGTGCGCAGTAAAAATCTGAAAAAATAGGTCGCCATCCACTTTTGCCTATCTCAGCGGTAACCCAGGAGACCACTGCCAAAACCCACCATTGGCTGCCCACAGAGGAAGGCTGATTTCAAAAGAAACACAGAGCTGTGTGAAAACCCGTTTTTCTTGGTTGTCAAATTTTCAAAAATCATGGCTCACAAACCACCCAAAAGACCCAACCTCCTTGTTGGGTGTTAAACATCCTTCTACTTCAAGAATCCACATAAATATAATGTCAGCAGGAGAATATGTTATCAGAACAAAACCCACTTTTGAAGATGGTTGCTGGGAAGAAATCTGTCAGAAATGGGTGCAATACCGTTATTCGCCTCTGTCAGACGCTGGTGATCTCTAAATCTGACAGGAGAACCTTGTGTCTCAAAAGCTAAATATGCCAAAGAAGGGACTTCCATCAAATGCAATATAGGGTGCCACACATTGATTTTCATGTTAAAAAAGACTGGAATTGAAGATATGTTTGCTTATTTTAAATTTGTAACTGTAATTTTTCACAGGGAACTATGTCACAATTGACCATAAGGTAACCTGATTCAGCTAAAACTTCAAAGAGGCTTTCTTCCCCTGAGAACACAACACCCTTTTGCTTCCCACCAAAAGGACAGGACATTTCATTTGAATGCTAATAAGGGCAGGAGGGGCACTTTGGCCTGTTGCTCTGCTGATCTGGGAAAGAGACAATGGGTTCCTTGAGCGGAATGAAAATGCTAATTCGGGTGTGACTGACATCTACTGCCCTGGCAGGAAGAAGACCATGTGACTCTCTGACTCAGCCAAGCTTGGAGGCGGACCAGACTGGAAATGTGGATTGGAAACTAAAGTAACTGTATGTTTTGGGAAAAGACATATAAAATATTGTGCCGAACTGACAAAAATATGAAACTTAGAGATTATTAAAATGAAAAATTCACTCACAGTTTAAAACTAATCTGGAATCTGTACGACATTCAGAGACTGAACCATGACATTTTTAATATTGTAGCTATTGTAATTATGCTAGGAACATGAAAAATTAAGGGAATATGCCCAGAGGGTATGTGCATGTATGTATAAAAAATTGTACAGATCCGACAATGTGTAACCAACCAAAAGCGCGAAAAATTGTCATTTATGAACCAAATCTTGTAGGAAGATAAGATTTTGACAGAAACGTACCTTAGTCAATATGTCATGTAATTATGTATTATTAACAAGTTGTGCATATTGAAAATATGTTTTTGGGGAAAAATAGATTTTCTAAGTAAGAACAAAGGGGAGGGATTTTTTCTGGACCCTAAACACAGTGTCACTCTGGCACATGATGACACATCATGACACACTGTTCCTTTCTCCAATCAGGAGAGGGGGAATTCTCTGACCGATCAGATCCTTAGAGGGTTGGGCATTGTGTATCAGCCTCCCCACCCCTTAGGGAAATTGATTAATAGGGACTGCTGTGGACAGGCAACACACACTTTCACTCATCACTGATCTACAGGCGAAGCGCTCTGCAGGAATAACCCATCTCTAGAACCAGACTCCAGAACCCTGAAGCAGAGGCCCAATCCAGAAATCTGAACCGTTTTCAGCAGGCCTTTAAAAATCTAGCTACCTAATTTAACCCATAAACTTCCACGGGGCCTAACCCATTCAACAGCCTGGTTTGGCTGTTTGCTGCTGTTTGCTGCTTCTGACCAACAACCTTTGCTAGAACCCAAGATCCAGATCAGTCCAGCAGAGCTGTAACCTAGAACCCATCAGATCCAGTCCAAGAGGCCGCGCAGAGACCAGAGTGCTGAGAGCAGAACCAAGCGCCTGAGACCTGTCCGGTGGCGAGCGAATTCCAGGCCAAACCCTTGACCAGATCTTTGACGGGTCCATTTTAAACCAGAGTTGTGGGTATTTAGCGTAGAACTGTCCATAGTCATCTCTTAGTTTAAAGTAATCCACCCAACCCATTCCAAAATATCCAGACTGCTTTATAGAATCTCTTTTGTCATCCTGAATCCTTCTCTCATTCATACAATCCTGTGGGAATTGTTAGTGTAAGCCAACCTGTTTGTAATTCAAAGCGCAATTTCATTTGAAATCTTGACTCCTTTTGAGAAAAATCGACCTTTACTAAAACCTCTGTAACGTTTGAACCGTATGTGCTAGAAACGAAATTTAAACATCATTTTGAAGCTAACACCCTCAGCTTCCAATTCCACACGGAAAAGTTGTTGCGAATTTGCATTTGGCTCAATTTCACCACATGTAAAAACAGCTATTTCTTGCTTTCAACTTCTGAATTTTGTTTTCAATCTGCTGACCATTCTACAATCATTGCTAGTGTGTACCTGAACCAATCCAAAACAACTCTCACTAGTTCTGAATACGTTTAGTGAATTAAAGTCATTGTTAGCATTTCCATACATTACTAAATCACATTCAAAAGCAATTGACCTGTTTTAAAATCATTCCTGTCTCTCTAAGCTTGCTGGGGGAACTGGGATTGAAATTGCAATTGATGATTGTTATTCCTGATACCTGTGTGCCCTCATTCCATCTCTTCATATTGCATATTGGGGGAGTGAGTAGTGACAGAGGGAAAGAGTGATCACACTGTCTTTGGTTAAATTCATATCAAGTTTATTTCTGGGTTGCATCCTTTCATATCACTGCATTTCATTCAACCCACACAAAGTATTCTCTGCTATATTATTCTTCCTATTCCTACTCCTAATTGATTAAAGAGATTGTTGACATTGTAATATTACCCATTGCTGATCATTGCATAAATATTCATAAGTGTGATATTCAGATATTATCCATATTTATAAAAGTATGATATATATTGTTCAATTCTTCAAATACATCTTTTAATTTGCAAAACAAACCTTCTTCTTGGTTCAGTGAGACCGGGGGGATTCAAAGAGAGGGGCGTTATATAAGGGTACATCATCCAGAATTAAAAGAACTTTTGACATAAAAATATATAAATAAGGGTTTCCATTGGGCATCCCATACTAGGCATTGATTTAGTTGGTGTGCTGGATTGAAATCGCTTACAGATTGGGGGCTCGTAGCGGGATTTCTGGATTAGAACTACCACTTGTGCAGCTTAATACAGTGTGCTAACTGACATGATACATAAAACCTGTTGGGCTACCATTCTGTGTTACACTGTAAAACCACCCCTCAAAAGGGAACGCTCTAAGGAAACGGTCTGTTTTGCAAAGATAAAACAATAAACTTCTGTAAATCGGGAAGGAAATTAATATTTCCAAAATGGCGACATTGGTAGACATCAAGATAGCTAGAGAATGTCATGACCCACAGAACATGCCCCTTCTGGACTTCCTGGTCCTTATCGCGGCAGGGCTTGCATTCATTGTTTCTCCCAACATGGCAGTATCACGTGACACGCCCCGTACCAGCCTTCACGGTGGACGTAGTACGTCCCATAAATATGCCACGCCCCCACGGCCCCGCGCGTCTCAACGCTATCAACAGGTAGTGACTAGACGTGTACTTTGCAGCTTGGCGAACCCTTCTGTTATCCAAGTTCCTGCACCCTTATTCCCACTCCTTCCACCCGCTCCTTTCCACCCTGTTCTTGGAATCCACGTATCCTTGTGACCGCTTCTTCCTTCCTGGACGTCCTGAACCCGTGAGTATCCTGGAACGCTGAACGCACGCTGGAGTCGGAAGAGACTCGTAGCGGCCTGTACAAAACCCGATCCGCCCGCAAGAAGAATCTTCCCGCGGATCCCTGCAAGAAGCGATCTCAGGTGAGTCGGGGGGAGATTCACGACAGAGAACACCTTTTACATAAATTATTTGTGAGAGGTGAGTAGACTGAACAGGACCAGAATGTGTGGTTGCAGGCAATCACACAATAGATCACTGCAACAGGGTTAGATAACTGGAGAGATCAGTGTCATGATCACTGCTTCCAAGGAGCCAGGATCAGCCCAACGTCCTTGGAAGCAGGCCCCTAACCCTGATCCTAGGCACCAGCCGGTCCCCACAGGGACCTTTTGGACCTTGTCCTGGCGCCGGTGGCACCAGGCTCATCAGAAGCCTCGGTCCCGGCACTGGAAGCGCCGGGCTCATCATTGGTGTGAAGATGCTTGGGTGGACTTACCTGCGGCAGACCATGCTGCTGACTTGCCAGACTCTTAAAAGTCCTCGGTGAACTGGGACTACTTTTCTTACCTGGGTGGGGCAGCACCACTCCACTGGAACTCTTCTGGAAGCAGGAACTCTTTTCTTACCTAGGCGGGGCCGTGGAAGGAGACGCCTCATCACTCCAAGGCTATTTAAACCACACCCGATTGATGAAACGTGCTTCGCGTTATTCTGCATCAGCAGCAGAACGCTCACCGAGTCTGCTCCAGCTTTTCTTCTTTAGATCCTGAACCTGCAAGAATTATACTCACCATTCCGGTACCCGAGCAACATCAGCACCTGCAAAAGATCAGAAACAACAGGTTAGCAGAACGAACTTTCACACACAGTGTTTGCTTACCTGATCCATCGGCAGCGGCCGTGTCTCACGCTGCACCTTCGCCTGCAAAGACAAACAGCACTATTTTACTTACCGGCACGCCGTGCATTCCGGATTCTTCACGCTGCATCTGCACAAAGATAAACAGCATTATTCTACTTACCGGCACGCTGTGCATTCCGGATTCTTCACGCTGCATCTTCACCTGCATAGACAACAGCACTCACCGGCACGTGGCGGATTCCGGATTTCTTCTTTCTGCATCGTCGCCTGCAAAGACAAAGAAAGAGACAGTAAGAGCGCTTGCCATACTTACTCAATTCCAGGCGCTTCACTGCCACGCATAAAAGACTATAAACACTAAAGGTGTCCAGAAACTTACCGGTCGTGCAGACAACGACGGTACTCATCCTCTGAAGTCAAGAGGCTAACGTTTCACCAGTGAAGGAACTGGCAACGGCACCCTGCACTAGACGCAGATGGAGAGCCCAGCATTCACCTATCTAAGGTGAGCAAGTTGACCTGGGAGGGGGGTTCAACAGACAAGCTGGGAGGAGAGAGATAGGGACATTCAACAACCCAGACCTTTAATCCCCATATTATTTCACCTGCAGAAACCTCACCCTTCGAGTTCGACACACAGTGCGGAGAGGTTCGACCCCAGAAGCCAACCGAATCCTGCACATCACGTTTCGTGTTACGGACACCTTCCTGCCAAGACCCGCGCCTCCGTGGGAATCAGGTGAGCGTTACAATCAGGGTCCCTTACATGTGGCCCTGAGTGAACTATAAATGGCCCCTAAGGCCAAGGATGGGCAAAATAAGATTGCCAAGATAGTGGCATATCTATATTTATCTATGGGAGCCATACAGGACAAATATGCTGAAGGCCAAGATCCGGCAGGTAGGCAACTGATGGCATCAGAAAAGGCCCAATCTGGTCTGGACTCTTCTGAGCAGAGGCTGCAGAGGAGCCAGGAGTCAGAAAATGAAAGCAGGCAGTATATGGTTCAAATAAAAGAGGACATGCGTATCCTACAGCATGAAAAGGCAGACCAGGAAACCAGAATTCTGGCCTTGCCAAAGGAGTACCAAGAAAGTTTGGACTACCTACAGCATAGCCAGAAAAAGCTGGAGCAACAGATAGATTTCAACTGGGTATGCACAAAGCAGGTAGCCACCCTGCAAAGCCAATTAGATAGAGAAAAAGAGGAGAGCAATAAATTGATTTTGAAAGACCTGGATACCCAGGCAGGGTTTGTTGAAGAGCCCCAGTAAGCTGGTTCCCTTCAAAGGCAGAGGGACGACCAGGCGGCGCAGAGGCAGGCTCTTGCTCAGGAAAGGGACACCTTAGGCCAGGAAGTTTGTCACTTCAAAGGGAAACTGGAAGACAATCACCTGGCCCGCCAGGGACTGGGTGACCTCCAAATAGAGCATGATAGATTGTTAGAGCACACCAGGAGGGTGGAAGATGCTCTGGCAAGGAAGGAGCAGGCCAGTATGGACAGGACTCAGGAGGTAACCCTCCTGCAGCAAAGACTGGCCGAGTACTCAAAAACAACCCAGGAAGCACAGAGAGAAAATGAGGCTCTCTGTGAGAACAATGACAGGCTCCACAGGCAGGTAGCCATGCAAGAGAGACTATTAGAGACTAGTAAGGCCTTGATTGAGGAACAGAAAGCTCAGGTTCTTGCATGGCAACAGGGAGCAGGTGGTGATAGAGATGAGGTTCACTGGGAAAGGGAAACACCTGAGCATAACCTCAGGAACCCTAGTACCAGAGGCCTTCATCCCTCCCAGTCCCTGAACTCTGCCACCCCCATGTCCACTGGCGCACATGAGCCTAGGGCAACGGGGATGGCAGATTACTATCCAGTCAGAAGTATGGGGCTCATAGACCAGCACCTCCCAGGAATGGATGAGCGGGCATCTAGGTATGGGTACCCAAGCACTGTGAAGTTTAGTGGGGAACCCCATGAGAGTAGGCCCACTAAGGGCATCTTGAAAACCTCTGCCCCGCTAGGACAGTGGGGGGGTACTCATCAAATCCTGGGAGCAAGGATGAATCAGAAGACAACTCTGAGCGCCCCAGGACACAGGAGACTAGGTCCCCACATTCTGCCAGCCATTCCCAGGCTCGCAGAATCCGGGAGAACCTAGAAGACCAGACGGGCACCTCCAGGAGCAGTGCCTCTGAGTTAGAGGAGGATTGGACCAGGGCGACCCAATCCAAGAAGGCCAATAAGGCAACAAGGGGCTTGCTTAATGACCCCTTAAAACAGATCAAGGCAATAAGGAGCGTCATCACGCCTTATCATAAGAACGCTAAGTATTCTGTTTGGGAGCATTTAGAGCTCTTTGAGCAGATGATGGAAACTTTCCATTTGAAAGACAGTAGTAGCTGCATTCAGTATGTGAAATGGACATTCTCAATAGAATACTCCAGTTTCTTTGCGGGGATGGAGGACCAAAATCATTCAAGCTGGTCCACATATTGGGTGGCCATCTTGAAGCATTTTTCTGTTCACAGAAATCCCCAAGAGGCTCGCAAGGCAGCCTCCAACTTGCAATGTGGGGAGGATCAGGCCCCACAAGACTTTGTGCAGGAGTTAAAGCGTGCCTTTGCGCAGACTACCAGAAGGGTGCGCACGGACAGCAAAGAATTTGTCAATACTTTTTTCCATGCTGTACCAAAATACATCATGACACAGCTAGTGAGAGATTTTCATGAGAAAAGATCACTAGACTGGGTCATTGAACAGGCCACCCGGATCTATGAGGTGCAAAAGCCCATAGAAAACAAGAATGCTCAGAAAAGCCCCAAACCAACCAACACGCCTGCTGCTGCTAAGGTGACAGAGGCAAAGGTTGCCCCCATTTTGAATTTGGAGATGGGGGGGCCTAAAAACCCACCTGCACAGCAGAATAACCCCTAGCCCAGAAGGCCGTCGGGCCAGTCACAGACAGGGAGCCAAGGAGGTAGTCCCACAAATGGGATCACTCACGCCCCTGACTATGTAAGTCCCTGCTACAAGGAGAACAGACCCACCCGGGTTATGTGTGGACTCCTCCAGCCCAAGGGGGGGCTCCAACCAAGAACCTAACCCAGGGAACTTCCCTCCTCACTCCCCCCAGGAGGGCAGAAAATCCCCAAATCCAGGGCAGAACTTTTTACCCAGGTACCCATCAAACTTCCAACTTCAGAACAATCCATCCTTCTTTCCCCACTTTCCTGAGCTCAGACAACCTAATCCAGGAGAGGGGAGGCCAACGGTGGAGGGGTACCCAAATCTTCCAAACACGGGGTATTACCAGAGAAGGGATAGCTACCCTTCCCGGGATCAGCCCAGGTGAGAAATGAGAACCCCGTATCAGCCTGAGCGGGTATCACGGTTAGAGCGCCAGGTCCAAAACATGGCATAGGATCTGGATCACATGCTGAGGGCTCAACAAAACCCCCAGATGAGAATGCTGGCACAGAATGCTCCAAACTCTGAACCTTGTGCTCCAGAACAATGACGGGGGCAGCACCCCGACAACTCACTGGTTCCCAGGGAGGAGGCACAAGGGGAATGGTGGTGTAAAACCTTGGAGGAAGCGTCCTTCCCCACTTGTAAAAAGCCCCTGGAAACCCAGGAACCAGAACAAAAATCTCCTACCCCTGAAAGGCTGCCACCCCAGGAGCAGGAGGGGTGTAGGAGAAACAAAGAACACAAACAGACCCATTTTGCGGAGGAGGTACGAGTCTTCCAATTTGAAGGAGAGGGATCCTCAGAGGATCCTGGGTAAAGGATCTTCTCCTTCAGAGATGGGGGAACTCCTCCCAAGGAAAAAGGGTTCCCAAAGGATTCAAATCCAGACTGGGTAGATGTGGGGACTGAGCTAGCGCCGCCCATCATCCAACCCCAGAACCAACAGCATGAAAATCCCCTGGTTCAAACCCATCCTGGTGACTTCCGCCAAAAAGGGGGGGGCGGCCCAGAATCAGAACCAGGGGAACTCAAAACTTCTCCCATCTCTAGTTGCCACCTTTTTCTTTCAGATTCCCTTGGCTCCCCACAGAATTCTACCCAAACCTCTTCTCTCTCAATGTCCAAAACTAAAAAACTAGCCCACCAGTTGTCCAAAAATGTGCCTTATCTGTGCCCCCTTGCGGAGAACGAGAGAAGATACTATGCCCCAGTTCAAGTACAGGGGCAGGGTACAATTTTGGCACTGGTGGACACTGGATCCCAAGCTACCCTTCTGTCCAAAAAGGCCTTTGATGAACTGAATTCAGGAAGGAGTGAGAAATACCAAATTCCTCTCACCCCTCTTCCTGGACAACTTCAGAACTTTGACGGGATGGAAATTCCCGTCGAGGGGACTGCGGATTTGGACATTAAAATTGGGCGACACAACAATGTTAGTTTAAACGACACTTGCCACATGGTTGAACAAAAATCTGACTAAGTAGAATTTCCCTTCCAGAACAACCAAATTCCAGACGTGACACTAATAGCAGTAGGACAACAGACTGGTGATGGGGGGTCCTCTCTATTTTTGAAAATCAACCTTCCTTCCAGTTTAAGGTGGCATTCCACACTGGAAGGAAACACTCTGAAATGCTTTACCAATCCACAAAATCAGACATTCCCACTCCCATAATCCAGAAAGATGTGAAATCAGCTCAGAGCCTGGCTGATATTCAGCAAATTGGAGATCAGTTGTTCATCCTTCTTCAGTTAAATGAAGAGAAGGACTCTGTTCTCGCCCGAGTGTGTGTGAACAATGGTAAGAGCTTCATCAGCGAAGCCATGTTCCGCCAACTCCAAAAAGTTCCAGCCATTCCCACATTCAAACTGATAGACAAATGGGAAATGGATCTGGAAAAACCCAATTCCAAACATCTCCTGCCAAGCAGGTGTATGCTCAAAATCTCCATAGGCAACAAGAGCATAGTTCATATTTGTTGGGTTGTGCGAGACGTCACTGCCACCTTTTACTTAGGCAGTGACATTCTCAATCGCTTTGCCATTAGTTTGGACCTAATAAACTTCAAAGCTTAGTCCCGAGTAGAGGATAATACCCTGGGTTTTGATGATCCAAAGATAGCATTTAGGTCAGCTCAATTGCTGCCTTATGCAGTTCAAATTCAGATTGGAGAGGAAGTCATCATCCCAGCAAGGACCCGACAGTTCTCCCTGGAAGTGACAGTTAAAAGAGGACAGAAATTGAAAAATCCTGATGCTTATCTTCATCTAAATGCTTCTCTCCAACAGCAAGGGTTGGGGGTAAACCCAACACCATTAGTCAATATAGAACATGACACCATTCCAAAAGAGGAGGGGGGGGATCAAGTGGGAGTGGGGTCCAGAACAAGCCGAGGCAGTAAGACAACTCAAAAGAAGCCTCTCACAAGCACCTTGCCTAGCTTTACCTGTCAGAAACAAGGAGTGCTTCTTGGAGACAGGGTTCTCTAATACATGCTTGACTGCAGTGTTATACCAAAAGCATGACAAGGTCAATAAAATAATCTCCTATGTGAGAAAACCTTTATCCTCTGTGGAGGAAAAATTCAACGATTGTGAGAAGGCATTCCTGGCAACGGGGTGGGCATTGAAGAATTACCGCCCGTTTATCCAGGGGGAACACATCATAGTGGAGACTCCACACCAGCCTCTGCAATATCTCCAAAGTGACAGAATCCGGGCCAGAAATGTGAGTAATTCCCGAATTACTTTGTGGATTCTGTCAATGCAAGGCGTTCCTGTGGAGGTCAGATATGGCCAAAACAAGAAGAGTCCCCTCGTGCAAGGTCTGGCTGACTTTCATGATTGTGCCAGAGAAAACTGTCTCGAGGACGAGAGTCTAAAAATCAAGGACAACATGGAGGCACTTGAAGACAAGTGTGAGGGAATGCCCACTGTCTATGTGGATGGATGCTCTTACCATGTTGACAACAACGCGGAAAATTAACTTGTGGCCGGCGTAGGGAATGCGTGGGTGAATGAGATCCCAGAACCCTCTGCTGGGTACAAGATTGGTCCCTGAAGTAGTCAAGTGGCAGAGTTGATGGCTGTGCATCAAGCCATCCTCACTGCTGTCCAACATCAACTCCACGAACTGGTCATAATCACTGATTCGTATTATGTAAGGAACTGGTTCGTGGAGCAACTGGTTAACTGGAAAACCAGAGGCATGTTATGTGCTAATAATAAACCCTTGAAACATGGGAAATTAATTCAAAATATTGATGATCTGGTCACTTCGAATGGGATGACCATCTACTGCAAAAAGATCAAGGGTCATTCCAAAGTAGAGGGACCAGACAAAACTGGAAATGACTTAGCTGATCAGCTGGCCAAAACCGGGGCCATCTGAGGGGATCTAATAGAGATTGAGTCCCTGTTGGGGGAAATCCAGGTCACTGCTATCACTAGGTCCCAGATAAATGCTCAAAATGACCTCTCAACTGCACAATGGAGTAAGGAGACCCCAGATGCTGATTTGATTACAGCTCAAAAAGGGGATCCAATAATTGGTAAATTTTATCAACACATTGAGGACCCTGAGAACTTTCCCCTGATGGATACCAATAACATAGGGAAAGAGGACCTCAGAGTGTTGATGAAATGTCCAAAAATGTTCTGAATCCAAGACAGTTTGTTGGTGAGGAAATCCGTAGCTGGCCATGATCAGTGGGTGGTTCCTACCTCATTCCGAAGCCTGATGTTAAGTCACGCCCATGATGCGGCCACAGCTGGTCATAGGGGGTTTCATACAACACTTGAAATCTTAAGAGAGGTTGCATACTGGCCACACATCGGGCAGGACCTCGACCAATACTTGAAGGGGTGTCTTGTGTGTGCACAATTTCAGCCAACATCCCTCACACACCGTGCACCTCTCCAAAAGAGGGGGATGACACTGCCATGGTCAGATTTACAAGTCGATTTTATCGGGCTCTAGATTCGCTCCTCTACGGGAAACAAGTTCATGTTGACCGTGACATGCTTGTTTACTAAATGGGTGGAATGTCTCCTGGCCCCAAACTGCAAGGCAGAAATAACAGCTGCCCTGATGATCAACCACATCTTTTCGCGTTTTGGACTACCCCAAAGGATCGAGTCAGACAGAGGTAGTCATTTCACCAGCGAAGTAATGACAAAGATGTGGGAGATACTTGGGGAAAAAGGAAGCTACACATTGCTTACCAGCTAGCCTCTAGTGGTCCAGTAGAGAGATATAATAGAACAATTGTGGGCATATTAAAAAAGTTTGTGGCAGATTCTGGGCCAAGTTGGGATATTCGATTACCTCTTGTCCTAATGGCCATCAGATCTACCCCTTCATCTGCAACTAAAATGTCACCGTGTGAGCTGATGACTGGACGCAGGATGGTGCTTCCCCAGCATCTGCTCTACATAACCCAAGAGCAGACATTGATCAATGCCTCCACAACTCATGAGTATGTTGAAAATCTGAGAAAACACCTTCAACATGCTTTTGCCTATGCTCAGCGAAATCTAGAAAGATCAGCCCACAGCATGAAGACCCACTATGACTTGAAGATGACACGAAAAGAGTACAATGTAGGAGACTGGGTCTACGTATACAATTTCCAAAGGAACCAGGCCAAACAGCACAAATTGTTGCTTACCTGGAGGGGTCCTTTTGAAATTGTAGACAAAATCTCACCAGTCGCCTACAAAATCCGCATCCCCAAAGGCAGTTTGGCAGGGGGGGAAGATAAGTGGGTCCATATTAACCAACTACAGTGCTGCCATCCTAGGCACACTCTGCAGCAACTGGAGGAGTCTTCTGGAACCCCAGAGGGGCCACTCCAGATCCATAAAATTCCAACTCTAAAATATTCCATATATAGCCTATAAAATACAATAATAAAAATGTGTTCTGATTTATCAAAATGTATGTGTCCACCGCACTACATTAAAAGTTGTGGGGAAATGTCTACGAATATGTTTTGGTTTGTCATCCTAGGATTGATAAACCATGGAGACGGAAACCAAGGAGGACTACCCGGGGACCGGGAGCAAAGATCCGAGGGGCCCAGAGTATCACTCAATACTCACATCAGGACTGGCGAGGAGAACCGATCGATCCACCCCTGATGGAGGAAAAGATGAGGAACTTTGCCATTTGTGGAATCAGAAGAGATGAGGCTGATATCCCAGTCTTGCGAATTCCCATTGATGGAAGATCAACGCCAAATCGCAAGAGGGGGGGGCTTATGGGATGTTTCAACCCACTAGTCCAGGCCCTGCAAGATTACTGTGCATTGCTTGCATCAGGAACATCAGAATGGCCACCGGAAAGCATGCTGCTCACAAAAAATCACCCAAAAGTGTGCAGTAAAAATCTGAAAAATAGGCCGCCATCCATTTTTGCCTATCTCAGTAGTAACACAGGAGGCCACTGCCAAAACCCACCATTGGCTGCCCATAGAGCAAGGCTGATTTCAAAAGAAACACAGAGCTGTGTGAAAATCCGTTTTTCTTGGTTGTCAAATTTGCAAAAATCATGGCCCACAAACCACCCAAAAGACCCAACCTCCTTGTTGGGTGTTAAACATCCTTCTACTTCAAGAATCCAAATAAATATAATGTCTGCAGGAGTATATGTTATCAGAACAAAACCCACTTTTAAAGATGGTTGCTGGGAAGAATTCTGTCGAAAATGGGTGCAATATTGTTCCTCGACTCTGTCAGATACTGGCGATCTCTAAATCTGACAGGAGAACCTTGTGTCTCAAAAGCTAAATATGCCAAAGAGGGACTTCCATCAAATGCCATATAGGGTGCCACACATTGATTTTCATGTTGAAAAAGATAGGAATTGAAGATATGTTTGCTTATTTTAAATTTGTAACTGTAATTTTTCACAAGGAACTATGTCACAATTGACCATAAGGTAACATGATTCAGCTAAAACTTAAAAGAGGCTTTCTTCCCCTGAGAACATACCACCCTTTTGCTTCCTACCAAAAGGACAGGAAATTTCATTTGAATGCTAATAAGCGGAGGAAGGGCACTTTGGCCTGTTGCTCTGCTGATCTGGGAAAGAGACAATGGGTTCCTTGAGCTGAATGAAAATGCTAATTCGGGTGTGACTGACATCAACTGCCCTGACAGGAAGAAGACCATGTGACTCTCTGACTCAGCCAAGCTTGGAGGTGGGCCAGACTGGAAATGTGGATTGGAAACTAAAGTAACTGTATGTTTTGGGAAAAGACTTATAAAATATTGTGCCGAACTGACAACAATATGAAACATAGAGATTATTAAAATGAAATATGCACTCACAGTTTAAAACCAATCTGGAATCTGTGCGACATTCAGAGACTGAACCACAACATTTTTAATATTGTAGCTATTGTGATTATGCTCCAAACATGAAAAATTACAGGAATATGCCCAGAGGGTATGCGAATGTATGTATAAAAAATTGTACAGACCCGAAAATGTGTAACTAACCAAAAGCACGAAAAATTTTCATTTATGAACCAAAACTCGTAGGAAGATAAGATTTTGACAGAAACGTACCTTAGTCAATCTGTCATGTAATTATGTATTATTAACAAGTTTTGCATATTGAAAATATGTTTTTTGGGAAAATAGATTTTCTAAGTAAGAACAAAGGGGAGGGATTTTTTCTTAACCCTAAACACAGTGTCACTCTGACATATGATGACACATCATGACACACTGTTCCTTTCTCCAATCAGGAGAGGGGGAATTCTCTGACCTATCAGATCCTTAGAGGGTTGGGCATTGTGTATCAGTCTCTCCACCCCTTTGGAAAATTGATAAATAGTGACTGCTGAGGACAGGCAACACACACTTTCACTCATCACTGATCTACTGGTGAAGCGCTCTGCAGGAAGAACCCATCTCTAGAACCAGACTCCAGAACCCTGAAGCAAAGGTCCCAATCCAGAAAGCTGAACCCTTTTCAGCAGGCCTTTAAAAATCTAGCAACCTGATTTAACCCCTAAACTTCCACAGGCCTAACCCATTCAACAGCCTGGCTGAGCTGTTTGCTGCTTCTGGCCAACAACCTTTGCTAGAACCCAAGATCCAGATCAGTCCAGCAGAGCTGTAACCCAGAACCCATCAGATCCAGTCCAAGAGGCCACGCAGAGACCAGAGTGCTGAGAGCAGAACCAAGCGCCTGAGACCTGTCTGGTGGCGAGCGAAGTCCAGGCCAAACCCTTGACCAGATCTTTGACGGGTCCATTTTAAACCAGAGTTGTGAGTATTTAGCGTAGAACTGTCCATAGTCATCTCTTAGTTTAAAGTAATCTATCCAACCCAAGCCAACATATCCAGACTGCTTTATAGAATCTCTTTTGTCATCCTGAATCCTTCTCTCATCCATATAATCCTGTGGGAATTGTTAGTGTAAGCCAACCTGTTTGTAATTCAAAGCGCAATTTCATTTGAAATCTTGACTCCTTTTGAGAAAAATTGACCTTTACTAAAACCTCTGTAACCTTTGAACTGTATGTGCTAGGAACGAAATTTAAACGTCATTCTGAAGCTAACATCCTCAGCCTTCAAACACACCCCAATATCATTTTTCCATAATCGTGTTTCTCGCACGCGGAAATGTTGCTGCAAATTTGCATTTGGCTCAATTTCACCACATGTAAAAACAGTTATTTCTTGCTTTCAACTTCTGAATTTCGTTTTCAATCTGCTGATCATTCTACAATCATTGCTAGTGTGTACCTTAACCAATCCAAAACAACTCTCACTAGTTCTAAATCCGTTTAGTGAATTAAAGTCATTGTTAGTATTTTTCCATACATTACTAAATCACATTCAAAAGTAATTGACCTGTTTTAAAATCATTCCTGTCTCTCTAAGCTTGCTGGGGGAACTGGGATTGAAATTGAAATTGTTGATTTTTATTCCTGATACCTGTGTGCCCTCATTCCTTCTCTTCATATTGCATATTGGGGGGAGTGAGTAGTGACAGGGGGAAAGAGTGATCACATTGTCTTTGGTTAAATTCATATCAAGTTTATTTCTGTGTTGCATTCTTTCATATCACTGCATTTCATTCAACCCACACAAAGTATTCCCTGCTATATTATTCTACCTATTCCTACTCCTAATTGATTAAAGAGATTATTGATATTGTAATATTACCCATTGCATAAATATTCATAAGTGTGATATTCAGATATTATCCATATTTATAAAAGTGTGATATATATTGTTCAATTCTTCAAATACATCTTTTAACTTGCAAAACAAACCTTCTTCTTGGTTCAGTGAGACCGGGGGGATTCAAAGAGAGGGGCGTTGTATAAGGGTACATCATCCTGAATTAAAAGAACTTTTGACATAAAAATATATAAATAAGGGTTTCCATTGGGCATCCCATACTAGGCATTGACTTAGTTGGAGTGCTGGATTGAAATCACTTCCACTACATGACTCTACATGAGCCATATATAGGGCTAGCTGCACCAAAATTAAGGATGTATTGTGGGCCATCTTAAATGGGGGGCGCAATCCCTATGTTAAGCATGGTCTCCCAATATATTGTTGTAATTGCCACATGCAACGTTGCATTTTTAAACTTTGCTACTTTGAGTATTGCTGGCTTTGCTTATGCAAAGATATTCATACAACTGCCAAGATGTGTCAGTTAATTTATTGCTTTTTGGACTGTACGGTTTAAATAAAGATGATGTACTGATGAAAATATAAATTCAAATACCCTTGTGATCTTTCTGATCTTCTTCAGAAATGGTGTGATAAGGGTATTTTGGATCTGGAGCTTCCCGTTTCTGCAATGACACCATTTCCGGGACTGGTAATTCTGGCACTGGTGGTCCCATTGTCAGAATTACCAGTGCCAGTAATTCTGTTAGTTTGGGTGCCGGTATCAGTATTTTCAGCACTTTTCTGCCAAAAACACTGGCGCATTGCTGTTGACGCCAGTAATTCCAGTGTGCCAGTATTGCTGTTTCCAGCAGGGGGGTGTGCGTGCAACCGAGGACCTGTAATGTTCAGTTAATTCCGGCGGGTTTGGCCTGCCGGAAACGATAATACCACCATGCCAGAATTACAAGTGTTTTTGCAGGAATAGTGAAATGAGAACCTATGTCTATTACTAATGTTCTTTGTCTGCAAACACTAACGTGCAGGCATGTTTGGAATTGTTGGGTATGCAGAACCCAATAATTTGTGGCATGATTGCCTATAAATATAAAAAACAACTAACAACTATTGGCTTAGCTAAAGGTTGGTTTGTTTCAGTGATAGCACTTTGTAAAGGACTGGTGAGTGTTGTTCAGATTTTGTCTCTCAAGGCAGTTCCACATAAACGAAATAATACGTGTTTGAGGTACTCTAGAGAGTGACAAAATGTAGAAAGGATACAGTGGAAGGTTTGTGCCTATTTAGAATTCAGAGACACATTTCACGCCAAACGGCCTTAAAAGGAATGTTTTATTATAGAGTCAAATGATTTTGAATATCCCTGAGGAAAGCCTTCGAGAAGTCTTCGCCAGTCAAGATTACATCCATGATACTGCCAGATGGTGCTGTGCTGGTCACTAAATGAACTTACAAGCATTTTATGACATGTGTGTATTTGCTTTAAATGTGGTTTTTAGATCGGGACTATGATGCATTATCTGATATTTCCTTGCAATACTTGGGCATTCATGCCTACCTTTGGCATATGAAGGTAACACATCCACATGTGAGACTGCACATTACTTATGGTGACGATCCAGTACAAATGAGATATTCACTGGGGTGTGCATAGATGTTCTGGGCATACACACGGGCAGCACATTGACATTAGATGGTGCACCTTACATCTGGTGATTACTAATTGATATTCGACAACACCTGGGTTGTGGCCTTGGTCCATTTGGACCCATCTGCAGCCTTTACCACGTTCAACAATGTAATCTTGGTAGCCTGACTCAATGCTTGTGTATTGATTCACAATCATTGAAGTGTCCCTGATAATATCTTCCCAACCACAAACAGGTTCTAGCTTTAGGGCCTTCTGAGTAAAAAAGCATCCCGGCTGACTGTGAGGCCGCCCTGACCCCTCTATTTTTTAACCATATACTAAACCGCTGCTCACACACTGCATTCTTTTAATATAACTTGTTACACATACTCTGATGCAACGACATGCAGAGTCTGTTTAGATTTCACAAAAACATTTTCACTTTGGGTGACCATCATAAAGACATGCTTGAGTACAAAATGCCTCAAATGCAATGCAGAAAAAGCAGATATAATGCTGTGTGGCATACCACGATCTATGAGGAGCTCCTCAGTGTTGCCCAGTACACTGGGCCCCTCATCATTCCCATTATTGTGTGTCAGTACAACTTACCGTAGCCTCCCGCAATCCCGTTTTGCCAAAATATGTGACTTTTTCCAGTCTTCTCCTCTAGTCATGAACTTGAACGTGGATACTGTCCTGACTTGATTATTATAATTCGGTCTACTTGTAAAGTGTGCAAGGAATAAACGCAAAGAAAAACACATTTAAAAAATCTATCCTTACTTTGTAAATGGCAAATTCAAACAGCATTAGCCATGTTGAATGCTTCCTTCACAGGACCATGGTCCAATGTTAGTCCCAAAGATCAATAAAAGAAATCGGGGTGACTGCTCCTTCCCATCTCAGCACTCTTGCCTATGGAACTCACTGCAATAGTATTTAAATAACATTGATGGATCGGCCACCATGGGGCGCACGGATGGTGTCCTCCTCCGTGTGAGCTCTGTCCCCGTAGGTCTGCGAGGTGACCTGAGCCCCCACCCCGGCACCCCCCCACGGTGAAAACAGCAGAGAATCATGCATCGGAACTGCACCATCCTGGAGAAAAACTGATCGAAATCGGACCCGTGAAGCCCAAGTAAACTTCGAGTGAAGTTCTTCGCCGGAGACGGCACGAAACTGAAAGCAAAATGGCTGGACCAGCGAGCGGGCCCAGCGGGAGAGCGACGCGCACCCCGTGAGGCGCTGACCAGCGAGCCTCCCCTCGGCCCTCAGAGCTATCCCCTGAGGTGCCCCCGAACGATCCACAGCCTGGAACCCCCAGTCACGCCCCCCGGCCCACGGATCATCGGAAAATAAGGAAGGCCCCACCGAGCGGTAAGCTGCGCCTTCCACTATACGCAGCCCACACTGTCCGCCGCGACCGCAGTATATCCGGACACCGTGGCCTACGTGCAGGGCCCCGGCCCTCAAAGGGTCTAACTGGGAGGCGCACTCTAGGGCTACCATAACTTCTTTGAACACCTACAATGCACGTTACCACATGCAAAATGGAGAAGCATGGGCGAGGTGAATCCCAACAATGTACAGTCTTCTACCGCCCCCCCTCCTTATGGACACATAGCCTCCTGGACCCACAGATCATCTGCTCCTCCTAATGCATAGGGCAAGGATCCTTCGGACTGAGGGTTGGGCCCCTGAAACAGGGCTGTGTGCCTCCTCGGATCCCTGGTATTGATTGAAATTGAGACCAAGGAGACACCTTACAACCATGCCCCTACGCCAGGGACCCTGCATATTACAAAGGTTATCTGCTGGAACGTGTCGCCAACTTGTCCCTCCTGCAGGGCAAGCACATCACCGCTAACAGACGACTAAGAACCGTGTGGGGTCGCGGCGCAGTCTGAGGGGTAAGCCCTCACGTCCTACCCTCGCCTGTCCGAACCCGAGACTTTGAGGTGAGGCACCCAAGTATATGCAGGCCAAAATAAAACTGGCTAGTTACGCTTATGCTCCCTCCACCCACACACTCATTACCCCCAAGATGGCGACGGAACCCGTGGCACACGGAGAGACAGCAGCCACGAAAGGTGACATAGCGGCCCTCCTGATGGAGATAAAGAATACGGGGGCCAACATAGGCGGCAAGATTGACAAAATCACCCAACGCATAGATAAGATTGAGGACAGGTTGGAGGGGGTCAATCAAGCCTCCATAGATACTTTGGAAACACAACTCGAACACAGGATCACGGATCTCGAACAGCGGGAAGAGGAATAGAGACTTAAGATGGATGATCTGGAAAATCGGGAGAGGTGGAACAATTTACGCTTTTTTGGGATCGCGGAACAGGATGGGGAGACGGAGGAGAGCCTGAAAGCAACACTTCATGATATCATCAAAATCTTGGCGGCAGATGATGAGATTGATGAACCAAGAACAGAACGGATCCAGAGAGCGGCTAGAGGCCCGGGATCGGTCCTCGCCCACTTCCACAGATACCAGGACAAAGCAAATATTCTCGAGAAGGCAAGGCGTGGAGGCGTGATCACTCTCAACGGTGCCCAGGTCACCATATATCAAGACCTATCTGCCATGACATTGGCACTGAGAAGGATGTGTGGCCCCCTGACAAAATGGTTGAAAGAACGGGATACCCGATATCGGTGGGGATATCCCTTCTCGCTCTCTTTTGAACATGATGGCACGAGAATCAGACTACAGTCGGAGAGGGAAATAAAGGCATGCATCTCCGATCTTGTCGATCCCCGTGAACGAAGGGAGGATGAAAACACTCCAAGAAACGAAGGGCGAGATTGGAAACTCCGGGGACCTAAGAGGCAGAGAGTCAAAGGGTCAAGAAAGTTTCCTAGAGGTAACAACACCCCAGAGGGGGGCAAGTGAGCTAGATCAGCGGCAGCTACCTTGACACTATGAGTATGTTTGAGATAAGGGCGGCTTTCGGCCCAACACTAAAGTTATTTTCGATGGTTGTAAGTTGGGGTGAAAGGGGGGTTGGGAGGGGGGGCTCAGATTTATGTGGTGTTTATTGTTAATTAAAGGACCGCGCGACGATGGTCCCTATTGGTGGTTCGCTGCTAGTTCAGTGAATCTAACTGGACCTGCTCGGACGCCGACGTATGGGGGGTGCGTGGGAGGGAGAGGGAGGGATCTGCAAGATAAGGGGGAGGGTACAACTATTACAGAACTTTTACTCACTGCTGGGATGGGAAAGACACTAAGATTGGTTGAGGGTATGGAACACAAGATATGGCGAGCCATTGTTGTGAATATCGCATTGTCATATACTGATGGCCACTTCTGATGCAAGCATACGAGGCCCCTTGAAAGTCGGGACGCTTAATGTCAAAGGCCTTAACTCACCTACTAAGAGGTTGTTAGTCCTACGGGAATTCTGAAGGGCTACCATTGGTATCCTACTCTTATAAGAAACAAAGTATATGAAGGGGGAGGAGAGGTCTATTCTGGGGAAATGTTTCGGCATGGAGTTTTAGGGCTCGGGAGCATTGCGAAGAGGGAGAGTGGCAATCCTTATCAGAAAGGGACTTGATTTCCTTGTCTCCAAAACCTGGTCAGATGCGGAAGGGCGAGCTTTGCTAGTTCTGGGGACTATTGGAAGGGTGGTTGTAACGATTGCCACAATCTACTCTCCCAATGTAGGACAGCTCTGATTCCTCTCTAAAACTGTCCCCAAAATAATGTTGTAAGCCACCGGCCATATTATACTAGGTGGAGACTTCAACCTATGGGCAGATCACGACTTAGACCGGAAAGCGGTACGCCCAGACGTCGATGTTTCTGTGAGAGGAGAACGCAGTGATTTTGCAAACATGATGCAGGTCTATGTGCTAGTAGACGCATGGAGGATGATGCATCCTGATGAAAGAGGGTATACATTTTATTCACCTCCACACAGTACTTTCACCCGAATAGATTACATCTACCTTTCATGAGAACTGAACAACACCACCTCACACTCAGGGATTACCCCGATAACGTGGTCCGACCACGACATGGTCACAGTCGATATACAGTGGGAACATCTACCAGTTAAGGGCGGGAAGTGGAGATGTAATGAGGCCCTATGGAGAGACCCCGTCTTCAAAGAGGAACTTGAAACAGAGATCAAAGAATACTTTAAAGCCAACGATACCGGGGAGGTCTCTAAACAGAGTGTGTGGGAGGCGGCCAAGGCAACCTGGAGAGGGATCCTCATACGGGAGGGGGCTCAGGAGAAAAGGGAAAGAACCCTTATTGAGAATAAGCTCCGGAGTGAAATATGTCATCTTGATAGAGAAGCTAGGGTGGGGGACACCACGGACCCTGATAAGATCCAAGAGGCCAGGAAAAAACGGGAAGAACTCTGCCACCTAGAACATGGTCAGATAGCACATAGGCTACACCTACTGAAGCAGAAATTTTATGAAAAGGGAGATAAGGCTGATGCGCTGCTAGCGGCTAGACTCAGGATGCAACGGGCAGAACGTAGGGTGAAAGAGATTACAGCCCCAACCCCTGACCAGGCACAACCTATGCCCCCCATCCCAGAATTGTTTGCAAATTTCTACGAGTCCCTATACACTTCAGAAGTAGACCCACAATCAGAAGAGATAGACAACTACCTCGCTAGCATTGCTCTTAGTAAAGTTGCAAGCGCTGACTCGGCCCATCTTGAATCCCCCATAACTGAAGACTAATTACACGAGGCGATCAAACGACTTACACTGGGCAAATCCTGTGGCGAAGACGGATTCACTGCCGGCTTCTATAAAACATTTTGTACCCTCCTGGCCCCATTCCTGACTACCCTATTTAATGAAATCCTTGACACAGGTATTGTCCCTGACTCATTCGCCTGAGCACTCATATCAGTCATTCCCAAGGAAGGCAGAGACTCCAAATGTTGCGGATCATACCGCCCCATATCCTTGCTCAAGCTTGATGCACCATCTCGTCCATCCCGACCAGATAGGGTTCATAATTGGACGACAGGGTGCAGACACCATGAGAAAGACTCTCCATTTGGTTGAAGCCTCCCAAGCTATTTGCAACGATCCCGCCTTACTCTCCATTGATGCTGAAAAAGCCTTCGATCGAGTGGAATGGGGACTCCTTGCCGCAGTCCTCCGTGCTGTGGGAATAGGGCCGAAATTTAGAAGGGGGATAAAAGCAGTCTACACCGCTCCAAAAGCCTCAGTGTCTGTCAATGGGGAATACTTGAGATGGTTCGAGCTGAAACGTGGTACTCGGCAGGGATGCCCCCTATCGGCCATCCTCTTCGCCTTCTCCATAGAACCTGGCCCAGAAAAAATGCGACAGGATACTCAAGTAACAGGCATGCATCTAGGGGACGAGGAATACAAAGTAGTGCTATATGCCGATGACCTACTCCTTCATGTGACGAACCCCACTACATCCATTCCCAGGGCTTTGTACCTCTTAGACGAATACGGCCAAGTATCCGGGTTGAAGGTTAACACATCTAAGTCCATCCTTTTCCCCTTACAGGGATCAATGGATACAAACACGGAAAGATACCAGTCCCTGGGCCTTAGGATTGAACACGAAAAAATGAAGTACTTAGGCATATATGTCACAAGATCACTAAAAGATTGATATGAAGCCAATTTCCCTGCAGTCCTCCAAAAATTTCACGCAGACCTTGCCCGATGGGATAACCTAACCATATCCTAGTTGGGGCATTTAAATGCGATAAAAATGACCAGTCTCCTGAGATTTTTATACCCCTTTTAAATGCTGCCCATTCAGATGCCACGTCAATTCTTTGCAGAAGTCAAGAAGGCGATATTAAAATTCCTATGGCAAGGGAAAAAGCCCAGAATTGCGTACTCCAATTCGACATTACCAAAAGACAAGGGTGGAGTGGGTCTCCCAGACATCCAAAAATATTACGAGGCAGCCCAATTACGTATTCTTATTCCCCATCTTCGTAACCAAAAAACACCCCAGTGGATTGCTATGGACAATCACTACCTGTCCCCGGCAACAATCTCCGAATGGCTATGGTCCCCTAGGAAGAGGGTACTGAAAATATCTAAGACTCACCCGATGTTTGTAACCATATGGGATATATGACGAGAGAGTAGGGATATGGAAAAGATCACCACATGGCCATCACCATTAAGTCACCTCTGGTCACCGGGCATGAATGACCAGATCCCCAATGTGGAAAGGTTTCAAGCTTGGTATAAGGCAGGCCTGGAGAGGGTGGGACAACTCCTAAAGAAGGACTCCTTCATTGCACTCCCTGAACTAGAGGAGGAACTCGGAATAGGCACACTGTCTGCATTCCACTTTCTGCAGATCAAGGGTGTATTGTCAAAACCAGAATGGAGGGAAAAGCTGAGCAGGGAACTTACCCCGTTTGAAACCATACTCGACTCCAGGACGGAAACGAAAGGGTTAATATCTGCCTTGTAAAAAACACTAATGGAAGCGGGAAAGGGCTCAACAGAACCGCTTAGGTTAAAATGGGAAAGGGACATGGGTGAAGACATCGAAGACAAGAGATAGTAATTGTTGTTGTGTGCTGCATTTTGTAACTCCGTTATTACGTTGATTTACGTTATTTTTAGAAGCTCTTAAAGTATTTTAATTACATTTTAATTGTGCCGTTTGAAATCTTCTAAAACCAGAATCGCTAGTATTTGTAAAACTAAGGGTTTTCACTTGTCGTTTGTTGCATTAGAAGCAACAGAAAGCAGCGTGAGGATTAGTACACGCCCACAGCTGCACCGAACTACAATCCCCATCAGGATTGTAGTCCGGAAGGCTTTCTCAGTAGAAACCCGGCACGAATGCGCCTGCGCGGACGAGAAGGAGCCAGTCTGTGCCAGTATTTAAGGCACTCGGCACCCCTCTACTTTAGAGATAGTAATTGTTGTTGTGTCCTGCATTTTGTAACTCCGTTATTACTTTGACTTACGTTCTTTTTAGAAGCTCTTAAAGTATTTTAATGACATTTTAATTGCGCCATTTGAAATCTTCTAAAACCAGAATTGCTAGTATTTGTAAAACTAAGGCTTTTCACTTGTCGTTTGTTGCATTAGAAGCAACAGAAAGCAGCGTGAGGATTAGTACACACCCACAGCTGCACCAAACTACAATCCCCATCAGGATTGCAGTCCAAAAGGCTTTCTCAGTAGAAACCCGGCGCGAACGTGCCGGCGCGGACGAGAAGGAGCCAGTCTGTGCCAGTCCGCAGCTGTACACGGCCTCCCTCCCTAGCCGTCTCTCCAGGAAATACCGCCAGTGCTACAGTAATCTATATATAGACATCACGAACTACACTATATACCTAGGTGAGTGCACCCAGCTCTTACGAGCCACTAGCCTGCTTAGAGCAACTTTCTGGGGACTGTTGTATTGGAAAACCAAACATGACACCCACAATAAAGGATGAGTCAGAGGCCAGCAATACAAACACACAGCCACCACATTCTGAAGCCCCCATAACTCAAGCCAGCACCAAGGAAAAGAAACATAAAAATAATGACACTGAGCAAACAAATTCCCAACAGATGAATCAGGGGACTCTCAAAGTTTGTTTATTAAATACCCGGTCCCTCACTAAACACGCTGAGAACATTCACGATCTCATCACAGAGGAAAAGTTAGATATGTTATTTCTAACAGAAACATGGCTTAAAGATCCAATTGGACCTGTGTGCACTAAAGCAGTCCCAGAGGGATATACTTTATACCACCAGAACAGGGAAAAAGGGGTAGGAGGTGGAGTGGCCTTGATTGCAAGAGAATCATTTAGTCTCTTTAAAGCCTCAATAGCTTGCACTGGCTGCGAAACCTTACACCTCAAATGTTCCCCAACCCCTAGAGTGTGCATCAACTTTATTGTATTATATAGACCCCCTTCGCTGGTATCAGAATTTAGTTGTGAGATCACTCAGCAGCTAAATGCTCTGAAATGCTAAATAAATGCCAACTAAATCCATCAATTCCGCCTCAATTCTAGTCGGTGACCTTAATAGATGGTACCAAAACCCTTCTGATAAAGAAGCCATTAGTCTCAAAAAGTCTTTAAAAAATATTGACTTTGTAGTTCAGAATAATGACCCCACTACCATGAAGGGCAATCAGTTAGATTGGGTTGTAACACACAATCTAGCTACCCAGAATATGTCTACCCAGCCGTGTATATGGTCAGATCAGTTTAAAGTTCTCTTTGAGATCTGTGTACCAGTTGCACCTAGCCACAAACATAGCCCTCATATTAATACTATAAGCAGAAACTTTAAAGGTATAGGCCCAGAACAGCTAGAGCCCTGTCTCCATAAAATTGGTGAATGTTTCCAAACCGGGGACACCTGTGAGCAACTACTACAAACCTACACTAACTACATTTCAGAGATGGTAAATCAGTACACCCCCCTCAAATCCAAAATGGTTAGAAAAACCTGTAACCACCAAAGCTGGTTCACTAGTACACTCCGGGACCTTAAGATTGAAAAACGACGTTTAGAAAGAATCTGGCGAAAAGATCTTTCCCCTGATTCCAAGGAGCAATGGAATCAGGCGAACGTCAAGTATAGACACTGCATCACAACAGCAAAAGCGGAATATTTTAACAAGCAGATTGAGGCCGCACCAAACGCAGCCAGCAAACTCTTTGACATCCTCAAATCATATGAGAAACCCAAATCCATGTCTCCCCCATACACTCCCACAGAGGAAGACTGTGAAAATGTAAAAAAAGCCTTGGAAAATAAAACCCAAAAAGCTAGAGAAGCCATCATCCTTGCCAGCGAAACTGCTTAAGAATCCCTTCCTTCGATAGCAGCTAACTCACAGCCCTATGAACTGGAAAATTTTAATTTCCAACCAATCTCAGAGGGCGAGATGGTGAAAGTGTTGGCTAAGATGAAACCATCTTCTTGCGCGGAAAATCTAATCCCCCCCAAAATCATCGTGGAAAATAAAGAGCTGTTTGCACCAGTGTTAACCAAGATAATTAGCGCATCTTTCCACGATGGTAATATCCCTAAAGCAATAAAAAAGGTGATCATCACACCGTTGTTAAAAAAACAAGGTTTGGATCCCAAAGATCCTACTAACATGCGCCCTATCACTAATACCAACTTTGTATTGAAAATTATGGACAAAATTGCCACAGGACAATTACAGGCACATGTGGAAGCCAACAATATTCTGCACAAGCAACAGTCGGGTTTTCGTGCGGCTCACAGCACGGAAACCGCTATGCTGGACCTCCAAACACGTATGCTTTCCATAATAGATGAGGGCAAAACAGGGATCCTAATGCTCTTAGATCTAAGTGCTGCTTTCGACCTCGTCGACCATACACTTTTACAACAAGTTTTGGAGAAAACAGCGGGGTGCTCTAAGGCAGCCTTGGCATGGCTAACATCGTTTCTCACTAACCGTGTAGCCAGAATTCACTGGGAAGAGAAGTTCTCTACATCCTCTCCCATAAGTGCAGGTGTTCTACAGGGAGCTAGCATCTCTCCCCTCCTTTTTAACCTATTCATGAAATATCTATGCGTACTGCTAGAATCTTTCGGTGTTCACTTCACCAACTACGCTGATGATACACAGCTGGTGATAGAGTTGGAAGGAGATTTCCGAATAGACAAGAAAAAGATTACAACCATATACAACCTGATAGATAGCATCAAGGTAGTCCCCCATGTGAAAACACTTGGGATGATGCTGGAGGCGTCCCTGGGATCTGAATCCCACACCAATTATCTCCATAAAAATAACGCATATTACATCAGGTTACTGAGAGCCATACGCCCACTACTAACAGAAGAAAATACGGCCACAATTGCCAGGGCCATTATATTGGCACGTCTTGACTACGGCAACTCATTGCTCCTGGGAGCACCTAAAAAGTGCATAAGCAAATGCCAGATAACGCAGAACAACGCAGTCCGGATCATAAAAAAGATCCATAGAAGAAGCCATGTGACAGAGGCCAGAAGATCCCTCCACTGGCTCAGAGTAGAGGATAGAATCCTTTTTAAATCTATGACCCTGGTTCACAGGTGCTTATAGGGAGTGGCTCCATCCTATCTTAGAGCCAAATTTACCCGATATACCCCTAACAGGGCTCTAAGATCCCAAACACAAGGCAGGCTACAGATACCCCAGGCACTCCGAACAACTGGTGCTGGGAAATCATTCCCGTTCCGTGCTGCCCAGCAGTGGAACAACCTACCAGTCTCGCTGAGAGCAGAGCCAAACCTGCTAATTTTCAGAAAAAATCTAAAGACCCATCTTTTTAAATAATGTTCCACCTGTTAGCTTCTCTCCTACCCACGACTTAACATGAATCTGTCTTTCTGCGCCCTGATGCCTGCGGGCTACCGACGCACTATAAACATACATACATACAAATCAATCGACCCAGAGATATGGGATAAGATATGTAGGACAGCACCCAAGGCTTCGATATCATGCCAATATAAGTTTCAGTCGATTAAATTATTGAATAGGTGGCAATATGACCCGTACAGGCTCTCCAAGATGTATCAGTCATCTAGTCCAATGTGTTGGTGGGGATGTGGGTCTGCAGCAGATTACTGCCACGTGTGGTGGGGTTGTCCTCAGGTCAAAATATACTGGAATGAAGTCCTAAGTTGGATCAAGGATCTAGACGGGATCCAATGAACAGCGGACCCCTACTTGATCTTATTTGGTCTCAAGAGGATCGAGGATGAATTGAGAAGGGTCACAGACATTGCTGCACCACTGTTACTAGCCGTGAGAGCTCTATTGATCTCGAAATGGAAATCCCCTGTAACCTCCACAGAAAAAGAATGGGTTAATGTGACCTCCAATATGTGTATCATGGAAAAAATCACGGCATCTATACACGGGAAAGCCACACAATGCGACATCTTATGGTTAGAGTTTGTCAACAAATATATGCCCGGAACAGCCCACTAATGCCTAGCGAATGACGAATGCCATGAGTAGTGAAACATCATGATAACCTCCCAAAAAAGGTAGGCCTCAAGGTCTGACAAACCTATCAACCAAGTCGCCAAACGCTAGACAAAACATCCCATGGCGGCAGCTTATAAAGTCTTGTGGGGTGGAGGGAGGGAGAATGGGAGAAGAGCGACCAATGATTATTGACATTGTAAAGGGGAGTTAACTGTTGATGGAACGAAATGCAAGAATTTTGCAGATATATGAAACTAAATCTCATCCGCGCTTTCTATTTGACTGTAATACCTGCTTTCTTGTTTTGATTGTTAACTTTGGTTGTATAAGATGTAATCTGTTTGATATAAACTCCAATAAAATTAAGTTTAAAAAAAAATGACATTGATGAGCACTTGTCTTTAAAATGAAATTGAATTGATTATCTTTTTAAACTATGGCCTTTACCTCAGAACATAGTATTGGTCTACTATGTTGCCCGAAGCATTTGCCTTTCAGAGCCCTGTGGCGCTCCATGGAGGTCATTTGCACTCAACCAATCCATATTATTTGACATAACAGCATTATAACATAATGGGATCCCTACCTTGGCTTTTGAGGACGTACTTGGCATGTATATAGCAGCCACTACACATGAGGCTGTACCTTATATGAAGTGACTACATCATGATTTTGAGACATTAACTGGGAGTGAATTGCTTTGCTGGGGCATATGAGACTGCAAATGACACATAGTGAGAGCAACAGCACAGTGCATATGGTGATTATACCATGCATATGAGTCATCAGTTGCATTTCTGATAGCACTTGACATTTGATGGCCATATGTGCAAGTCTGATGTTGTGCCTTACACCTGGTGAATATTCCATTCACGAGACATGGCACTGAATGGTAAGACTGGGACATTCAAAGATGCATTTGACATATTATGGCAGTACCTGGAGATTTGAGGCTGAGCCTTGCAAGCAAAAACTTAAAATAGCACCTTCTCTGCAAGAACAAATGTAGATATAAAAAATGTGCTCCTATATAGACGGACTGCACGTAACATTGATGAGTAAATTATCTAACATTAATAGCATTATCAAAAGACTTTCAACTATTACGAAGTAAATATAGGTTCTTCATTCAACTTTGTCATATGATGACATTTACAGATAAAAAGAACAGCTTTATTTATTGGTCTGTTCTCGTCCAAACTGTGTTCAAACTTAACAATCATTATAAAAAACATGACTTCATCTTTCCATGGAAAGCTCATCTAAGGAGGTCCATAATATTCTTCTAAATATTTTCAGATGACTTAAAATACCTTATATTTTCTATGTTTTTATTTTTCACTTATTTATTCTTTGTTGTAGTTTTTACACACTTCCACACAGAGCATCAATAATCACTAATCACAAACAAGTCTCACCAATATCAAACAACATTAGATCACAAAAAACTATCAATTGAACATGCTTTCAAATCCCAAATCCCAAGACTTAAAACACTTTTAACTCTTATAAGCTTACCTGTAACTACTGTACTAACTATGCCAGTAACCTTGCTGTAACTAAGCCTTCATGTGCCACCTACGCCAATAACTGTTAGAACCATTATCTGTATCTAGTGTACTATGACTGCAACCTGCTGTAACCAAGCTCTCATGTAACCACAGCCAGATGCCCCCGGGTTCGGCGTGCTTTATAAATGCCTAAATAAATAAATACATTTTACCATAACATTTCCTCGTAACAAGTCATTCAATGATTGCATTCCCAGATCTCATTGCCGTAATACAAAATGTATCACTGGGTTACGAGAGTAGAAAGTACCACAGTCATTCCCAAGAGGGCCCACTGGTTTTATAAATATAGTTCCTGTAAAAAGGAATCTGTGTCCTTTCAAGACACACCATACTACAAATAAGTGCTGCAATGTGTCTGTTTCCTGATTGCAATAGCAACATTGTGTTTCCTCCATTGCAAGTTGCGCTCGTGCACCTAATACATCCTTTGTGGATAGCAGATTACATTTTATTCTCAATATGGCTCCCCTACATTTACTTGAAGGATGTCTAATTAAAAAGGATTGCATTACATTGAATCGTTTAATGTCCAAACTAAAGTGATCACTCAGCTTATAGGTGCATAATCTCTCCCTATACCAGATTCAATCTATTTCCTTAATGTGTTAATTCTTGACTTTACTTTATGGGGGGAAATGATCAGCTCATCTTTCGAGGGTTGTAATAATGCTAGCGTCATGGTACATACTTCAGCCCATGTGTTAAGTATCTTACATGTCCCGGTTGACCATTCATCACTCAATTTATCAGATATTGTACCACAGTGAGGTAGAAGCAGGACTCTAAGTAGTTGGAGACCTCTCCAATCTATGCATGCCTTTAAAGAAGGCATGCATAGATTGTGAAGCCTAGTTCATGTCTGATTGCAGGCAGTGGAGTGCCCTGAGATAAAGACAGCCCCCTCTTCCACACGTGAGCCTCGAATAACTCCCAGTTGACCCCTGCATCCAAGGTTTCAGCCCCATTTATTACTAAGCACAGGGGTCAACGAAAAAGTCCCACATTTCCTATCCAGTAATTGCAATGGGGCTGCAGAGGATCTGGTAGCTGTTTTGTAAATGTCCCTCCCATTTTGTTTCCTACCCTTACCACAAAGTAAAATTCCCAAGTATTTAAAACAAGGAACAACTTCCAATTGTTCATTCTTTATGTGCCAGCTAAAAATTATCTTCTTTAAAACTTTTTGGGAGGATTTAAAATCAAAATGTTACATTTTGAGATGTTCAAAATCAGATCCAAATTGACTAAGTATTCCTGATTCGCTGCCAGTGACCTCTGGAGACCAATGGGTGGATAGTCAAATAATAGAATGTCATTGACATATAAAAGGTAATGGATCAGTACTTTGCCCAACTTCGGTGGATTCACGCTAATTCCCTCCAGGCATGTGCTCAGATCAGATAGATAAGTGTTAAACAGAAAAGGGGCCAACACACAACCCTGACGGAGGCCACTCTTACTGTTAATCCAGTCTGAGCATGTGCCATGCTGGTCCAGCCGAACCCTCATTCTAGTCTCTATGTGTAATGAATCTAGAATGTCTAGCAAAGGTTCTGGACACCCATGAGCCCGGATTTTATCCCAAAGTCTGCTTCTGAGTATTCACTCAAAGGCCTTACTGATATCAAGGAAGGCCTAATAGAGTTGCCACTTAGCTGCCACCTCTAGTTTCATCAATAGACTGATTACCAGGCAAATGAATCAGGTAGTAGTGCCACTCTTAGAGCCTGATTGGTATATACCTGCACACTGAGAGTCCCTGGCCCAGACGTGAATTTTCTTTAGAATAAAGGATGCAAATATTTTACTCTTGAAAATCACTATAACTGTGGCATCTCTCCATGATAGTGGTATTGGACGTTGCTCTATAATAGTTAAAAATAGGTCCAGAAGGACCTTTGACCAAAGCTGCGCGGCAGATTTTAGTGTGAGATTAGACAGTCCGCCTGGGCTTGGGGCATTCGAGATTTTTGCCTTGCCAATTGCAAGATCAATGTCTAACAAGTCAATATCCAGAATGTCCGAGGGGTGTAAGGCTTGACTTTTCAAATTCTCGCCTTTAGGCAGATTGCCTTGCCCTGATAAATCAGAATATAAATGATCAAAGTATAACTACCAAGCATTACCTGGAATAGGTTGTGCCTGCATATAATTGTGTTGTCCCGATGACTTTACGAAGGACCAAAACTGTGAGCCAACTCTATCATATAGGCATTGCAACATAGATTCTGTGTCTTTCTGGTACTATAAGAATCTTGTCTCCTTTGACCAGTTGGCATAATCCCGTTTTATCTTTTGCCAGTTGGAAACCTGACACACCAGCCTTCCTGGTGTGTCTTAATTGGCATGTAAATGCCTTCTTTTTTTGACTAGTCTGCTTGTTGAACTTATGATTGTGAAATAGTCTACTATGCTCCCTCTTTAGGAGATTGTTAGAAGTCAAACATTTCAAGAGACTTTGAATTAAGGGTTCAAACTCTGCAGAGGATACCGTTGAAAACCAGCCTTCCGTTGAAAACCAGCCTTCCTGCCAACCTGCCTTATCACCACTTCTAGTGGTTGAGCATACCTCTCACTAGGCTGAGTATTCCATACTACAGTAAGCTTTACTTGGATATGGTCACTTCCGTCATGTTAAACTATTTCCAAACTTTTACATGAGCTAATCATATTGCTTGAAACAAAGATATAATCTAAGGTCGAGTTTATATCCTTGGTGGACCATGTGTGTCGTGGAGGAATGTCACCAAAAAAATTACCATTTTGTAAACAGAGTTCCCATTCAACAAACTCTGCTCTGATTGTCAGACCTCTAAGTCTAGAGCTCCCCTGAGCTTTGCATGCATCTGTACCCTTATAGTAATCCTCATTGAGACATTTACTATTTAAGTCACCAACCACTACAAAACTAGTCGCTTCCTCTGCATAATAACATTTGAGCGTGGCTAACATAGCACTCAAAAGTCAGTGCGCTCTGTATCCTTTGTATTATAATCAGGGCTCAAGTGTTGGGTGGACGCGGGTGAAGAGAGGGCAATTTATGAATTAAAACCGACCTCTCGAAGCGCAGTCAGGTTTGTAGGCCGGACACTTCACCACTGCAGTATATAACCTGATAAAAAATAACAAATAACTAAAGGTGAAATGTCCCATTTCGGTACTCCATGTTCCAGGAAACATTTGTTTTGGTTCTTGGAGTTTAAAACAGGCACACCTTTTAACGATTTCAAAAACACTTTTAGAAGAAAATATCCTCTCTTGGTTTTGTTTGTGTGTTGATTTTATGAAAGGCAAATGCCATTTGTATTGTGATATTTGGGTGGTTATGCAAAGCCAAGTTAATGAAATGTGCATATTTCACGTTGATATGCAAATTTCTGGCGACATCACATCCCATTGGGTTTGTTGATGAGTCCCCTGACTTTTATTTTTAGGACTTGACTCCTGATTATAATACACATTAAACAGAAGCAGTTTCACCCCTATTATGTCATTTCTGCCAATTGATAACTTTTCCATAGTAATTCCCAAAAGGCCTCTCTCTCTATCCCCCCTTCTTGCAGGCTTAAAACGGACACTAACATCATTGAGCACTGGCACATCAATGAGCCAAGTTTATTTTAAGCAAATTACTCCCCCTGTTGACCAAAGATTTTAGTTTGCAGCTAAATGTTTAAAGCCTTGTATATTCCAAGTCAACAGGCTAATATTATGACTTCACAACTTGCAATTTTTATTTGGCCCTGCCACATGTAAAGAGTTCAAATCTGGGCCCAGTCATAGACCACTGTTCCTTCCGCGGCTGGCTTGGCCCAAACCTTTTCATCCTCTTTTGTCTGATTCATTACGCTAATCACTAAAGGATCACGTGGCATCAGGGCTTGATTGCTTGTTACAATTGACAAGGACCCTCCTTGCCATTCAGGATTCGGGGAGTCCACTAATTCATAACCCAAGAGGGTCAAAGCCCGAGCCTCAGCCATGATTGTGTTTTTGACAAAATGCGAAAAAAGCCAAGTCTGACAAGGTCCAATCGTTTGTTGTCCATGAACTCCACTTGTGCTAGATCTTGTGTAGTTACTAACTTTAAACTTGAAATTTCTCCAAAGAATGTCAGAATGTATTGTCTGTTTAAGAGGTAGTTGCCCTTAACTCTGAACAGTCTTTCTAGTTTAATGTACTGCATTCCCCCCCCCTCGTTCCGAGCTCTGCTCAAGCTCTTGTTGGCAGTCAGAAGGGTTCCCTAGCTGTAGATGGTTTGGAATCTACCACTGTAGACTTTGATCATATGGTCTTGCCCCAAACACTTGTTTCTTTTTTCTTCAAGCGATAGGAATACTGGGCTGGCTTTTCCATTCTAGGCAGATTCTGCTGAGTCATATAAACAAGGGTGCTAAGGGCGCCAATCTGGATTGAAATGTTGTTTGTTGACTCTGCGCTTGTACAGTAATAGTTGCAGGGTCACAGATTACCCTGACATCACTTTTCATAAGCCCCATGGCACTGTTCAGCTCTTCATCCGACTCCTCAGGGTGAATCGTTAAAGGACTTAAGTCCATTGGTTCAAACCTAGACATGGTTCTTAAAGTAATTAGTAATAGCACCTTTGCCTGTAATTGGAAGGATAGGTATTTTCTTATTAGTTTTCTGTTTTGCTTTAAAGCCCTTGGCAGGTAACCTAAGTTGTGCCGTGTCATTACATGTGTCTTCCAGTGAGGGTGGCCCCGCTGCCAGTGTCTCTTGCTCCATGGTTGCTGAATCTGCTGGAGTGTTCAGTGAGCCCAAGAATGTTCTGTAGCTCTTGTTACATTATCTTGGATTATTTATTTTTCAGCTTCTTTTTGTTTTTCCGTGAAGATTTTTGCTGCACGACCACCTTCATCTTGACCTTTATACGAACCTGGGCTGCTCCGTCATCTTCCTTGGTCGTCACTGCCTGATGTTGAAGTATAGCCTCTGCTGGAACGAGAGTATCAATACATTGGTTGTGATTACGAGTTAATTCAATCACAAGGTTTTCAGACATGATCACGGCACTTGCAGCAGACTTTTGAGGCCACACGGAGGGTATGGTCTGTGAGTTAAGACCCTGTTCGAACAATTGCACTTAATTGTGACAGTCACTAGACATAGTGGTCTCTCCCCCCATGATTTAATTAAGGGATTGCCACAGGCCAAAATAAATCCTTCCACAAAGCACATTTTGGCACATACATCTTTTGAGGTAGCTCACACATCCCATAGTTCATATTGCATCAAGGTGTGCCCTTTGTCCACAGTGTTTAAAATCCTTGATAAAACAGGGAATGAGAAAGCATCAAGCAGCTGATCCCCTTGGACTGTGTCTGTTACTAATTCCCAATCCCCATTTCCAAGGTGTGACCTTGATCTGATTTACCTATTGAGTGTCGAGAATCCTTCTGGTATTTAGGTAAATTTCGCCCGTTCTCACAGTGTAAAAGGGCCTCTCTTTGAACAGACTTGTTATAGGGAATGAAAGAAGATTCCACCACTACCTTAGGGGTCATTCTATGTAAAGTGAAATCCTTGGTGGTGGCTCATAAGGTGGAACAGGACGTCGGCAAGTCCAGCGAGAGGTGAACTTGCTTGGCGAGTTCATGCAAAGTGACCAGGGTCAGTACTGAAACATCTGAGATGAGATCTCTATCCTGACAATTAAGCAAGTCTTCCGGATCTACATGTTCAAGGAGCAAGAGCCTCTAGATGTATTAAAGCTTCAAGGTAAAGGACAATTGGGGTGCACATCCTGACCCTTTTGCTCAGTGTTACAGGTTGAATCGAATCAGATTGAGTCAGAGGGGAATGATTTGTGACCAATGCGAAAGGATTCTTTCTGCTTGCTGTTTGTCCCCCCCCCCTCCGCCACGAGCCTGGGCCAAAGTCAGAGGCAGAGGGAGGGTTATACTTGTAGAAGCATTAGGCAACTTAACACCACTGGTACTGGCCTTGTGGGACATCAGATTTAAATATGTTAACCCCCCCCTTGCCAGGGACCTTGGATTTCATTTGGCTGTGCAGGCCATATACCATAAGTGGACACTAAACATGGTTTGTGTGTACAGATTCAGAGCAATCGGAAGATGGCAGAAAGAGAAGCCAAGTCACCTTCACTTGTTCAATAAAAACAGTACCTTTTTGTGTTTTGAGCTGTCAGTGATGTCAGTAAGTGGACCTGCAGCCTGCCAGACTGCACGACTGCACACTTGGGCTCACTTTGGCTCACAGCCCCACACGAGATTATTTGTCTACGTTCCTTCCCGCACAACTAGGGCTCCAACCAGGTCTCCCACCTCAGCTTCACTGCGCACAACAGAGCTCTTTCCAAAGGCACTGTTGCTGAAACAAAGTATTATGCCACTTGTTTCCCCTCTGCTTTGCAGCTCCTCAGGTTTGTCAATTTCACTCAACTCAGCTGGGGCTCAGATCCGTTATTTTAGAACTCCTTTGAGTAGCAGCAAGCCACAGGCTTTCAGACAGGCTGACAGACCATCACATCCCTGATGTCCAGGTCTTCTGGTTTCTACAGTCTGCAGTCACAATTTTGGAGGAAAAACACAAAGGGAGTCTATGAGCAAACCATGTTCAAGAACATATTTCCCAAAGATTAGGAGGAACAAAAACATTTACTGATGCCAAATATTGGACAATTAAAAGGGCATGACGTTTATATGGGATAGAGTGAGCAAGGCTCTAAAGGTCAGGAGAAGCAACTGCAGCCAGCATTATTGAATCCAATGGTGTTAAATGCACCGCTGATATGGCCAATTTCATGGTCTTGTAATACACGATGAAGAGCTTGCAAACAAGGGCTATTCATTAAGTCTGAAGCAAAGATAATGATGTGCCTACACTCCCTCGAATGTTTTGAGACAGTGCCAACTGGCAAGGTCAGTCTTCAAACAGAAGACACTGGCATAAGGCCTACTGATGAACGAGGGTAGACTAATGGGGAAACGAGAGGAAAGCTGGCGTATCTCCAAGCACCTGGGTTTCATTTCTATGTATGTGGTGCTAGCAAGCCGAATGTCCAAGGTTGGATTTGGGTTGCCAACCAATTAGAATAGCTTGCCATGCACTTTTACATACAATGCTGCAAAGTATTATTCTGCTGCCATATTCTCTGCTATGACAAGTGCCTTACACCACATGTATAGAAGTAGCTCAGGGTTTGTCTTACAGATAAGAGACCACCAATGAGGGTCTAACACGTGTAAATTCTATATGTAGACATGTCCCTTAATCCAATCCCACCACTTGATAGGTTTTTGCAACTTGCCACGTAGGATGACATCACAGATGACACATCTAGCATTATATAAACTAAGTATAATAGAAAAAACATTGTGATCCTGCATGAATCGACTTGATGAGTGTTATTCACCCTGCTTTACTTCTTTGAGATAAGACCAGTATTTTACAATCTCCTTTGAGTCTGTCCAGTAATTTGGTCTGAGATATTGTATTGGTAATTCCATCCAGGACACAGATGCTTCAAGTGCTAGAGCCCATTTGGTACCAGTGCGGATGGTTCAGGTTTATCGACCTAGAGCCCAGACCTAGAACCCAGACCTAGATTCCCAGACACTCGATGACTCCTGCCATAAGCCAGACAAGCGCAGAGTTTCCTGCGGTGAGTGCTGCGCAAAGGTATCACATGATGGATATGTGTCCCATGAGGACAGCTCAGAGGCAACGTGCTCGCCTTTGAAGCAAGACGACATGGAGCAACACAGGTTCAATCCCCGGGTCTGTGCTTAGAATCCTCTGGGTATATATCATATCAACATATGGTCGACAAGTCCCCCCTTAAAGAAATTCCTGTTCGGTCCCTGCAGGTGCCCCCATGGACAAAAGACAAACTGGTTTATTGTGGGAGAGTCGATGCCAGGGGCCTCGAGCTGAGTATCAGACGTATCTAGACCATCGCAGTTGATAAAAAACATATGGGGTAGGGATTCTAATAGTGTAGTGTTGTAAATAAAAGAGACATAAAGAGTAAATTGATTTTTGGGGATTATAAAAGGAAGAGAGATAAGGATACCTCGAATTCACAGGCTCAAGAGAGATGGAAAGGGTACATGCTATAGTTTCATGTTGGAGCATTAAGGATTCATAAGGGCTGAGCCTATTAGAAGAGCCTGCATCAAACTCCCAGAAGGGGTAACAAAAAGAGACAAGAAAACATAGACCAGGGCAGTGGGGAAAGACGTACGTAAAGGGGAATATATTGGAAGTGCACATATGTGTAGGGTATAATATGTTTGTATAAAATGTGTTTAAAACTAATACTAATACTAAAACTAATAACAAAAACAAAGAATAGTGAAAATAAAACAAATGTCCTTATACTTTTAAACAAAGGATCAACGTCGATCAAAAAGCTAGAATTAGATAAAAAACCAAAATAGAAATAAAAAAGACAGTTTAAAGATACTAAAACACCAAGAATGATATAAAAATAATTAACTGAAAGTGTAAACCAAGGAGCTAGAAAAATAGTGGCAAATAGGTTTTGTTTAAAAAAAATAACAAACGAAGTTAGGGAAAATATTTTGATCTCCTGAAATATTAGTGCTGATTGATGGTGCCTACTCAAATATAATGAAACGATATATTTAATTTTAAAGTAAGGGACAAATTTGAGTAAGTATTGACAGTCTGAATTTGATTGCCGTAATGGAGGAAACACCTCTCACACGTCTATGCGAAACACTGCCAAGATATACAGTCAAGATTATGCAGTACCATTCCGAATGGCTTAAGGGCACGATCAATAAGACATTTATGCCCTGGCCTCCAGGAGGATCATTGTCAAATACGGTATTACGAAACCTGATGGCATATTTGCATGCCACGCACAAGGGAAAGAAGCTAGAGAAAATATTGGCAGTACTAGGGCTTTGGAAAATATATCAGAATGAGTAAGAAGACCCAGTCTGTAGAGAGTGGATGCTTAGTCACCATAAAGGGGAAGATGTAACGCCTTCAGCCCCTCTTCCCCTCCTGAGAAAAAAGACATAGAAGATAAAGAGAAGGGATTTTACCCTCCAAAGGAATTGAAAGCAGCAGCAGGGTATGTTAATCCACCATGCAAACCCCCTGCCTGTACTAGTGAAGACAGAGGAGAGAAAAAGTAGAGAATGCAAATATATTCAGACACGCGATGAAAGTAAACAGCATGATGAGAAAAAGGATAGAAAGAAATATCAGATAGAGATAGAAGAAGAGGCAGAGAAACAAAGAAGAATAACAGACATAGCTAAGGGTATGACAATAGTACAGCACAAATGGATGTGAGGACAAACATTGCTCAAACTAGATAACAAAGGTATTGGTGGAGTTTGAGAAAGAGAGGAAAGGGAAGAGCAAGACAAGAAAGAGAAGGAACAAGAGAGGCAATATACACAAGAAAGACAAGGAATGTAAGCGAAGGGAAGAACAAAGAAAATATGAGGCAAAAAAGGAGAAGGAGAGGATAGAATAAGAGAAACGAGAAGAAATGGAAACCCAAAGATTGAAAGCACGTAGGTTACAAAGAAGGCGAGAGGAACAGCAATTAAGGGAAATAAGGAGAAGGGAGGAAGAAATTAATAGAAGTAGGGAATTTAAAGATGATGCGATTGAATACTTATGCAGTAGAAGCATGACACCCATAGAAATGCAAGACAGAACTGAAGAAGTGAGACGATCACAACTTTCCTGTGGAGGGTGGCAAAGACTATTAGATATGCCAACATGGAGAGAAGAAGATACAGAGACCCTAGGAACAAGAATGGCACAACTATATAGACACATGAGGGATAAGGAAGTGTATAGAACACAAGATGGAAACCAAGGAGCATCCTTTAGGGGAACAGGAGGAATCTCAGATAACTTCGGAGTAAATGATCATAGACCTATATCCTTAAGTGGGTTAGATCTTGAGGACATGGAAGAAGACAATACTCATATGAGTTGGGGCATAATGATGTCAGACGAGGAAAGGAAACAAAATAAGAAGACACAAGAAGAGGGTGCATATAGATTTTCAAGAGAATCAAGCGTAGATAAAGGGGTAAAATGGTTAGATCTAGAGGACCCTGTAAGAAAAACACTGGAACCAATACCATATACTGAACAACCACAAGTATGATCGCATAGGACAGGGGATGCATCCCCGCTTTATGTAAGCAGACTAAGGGAAATTGGCAAGGAGAAAACAAGCAGGTGATTATTATGCTGCCTGGAAGACAAGGAATGTGAATAGGTATGACAAAGGATCAGGGTTTTCACAATTTCCACAATTAGAGAAAGGTGGGGGTCGACCACAATATATACCATGGCCCCAGATAGATAAGGATCATTTAAAATGCACACTGCCGAGTTTGACTTCCTGTGCGGGAAAATGGAGTAAGGCATTAGAAAAAAGGACTCCAGGAATTATGTTATCTATAAGCAATATAAAAGGCCTATTACCCTCCATCCTAGGGGAAAGATCTGATGACATTTGGAATAAAGCAGGGTATCCAAAAGTAACTGCGCAAAACACACTGTACGATGGGCGCCATTTGATAACTGTAGAGCAGACCTATTATGGCGAGCACTTAGAGTACAATATCCAGAGACATTGCATATTGGGGCGATAATGACTAGGAAGATGAGGGAGGATGAAGACCCCAATGCTTTTATTCAGGACATTCAGGATAGATGGAGTGTGGAGATTCCCGAACCGTGGGATAAAACATGAAGGCAAGTCCCCTTTTAACACACACTACAGAGTGAATACAACCCTCTAGGGAAATAGGCCAGGAGATAGCTTTCAAGGATAACAAGACTTTATTTGTACAGAGTACAAGATATCAGCAAAGGAATCTGCTGCTCGAGAGCACTCTGGTTCTCCTAGTACAAACAGAAGCTTAAAACGCCAAATAGCATCATCACATACAGTACAAACTGGTGCCACTCATTGATGGGACCCTTTCGATGGACCTGCGTCATTGGGGAAGCCAGTCTACAATTGGTTGCTTTTCTCTGTCGATCAGGATCCACGTTGGTCAGCTAGGCTCATCTTTGCGGTAAAGGTCGAGGCACTCATAAAATACAATGTTGCTTCTGAAGTAAACATGCTAATCCTACTTACTATATCACTGTGGTATGCACCTGGGCAGCTTTGGGATTTGGTGCTAGAGGGAAGGGAGGATAAAATACAGTCATGCTGACCCACACATTCATGGCTCCATTGATACCGCACCTCCCACACTCAATGTCTCCACCCTGGTTTTGATCTTTAATGTATCCCTCCCTGTACCTCATGTTACAAAGGATGCATTTTATGCTGGGAGGGAAACAGGTGTGCATGCTTAGATCTTATATAGACACTTGATGTTGGGACAGGAGGGTTGTTTACTTATCATGGAATGTGGAGGTGTGGGGCTCGGATTAGTGGCGTGGGGCTGACTCTGGGTTGGCTGGGTGGGGGTTACAGGCCTGCTGGCAGCTTAATGGTGATGAATGGATGCTGTGTGGAGCCTGGTGTTGTCTCACTCTCTTGCAGGATGCATTCCTCTGAACAAAACTAAATGATTGCAACAGTAAAGGGACATGGGGAAGTGGACTGGGGGTGTGCATTCTCTCAGCCTGAATGTGTTGGGCCTAGTGAAATGTTTTCATGAAGCTTGGCTGGTACAGCGCAGTCTCTCTCACAAGCCTGTGTTTTCACCATAACTACAAGATGGCGTTTCTTTCTATGTGTCTCCTAATGTCATGCATCTGCTGGTCACACATTATTGCTTTTGTAATGAGTTTCATAGTGTGGTTCTCTCCCCCTTATACACTACACTATCTTGTGGGGGATTCGCCTCACCTGAAAGTGCTTAGGGGGGTGGGATATACTCAATTCCATCTCAACAAACAGTAGCGTTATTTTACCACATGTCATGTCAGGGACTGCCAGAACCAGTACAGAGGCTGTTAAAGAAACAAGTGGGAATGGAAGCAAAACCATGGCCAGAGATACAATTGGCAATCATGCATTATTGAAGATGTTAAAAGAGAAACACAAGAAGAAAACTGGGGGTAGAAAGCAAGGAGAGGCGAAGTTGGTGCGGAAAGACTTTCAAAGTTTGCCATTGAGGGAACATTGTTGACAAGTAATGAGGCAAACATGGCGAAAATAGTACAGTTCCCACAGCAAAATAACATAGACAATGCCCATGATCAGAATGAGTATGATTATATGCCTTGAGGCAGAAGGAATGGGCCTTGAGGAGGAGGATAAGGAGGATTTCAAAGCCACATGTAAGGGGAGGATTTAATGGTGGACAGCCCTTGATATGTTGGAATTGTGGAAAAATAGGACATGTGGCTAGAATGTGCAGGAGCAGAGAAGGCATGCAACAACAGAATTGGCAATCTCCAAGAGGGGCGCCAGCATATGCTCTACAATATAATACAGACTCACAAGGATATTATTACCAAGATCACACGCAAAATCAGGCATGCGCCACAAACATAGCAGTTTCAGCAAGTGCCAATACAGACACAATTGTCGCAACCGCAGCAATTCCAACAAGCACCAATGCAGACAATCATTACAGGGACAGCAACAGCAAGCACCCATTCAAATACAAGAGGCACCCACACAACAGATAAAATACATCCCAATGAAACAGACAGGTGCATCACAATGGCAGATGGAGACAGGAGCTACACAAAAAGTAAAATCCAAATTAGGGAGTGTGATTGTGGTGGGAGGAAATCCTTTCACAGGCATGATAGGATAGCCCACCTGATGACCTGATGTGTTCAGTACTATCTGTAACACCAGACCCCCAAGAGGAACCATGGGTCAAGGTGACAATAGGAGGCAAGACATTTTCATTTCTTTTAGACACTCGAGCGACTCGTTCCTGTGTCCGCAAGGAAAAATATCCAATGTCAGGCATTTACATGAATGCTCAGGGATTTACTGGGGTGACAAGTTTAGTTCCATTTAAAGACCAATTACCCATTTCTATAGGGGAACACGATAGGTCAGTGCTCTTACTACATTCTAAACAGACAATGGTAAGCATACTAAGACGTGATTTAATGACAAAACTTAACATGATGATAGCTTTTACTGACAAAGTCATAGTGTGTTCAACCCCAGGGATACATTACATAAATGTGAGGGAATTTATATTAGCCTTTGCAGGAAAAAAAGCCTTAAGAGGAGTGCCTCTAGATGAGGAAGTGTTCTTCTATGGATTGAACGTTTTATTTTCATGGTTACATAAATTGACGGGTAAAATAATAAGGATGCCGGATACATTTTTGTTCAGGCTAGAAATTCCCATGGATGATGAGGAAGGGCAAGTTATTCCTCTGGAATGAGAAACAGCAGTGGTAAGAGAAGAAAGGGTGCTGCTTCATGGGACAGACGATGAACGGAGAAAATGGAGAACAGTGATAGACAACAATGAAGGATATATACTGACAGACTTGACTGGTGAGCAACTATTTAGGGATGACTATTCAGATGACGAATTAGTATTCTTTATAAGTCTCACTTATTGGATTAAAGTTGAGAGCATAGAGGTACCACAGAAAATGGCGTTGGTAAAAGCAAGGCCATAATTCTTTCAGGAAGACATGGAAAAGGTGGCAAGTATCTAATGGACCACAAGTCCATATGATGTGGGCCTATTGAAAAGAGTAGGAGCAGTACAAATTAAGTTTAAATGAGGAGCTATTTTGCCTTGAGCAAATCAATACCCAATGTCCAGAGAAGTGTATGAGTGCATATTCAAAACTATATCTGCCCTAATGCTAATGTTTCGTTTATAAAGCGCCTATACACAGGCATGTATTTCAACGCGCTCAAGGAGGGTCGGAACATGGGGAAAGACAACAGTCGAATTAGAGCCCTTGAAATTCTGAAACGATTATAGTCTGCACAGGCAGAGTAAGTGCGTAACATACATCATTTAACGGTTTGGCTTACAGCAAATAGGCCTGATAGCGATTCTGCAGTTTATACCAGTGCAATTAAGGGGTAAGGACAGGGAGAAGAGGCCAGACAATCTTCAGGCGCGGTGCTTGTGGATCATGCAAGTGCACAGAAGGTGACAGGGAGGGGGAGGATAAGTGCACCTGGCCGGTTGCAACTGTGTTAAGTGAAGAGAGATCCACTCTCTAGGTTATTTCTCAATTGCAGTGAGGTAGGGTGTAGGGCCCTGAGGCAAGTGCAAAAGAGGACTAGCAGGGGTGCCAGGGGCCTGTGAGACTCTGAGGTACACCAGGCAGCCAGTCAGCAACCTGTAAGGAAGGGGAGGGAGAGAAGGAAAGAGCAGATAACTAGGTTAGCAGGGTAGAAAGAGAAGGAAGAAGAGAAGAGGAAGGTCTTGAGGAGTTTCTGGAACTTAAGAAGATCAGGCTCAAGACAAAGGGCGGCAGGGAGGCTATTCCAGAGGAAGGCACCTGCTGAGGATAAGGATCTCCCTCCAAAGGTAGGCAACCAATCTCAGTTTTAATGGCGTTAAGGCAAAGGTCATTTGCCACGCACCATGACTAAATAGCGCACAGACAATCAGATATGAGCGAGGAGGAGGCGGCTGAGGGTAGCCTGAAAGATAGTTGTGTAACACTGGAAGTTGGAGTTGAAAGTTGCAATCACATGTGCCAAGACATCCATATAGACGTTGAAGAACCAGGGAGATAGGTTAGATTCCAGGGGAACGCCACAGATATAGAGAGAAATAGTCGAGTGAAAGGCTCCAAGTTCCACATGGGATGGGCGGTCAGAGAGAAAGGAGGTTAACCACACCAGAGCCTGACCTGTGATTCCCAGGGTGTCACGGAGGCATGTAATCATGATGTTGTGGTTAACCATGTCGAAGGCAGAGCAGAGGTAAAGAAGAATGAGGACAGAGGGAGCATCAGTGTCGAGGCTTGAGAGCAGGTCTTCACAGGTGTTCAGAAGAGCAGTTTCACTGCCTCCGGATGCTCTAAAGCCAGACTGATGGTCGTGGAAACAACCAATAGATTCAGTTTGGAGAGTCAGCTGAGAGCCAACTTCTCTAGGATTTTGCCCAGGAAAGGAGTGATGGAGATAGGGCAGTAGTTTGCCAGAATGGAGGGGTTGGTAGAGGGTTTCTTGAGCAGAGAGTGCACAAAGGAGTGTTTAAGATCGCTGGGAAAATTCGAGTGGAAAAGAAGAGATTGAAGAGATCAGCCAAGGCTGGGGCGAGGAAGTCAAAATTGTCCTTAATGGTTTTGGAGGGGCAGAGCTCAACCTGTTTGGATGGAGCCTTCATAGACCGAATTGTCTGCAGACTTCATCAGGTGAGACGGCTGAGAGAGAGGAGAAGGGGAGTGGAGGCTGGGCCAAGGGAGACTCTGTTGTAGGTATGTGTTGTGGTGTGGAAGAGAGAGAGGAAAGAATGTCTTGGGTTTTTGTGATGAAGTGTGCAGCCAGGGCCCTTTGAAAAGTTCGGACATGTTGCTTGATGCCGCAAAGAGGCAGGCTTGAATAAAGACTCTTTTTTGGAGTGGATGCAGAGTCGGTATTGCCTTTGAAAGAAGTGGCACGCCAGTTTGTCAGATAGTTCACCTGACGAGTTCCATTTCCACTCAGCTGCCCTACATTTGCATTTAAGGGCAGCCAGATCAGAGTCATACCAAGAGTTGCACTTTTTGGAAGGCTTCCGTCGGACCTTCATGACAGGGGCAATAATGTCAAGGGTGTTGAAGATAGAAAGATTGAGGTTGGTGAGGGCTGTGTCAGGGTGGGAGTCAGTCGTAGGAATTGGAGGAGGAGAGTAGGTGAAGGCAAAGGTAGCCACTGTCACTTTTTTCAAGTGTCTGGTGACTTTGAAGCCGAGTGGCCGTGCCGGGTGTGCCGCTGCAAGAGGAGAGGAGAGCTTCAGTTGCGTTGAGAGAAGAAAGTGGTCAGTCCAAGAGAGAAAGGTAGTGCGAGGGATAGAGAGAGGGATGTCAGTTGAGATGAGAGCTTCCAGATTGTGGTTTGTGGTGTGCGTGGAGCCAGAGGGTAGGATAGAGAGGGAGAGAGAGTCACAAAGGTTGCATAAAGGATCTGAGGAGTCTTGAGAGTCCAGATGGATGTTAAGATCACATATCATGAGGAGTTGAGAGGAGGAGGAGAGTAGAGAGGAGGCCAGGTCACCCCATTCCGAGAGGAAGAGAGTGGACTGTCCTGGTGGCCGATAGAAGGTGGCCATAAGGAGAGAACATTTAAGGGAGAGAGAGTCTGCAAACTAGGCACTCGAAGGAGGAGTAGGCATGCATAGGGAAGATAGACACAAGTATCCATTTTGGGAAGATAAGTGCCTCTCCCCCACCTGTCTTTTTAGGCCTGAGTGCAGAGATGGTTTTGTATCCTTCAGGAAGGAGTGTGTCAAAGCTTGTGACAGAGCTATCCTTGAACCATGTCTCCATGATGGCGAGCACATCAAGATCCGTGAGTACGAGGAGGTTGCAGATTTCAGATGAGTGTTTAACGTCATAGCAAGTGTTGGGAGTGGCAATGTGGAGCAGCTTGCTATCTTTGAAGGTCTTCCTCGGGGGGGGCACAGGGGACAGTGGTCCCCCGCGAGAGTGGCAAGAGAGCCAGAGGGATAGTGGAGGATGGCAAACGAGCCAAGGCCAACAAGGGGGCTGGGACAGTACAGCAAGGCAATGGCACCTGTACAGAGGAGGAGGAAGGCACTGTGGGCAGGGGAACCTGTACAGAGGAGGAAGGCAAGGGATCCTGGGAAGAGGGGGAAGAAGGCACAGAAGGCAAGGAAGCCTGGCCGGAGGAAGAGGTGAGGTTAGAGAGGTGAGGGAGGAGCCTGTCAAAGAGAAGAAGATTGGGTTGAGGACCCTGAACCATGATGGTTCCATTGATATAGATATTAAGGATGACTGTGGAAATGGTGAAAAGGTCAAGGAGAACCTCCCAGCGAGTGCCACCATTAATGGGAGAATAGGCGATAGGAGAGAGAAAGCTGATTATGTAATGAGTCCATACCTCAGGTGCGTTAAAGAAGAAAAGGCTGTCAGTGAGATTCTCTCTGGCCGAAGCCATGACGTATGTGTCTGCAGTAGACAGGCCAGGGTTGGAGCCCAGTATGTGCTTCTTAAGTTTCTTCCAGACAGATTTAGTGATAGGAGAAGGATAGGACATAGTGAAGCAGTTAGAGAATTTAGCAGATATAGATAGAAACATAGTTGGCTATAGTGGTGGGAGGAGACACTTACCAGTCTGAAGCATTGAGGCACACGGAGGAAGGGAGTGGGGTGGGGGAACAGGGAAGGAAGACAGACGGTGGCGCACACAGCTAATAAAGACACCAAGCAGCCATTAGGCACAGCTAGATACGATTTCAGCACGACAAAGTGAAAACACAATGCATCAACTGGGAACAGCTACATTTGATATTGGCAGGACAAGGTCAAACCACAATGCAGCAACTGGGCAAAGTTAAATTCGATTTTGGCAGGACAAGGTCAAAACACAATGCAGCAACCTGGCACTGCTAAATTCGATTTTGCCAGGACAAGGAGAAAACACAATGCATACATTGTGCACAGATAAATTCGATTTTGGCAGGACAAGGTGAAAAGTACAATGCAGCAACTAGGCACTGCTAAATTCGATTTTGTCGCAAAAAGATGAAACCACAATGCGGCAACTGGGCACGGCTAAGTTCGATTTTGCCAGGGCAAGGTGAAAACACAATGCAGCAACTGGGCCAGCCAAATTCGATTTTGGCAGGACAAGGTAAAAACACAATAAAGCAACTGGCAATGGCAATGAAACAGGCAATGAAACAAGGCATTCTGATACCAGCAGATTCTCTATGCAACAAGGCCTGTCAAAAAATCAAAGGGGGGGGAGGGGTGGTGGAGATTTATCCAGGACCATAGCCCTTTAAACCACGTAGTCGAAGACCTGCAAGAATATCATGCAATATCCTGGCAACAGCCAGGTATTTTACTGTTGTTGATTTGAAAAATTATTTTTTCTCAATTCACTTACACAAGGACTCACAGGATTTGAATACCTTTTCATATAGAATAATTTGCCTGAAACATACTAGATTACCTCAGGGGTACTGTGAGTCCCCTTCTATCTTTAATAGAGTCCTTCATGTTGAGCTCGAAAGTGTCATAAATCAATACATGGATGACATTTTAGTGTGCAGTGAGACAGAAGAAAAATGTAGAGAAGACTGTGTCAAACTTATGACGATACTTGCAGAGAAACGGTTCAAAGTAGACAAAGAAACATTACAGTATTGTCTACAGGAAGTATTATATATCGGACAATTAATCTCACATGAAGGGAAAAGAGCAACACCTGAAAGAGCAGTAGCCACTATGAGAACCATGCAGCCAAACACGATGAGACAAATGCAGCGATATTTAGGTAAATGCAATTATTGCATGGCCTGGATCTTTGATTACAATACATATATTTGACCACTCAAAGAGGCACAGATCGCTAAAACTAAATTAATGTGGACAGAAGACGTGATTGGAGGATTTAATGAATTAAAAAACGTGATTAGTACAGGTCCTGTATTAGGATCCCAAATTACAGTGCAGAAATGTGTTTATATTGCTATTCAAATAGAGAAGTCTTGACAGCAGTCCTTACACAAAAACAACAGTAGGACATGCTCATAAACCATTAGCTTATTACAGTGGGATTCTAGACCCAGTTATGAAAGGACACTATCCGTGCAAACAATATTAGGAAGCTGATGCATTTGCCATAGGAAAGGCTTCAAGTATAACTTTGGGGTGTTCCATAACCCTATCTGTAGAGCATGCATTATTTGCAATTCTAGAGAAATCCAAAAGTACGTTGACCACTCAAAGAGTATCGGATATGAGCTAATTATCTCAAACCCTGCAATCAAAAGTGTAAGATGTAGTATAGTGAATCCAGCAACGTTCATAGCTGAACCAGTGGGAGAAGATGATAGGTGCCTGATTGTGTCATATACAATGAATGTTATAATGATATTCCCCACGTTAGAGAAAATGCTCTAAGAAGAGGGGAAGTGGTTTTCATTGATGGTTCATCTAAAATTGATCAACAGACTGGGGTGAGGCATTTGGGATCGGCAGTACTAAGGGTGACCCGAGAGGGCACCTTTGAAGTATTAATGAGCAGACAAATACCATCAACCTATTAAGCACAGGCTGCAGAACTAGCTGCGCTTATTGATGCACTACGAAGTTTTGAGGATGAGTGAGTGACAGTGTACTCTGACTCTGCCTATTTGACATCAACCGTACACTCAGGCCTAGCCCGTTGGAAGAGGAGGGGCTTCCTCCACACAGACGGCATTCCAGTGCAACATGCAGGGCTATCAGACAAACTCATTGAAGCCTTAAGCTTTGCAGCAACCATAGCCATCATAAAATGTGCAGCGCATTCAAAATTAACAGGCTTAATCTCTCGTGGGTATGAACCAAGGAGATGGAAGTACTGCTATGCAAGGGTTCTTCCCATATAAATAGTGTTAAAAAAAAGAAAGTTTGTTTTTCGGGGATCCCTTTTTGATTACTAGTGGAACACATCCCAAAGTATATAGCCCATGGTGATGTCCAGAAAGAAACACACAGAGAGGGGCTGCATAGTGAATATAATTAATTGTAATGAAAAAAGAGGGTGGTTCTCTTATATACACTTATTTATTTATTTTAATTTTTGTAACGCCCCAACATGCCCGTGGGCCTCAGGGCGCACACAGAACAAAACAAGGACAAACACAACAGGCATAAAACAGAAGGATGGAAGAGTCAGAGGATTATTCCAAGTTGAAGAGGTGAGTCTTTATAGCACGTTTGAACATGGTATAGTTTTGGATCTGTCGTATCTTTGCTGGAATTGTGTTCCAAAGAAGAGGGCCCTGAGCATCAAGTGTAGTACCTCCAAATTTGGCTGTCCTGAATTTAGGATGTTTGAGAATAATCGCAGAGGAATAGCGAAGGTTCCTCACATTAGGTTTGGTGCTAATGCGGGATGACAGAAAGAGGGGGCGGCTTAGACTGAGGCATGCACATGTAACAAAGGTTTTGCCTGAAACAGGAATTTTATATGATTAGCATGAACAAAAAAGCATACAGAATACAGTAACCCCTAAACTAATATGGTTTACTAGGGAAACAGAAAAAAGACATAAAAAGCAGTACACAAAAACATTTAATATACCTATATATTCATGGTAAATTGTAACCTAAAATTTAGAAAAAGAGAAAATATACATGATGCCACATAGATCGCATTAATACATATATAGAAGTAAACATTCTCGTAGATAAATGTCAGACGTTCTGATATTCAAATGCCCAGTCTCTATTGCAATGAAATTCCTGATAGACATATATCAAAATTCCTATAGACAGATGCCATGTCTGTGGCAGTGAGAAATCTAATTAACAAATGCCACATCTTCAGTCAACAGACGTCAAATGTCTAATGCACAGAAACTACTAGTGTGCATCGGCCAAAAACAGATGCCCTAGTGTGCATCAGCCATAAACAGATGCCAACGTTGCAGGGGGTGGGGTATTAGTACAACTAATAGGTGAGTGTAGATCACATGCGAGGTGTCCGTCTAAGAACCCTCCGGTTGGACTTGTTGTTCCCCCTTGCAGAAAGTTTACATTTCGGCAGCAATTAAATCCTCATTTTAACCGAATCAGAATGATTTCTAGTTGTACATGGCGGCCGCCTTCTTCCGAGGCGAAAAAGATTGGCTCCTGTAACAGAAAGAAACCAGGAGAGGAAATAAATAAATAGTGTATCCTCTTAAAAAAATTGTGTGTTTTCTTGCTGGACATTGTTAGGCAACTAGTAATGGAAGCATGCAATTAATAAACTGGTAACAATAAAGAGAATAAGGTCTTGTCGTTTAAGTGGGCTTGGAGTGAGTCAGAGTCAAAACAAGAGGTGTACATTTGTACTGCCTCTGGCCTACTGTGGTTCGCGTACCTCTTATGTGTATTAACTCACCACAGATCTCCTAGAGGCTTTCTCTTTGAGGCCTGCACTTCAGCTGGGAAAATGCATCCAAATCAGGATGCCAGATTGATGAGGGTGCCACAACCCCGCTGTCTGCCCCCGGAGAGGGGTGAGCACATATCCAGTAGGTTGAGGGCAAGGATTTGTGATCCATAGGCGACAAAGTCCCTGCAGGACAAGGGAGGAGGAGAAAAAGAAGAAAGGGGAGGTATGTAGCTGCATACTCATCTCTCTGTATTTAGCGCATGAGTTGGGGAAAACCCCAAACTGAGGCTGAACTCCTCTCCTAGCCTATGCTGAGTGGAAAGGTTGCATATTCACAAAAAAGTACCTTCAAGAAATCAGGCGCGTGTGCGGTGTCCCTTATGGTAGTTCAATCTTGAAGGGCATGATGGATGGTTCCTTGCATCTTATACAGTGTAGTTGGATGTGGTCCTCACGTCGGAAAACATTCTGAGTCCACTAACTGTGTGTAAAGATAATAAAATATAAAATAAATGTGCTTCAGTGACCAGCTGTCAAAGCTGCCATCCATTGTGGCAAAGAGTACCAACTCTGATGTATCCGTCCATCTTATTTACCTGAGAAAGTATGCCTGGAAGGGTAAATCCGTCCTAGAACCCGGACTCAGCTTGAAGGCTTCCTCGTCGGGCTTGGTGGTGTCCTCTCCGTCTATGGAGCCATGTCTGCAGAATCCACGTTTAGAGCGGCAATGCTGAATGATGCGCGTCTACTGGTTAAGCCTGAAGTGGCTGTGGTTGTGTCACCAGCATCCAATCGGCTTGCAGCAAAGCCTGGTCCCTGATTGGATGTGATGTGGTGGCCCCGGAAGTAGGTGCAAGTGCATTCGGCATCCATGAGAAAATTAGTTTTGCAAACTGCTCCAGAGCGTGTGGTTGCCTCGGTGCTGATTGTAATATCAAGATATGTTGTTTTATTGGGTCATTTTATCGGAAGGCTGCATGCAATACGGTGAAGTCAGGCCGTATGCTGGATGAGCCTCCTGTGGGTGTGTCAGCGTCGTCCAATCTGTGTCCCGGTTTTCTGGGGCTCTGATTGGTTGTGACGTCATGTACACAGAAAAGGTTCGCGTATCGTAGTAACAAATGGAAAAAATTGCCTTTGCCTGCGTCTGAATGGTACTGCATGGGACCCTTGATTACTGGTGCCGCAATATTTCTCTGGAGTAGGCGTATTGCTAGTGGGAGTGTGAGGGCCTCGTTGCAAAACCACATCTGCCTCCGCTGCGAGGTGAATATGTGTTGTTGTGGTGGGAAGTCTCAAGCATCGGATGACATTTGAAAAGATACTTATCCCCACCGGAATAGTGTGTTGCGAACAGTGTGCACCGGTGGGACTGCAGTCGTGTCTTGTGTGTCCCTAGACGGTGCCATTCGAATGTCGGCCCGCTAGTCTGGCGGGCATAGTGTGTATACTGAGTGGCAAAACTGCCAAGAGCATGGCTGCTTGTCCTGAAGTCCGGGTGGACGCCGGACAGAAATGGAGTTGTCCGGGGGCGATGTCTACCTCGCTGCCATGTGGCTTCTCGTGAAAAAGCGAGAGGGTGCTTCCCTTTGGGGGACACCATGCAATGGGCACTTTCTTATAAGAATGGACCGATTGGGAAGACCTTTCCTGCTCACTGGTGGGAAAAATATTGTTCATTTAATCCCTGGGCCACTGAGTCCATCCTGTGTATCCATCTACACTCCAAATCTAGAAGTCGGCCTTGAATGTTGGGGCCATTTCGAACTTGTTCGAGGACCCACCATTTCAGGTTTTGCGGACCGTGCTTCTTCTCCATGTAATGTTGTACTAGAGGGGAGGTGAGGTTCTTACAGCAGATCCTTGAGTGGTGTTCTGAGATCCGTATGCCGACATTACGCATCGTTTGTCCCACATATCACAAATGGCATGGGCACTCAATGCAGTATACAGCTTGATTGGTTTTACAATTTGAAACATCCTTCAAGGTCCATGTTCTATCTCCCAATTGGAATTGTTGTATTTTTTGGGTAAATTGACAAACCGAACAGGACCCACAGGGATAATGTCCTGTTAAAGGACAGAGATTCCATAGGTTTCCTTGGATTGTCTTTTTTATGTACATTGAGTGAACCAAGTGTTCTCTTAGATTGCGGTCCCTTTTGAATGCAAATCTAGGTTTCTGTTGGTTTGGTAAACAGAGTCTGACAATGGGCCAATATTTGTAAATGATCTTTTTGATGTCGAAGACATGTTGTCCATGGGTCACCACACACGTTATCTGGTCTCCCTGTGTATTGGATGTGTTATGGGTAAGGAGTGAGTCCCGACAGGTAAAGCGGGCTCTTTTTCACGCTCGGGAGACCAATTTCTTCGGATAGCCTCTTTCTCATAACCTGCTGCTCAGAAGGGTAGCGTCATGGTAGAAATCATCCAAAGAGGTACAATTTCTGCGGATCCTCAGAAAATGTCCGTATGGTAAATGCTCCTTTATGTGTTTCGGATGATCACTGTTGAAATGCAACAAAGTATTCTGATCTGTTGGTTTGCGGAAGGTGTTGCAGACTATTTTCCCTTGGTAGTGTCCAATAGTCAGGTCTAAAAAGTACACTGATGAATTACTATGTTTCATTGTAATTTGAATGTCGGGTTGCACGTGTTCAGCCATGAGAAGAAATCTTTCAGTGATTCCTCTGATCCTTCCCACAGACAGATCACATTGTCTATGTAACAACGCCATTGCTTAATGTTACCCCACCATCTGTTTGTTTGATTGAACACAAATTTGTGCTCAAATGTTGCCATGAACAGAATTGCCAGACTGGGGGCAAATGTCTCCCCCATGGCTGTTCCCTTTATTTGTAAGTAGAACTGTCTGTTGAACTCGAAGAAATGTTTACATAAGGCCAAAAGTCATGACCTCAATAATACATTCCGGTGGGACTCGTGTGTGTGTATTGGCTGCGATAAGATGTTTATACACACAGTCAATGGCAGTCTGTTGAGGGATACTGGTGTACAACAACTTGATGTCCAGAGTCACCAAAAACTGTCTCTATGGGTCAAAATCCAAGTTTTCAAAAAGTTGGATACTGTGCATTATGTCCCGAATGTAGGATACCATGGTCTCACTGATGGGTTTCAAAAAATAGTTCACAAATTTGCACAAGGGTTCTAATATAGACCCACATCCAGAGACGATTGGTCCCCATGGGGGGTTTGTGGAGTCTTTGTGTATCTTAGGTAAGGCGTATAGACAGGGAGTTCTACCCTGTGATGTTAATAGAAAATCAGATTCTTTTTCTGTTATCCAATCCCTTTCCAGCGTGAAAGAGATCATAGCAGAGATTTCTATTTTCAAATCTTTTGTTGGATCTTTCTTTAATAGTTTGTAACTTTCCTGATCGTTGAACAGCTCCATGAGCATTCTGTGATATTGGTCGGATTTCATAATAACAATTCCGCCTCCCTTATCGGCTGGTTTTATAATCAACTCTGGCTTTCTAGAAAGTTCCGTTCTTTGAGGTCTCTCAGTACACATCTTTCAAAGGTCAAAAGATCATCAGGAATTTGGTTGTCGATGGGTGTGAAAGTGGATTTAGGATGAAGTCCTGTATCATTAGGTGCTTCAATTTCTTCGTGTTCATGAAAAAACGTACGTAGTCTGATGGTGCGTAGGAACCGTCGAATTTCCATTTCTGTATTGTACCAATCTGTATTCACCAATGGTACAAAAGATAGACCCTTTGATAATACTGAGATTTCTGTTGCTGTTAGTTGAATCTGTATTTGAACAAGGCATCCCCTACCGCGTAAACCCTGGGGAATAACTAGAGCAAATAGACAAGGAGATGTGGGTAACGTGGGACAAATTGCTAAGACACTCAAGCAAAATAAGTAACCATCGTATGGGAGCCCAAATGAGGGGATAGGCCAGGTCAAGGATAATAAAATCAATTAATCTTTATTGTTTACATATCAAATCACGTAACATATGGTACTGAATCCATCATAAAACAGCATAAAAAGAGACAATCAATATAGAATATAGAATATATACAGATAACGTGCATGACATCCACTTAGGCTCCCTGCAATGCAGGATGAATACAAAGTGCAATGTGCAATAGCCCCCCAGGGGGAAAGGAAAGGGAAGACCAATCTACCGGGGAGGATCATAGCAATTTGAAAAGGGGCAGTCCTAATACTGACCCCAATCTCGAAATGCATGCACAGTCCAAAAATTAATTCTGAATCTAGCTGCAACTATTCCAACAATTAAGAATAGAAAATAAGAGAAATTTGGGAAATGCAAAAATTACAAAATTATGACACCTCTCCAGTATCATATTCTAAAGTGACAAAAATTATTTATACAACTTGATGGACAAGCTTGCAGTGCAAGATATGTAAGGGGTGCACCTGCAACGCTTGTCACCATTTCGACCTAAACAGTTGTTGAATCTGTGCCAAATTGAAAATTGGTAGGTCATTCCCGGCATCTAAGTTTATCTCCTCCGTCGTCTCATTCGTCTGCTTTGGCACTTTCTGCCATAGCATAGAGGCAGGGGATCCTGATGTGGAGCTGTGCGGAAGAGTGAGCCTGCTGGAGAAAAATGTGTACTTGTTTAGCTTAGCCCAAATTGTACACGCAAACATTTTATTTAAGTGCGTGCAAAGGCCGGGACAAGCCCCAGTGTGCTGGGTCCTGTTGTCCTCAGGCCTCAATGTCACCTACCCGAATGAACAACATCTAATTGTCTTATATATAATGAGCAACAAAAATTTGGTTTGCCCACGGTGACAGGTAGCAGACTCGGGCAATCATAACCATGAACCAAGGAGATGAAGTACTGCTACACAAGGGTTCTTTCCGTATAAATATATAACATATAAATCTCTTGTGGGAACAAAGCTGCAGACTTAGAGGTCAAACATCCCACATATTATTCAAATTTGCATGAAGATGAGTTAAAAGATTTGAAGAAAGTGGCAGGACGATGCATGTCGGTTAAAGACGGATTTAATATAATGTCCATTGTACAGTTAATTGAGATACAAGGACGAGCATCGCAAGAAGAAAAGGAGCTATGGAAAAAGCGGGGGTGTTCCACTGAGGCAATTTGGAGACAGGACAGGAAAGCCAATTATGCCTCTAGCATTATTGTGAGTAGCATTGCAGCAGCTCAATTGTGGAATAAAATGAGATGCCTGGATTGCTATCATAAGAAGAATCATAAGACTCATTGTAGAGAACCATTACCCGTTATTAGACTCACTGTTAGAGAATCATTAGAATCACCATTACCCAATCATTACACCTTGCTATGGAATCATTCCATTATTGCTATCCATTATTGCATTCGGTTTAGTTCTGATAGGTACATTGTTGAAGTAGACACAATCCACATTATTAGATTGCCACCTTTGTATTAATTTCCAATTTGCTTATAGACTGACATGTTATGCATTGTCTGAGAGAAATAGGCCCTGTTATATGAAGGGTTTGTTTAGTTATGTTATGACGGAAAGATTTGCTTTTAGAATGATATGTTTGCATATAGTGCTTGCCATTAGGAGAGGAAAATGCTACACACTTTGCCATTTGCAATAGAATGACACTTGCACATATTTTAAAGTGCCATGATTGTGCTTTAGAGACACAGTGGGCCTCATTACGACCCTGGCGGAGTGGGTTTACGCCAGCGGTATTCGCGGCGGACCCGTCCGCCCCACTACGAGTTCCCGTAGCGCCATGGAGCGTTTTCCGCCTGGTTTTTCCGGGCGGAGAAATCCATGGCGCTACGGGACCTTGTCGTTAATTACGCCACCGTATTTTACGGTGGCGTAATTAACGCCTTCCCCACTCCCATTATGCCCTATGGGGCAAAAATGGGAATGGGGAAGGGTAAAATGGGGAATGGGGATTTACCGCCCCGCCAAGGTCGGAATGGGGCGGTAAATCCGCCAACCCCCATGGCGGTATCGGCAGCTTTCCGCCGTGCTCCATGGTGCATATTGCACCACGATTTACGCCAGGGTCGTAATGAGGCCCAGTATATTTGCATCATGATATGCTATGCATTTATGTTTGCATTAGAAATAGCGCTTAGGCTGAGAGAGAAACGTATTGTTTGCACTAGGAAAGCAGAACGAAGTAGGCCTGGAAATGACACACACAGGCATATTTGAAATGACATGAAGAGCCAGTTAGTATGATGACACATGTATGCTCTGTAGTTATATATTTAGAGATGTTTGACACACATGTATGTATGTTGGGCGTGCACTTAGAATGAGTTTGCATTATGTTAGCGCTTGCATTACGAGAAGAATAGTTTAAACGTTAGAAAGCATTAGGCTGGCATTTGAATCCATTCTGAAGGAGACACATTAGAAGCACCACTGGGCTCAGCGCAAAGATTGTTATGAATTACACTGAGTACAGGAATTTGTAAACATTTGCTTGGCAGACAGACGGATAACATGAACCCTTGGCCAAGAAGGGAGCCTAATCAGCTTGAGCTCTGAGCCCCGAAGACAACACTAGGGTTGGGGCCATGAAGGGAGTGACATGGAGAGATGAGAGGGAGGTGCTTTTCACACAAGGAATTGCTTTGAAAATGGGGATTAAGAGAGTATTTCATAATGCAGACAGAGCCAACAGTGGAAGTGAACGGAGAAATAGGGAATTAGATGGTATTTTTCACACCAGACACAGAAGGCCAAGGCAGAGAGATACGATGTTCAATGTCACTTTGACACTCTTTGACACAGGACATGCCGTGAAAGTACATGCAAGCAGACTGGCAGGCATTGTAAATGCTGACACGAAGGGCATAGACATTCTTAGTACAGAATGTATGTAACCATAGAGATGTGTGCGTCATTTGAAGAGTATAACCATAAGGGGAGAAGGGACTGTCTAGAGAGTTGCGGCTAGTTCGAGGGAGTTGTTGTGAGGGAGTTGCCCCAAGTCCTTCTTGGTTGCTGAGAGTCTGATGGAGGATGCAGCTAGAAACTGATGGAGTTCATTCGAGCTAGCTGCTGATGGAGTTTGGATGGAGAATGCAATACTGAGAATGAGAGAGAGCAGAATCCGATGGCTTTGAGAGAGAGCTTGTCAGAACTTGGCAGAAGCAGTCGTGTGACCAGATCTTGGGGGCCTTGCACGGCTGACTGACTGATTGAAGAGAGTAGCAGGAAGAGGAGAGAGGCTGGCTTGACAAATACAGAGCTGGAGAGGAGAGAGAACCAAATGGGAAGTATGGTTCATGGCTAGACAAACTGATTGATTACATTTTGAAGGGGTAACTTGTTGATGGGTTGGAGAGGACATGACATCTGAAGGGGAGGTGCCCGAGCCAAATGAGTGGGGACAGAATGGTGTGCCATGGAGATTGGGGGGGACGTGCATCCCTGCCCCCCCCAGAATTATGCCCATGATTAGAATGTGACACCATCTAGTTGTTGGTCAGACACTCACACAAACAGTTTTGAGTTTGGGAAAGGGGAGATCAGACAGGGATTGTCTTAAAGAGAGTGAGTGTGAAGCATGGTGTGGATTGGTGTGGATTGAAGAGGTTTGATTCTGTGAAGGAGAGGATTGTTGGATGCTTGCACGATAGGCTTGTATTTTAGACTGCATTAGAAACACATCCATTAGGAACCTGAAAGGCTTATAGATATTGCATGGTAGATTTGCACCAGAAGTATAAAAAGGTGCAAATTCAATCTTGGCTATAGTTTTAGCATTGCCTGATTTATGCTTTGTTGTGCCCAAATAAATGTATTGCATTGTTATAAATGAATCGATTCATGTGTTGTTCTTTGTGTCTTGTTATTTGTGTCCACAGTGGTAAGATAGGAGTATTTTGGTATTGTGTCAGTATTAATTGTTCTGTACAACATGGGTATGTTCCTAGAAGTAATCTAGGAGTAACACAGTACACCAGGGGCCTGAGACATGGAGGTTGGGGGGGGTATAGGCGCCACATACACCTCCCCTAGGGGATTGTCAAAGATTGTCTGAGACCGGAGCATGCTTGCCCAGGGGGGGGCGAGACGATGATAGGGCTATATTTTGCAGACTAACACCACTATCCCATGCATGTGACTTGCGAGTGTCTAGCTGCTACTGTAGCAGAAGACTGGTTCGTACCGAACCTCAGTGAGCATGTGACACAGTACATTGTAAACTGTATTGTCTGTCAGAAATTCATGGCAGGGCACACCCTGCAAACAGTGAGAAGAGTAACACTCAGACCTAATGCCCCCTTTCAACATTTGCACATAGATTATGTGGCTATGTTGCAAACATGTAATGGCTATCGATACATGATAGTTGTAGTTTGTCCCTTTTCCAGATGGATTGAAGCAGGTCTGTGCATGTATCCTGATGCTGCATGCACTGCAAGGTTTTTAATCCATCCACAAGGTGCTTCCGAGATCAGGGGTGTGCAAAGGTTTGCGATCCGCTAATGGACCGTATTTTGTGAATGAACTCTTTCACAAGAAAATAAAGTCTCACTATTATGCATTGAGCATAAGTTTGCTTCGGCCTATCACCCACAAGCCAACAGAATATGTGAGAGATTAAATGGACCTTTGAAGGAAATGATAGCAAAGTTTAAATTGACATTGAAGAAAGGTTGGCCATATTGCCTACACCTTGCATTATAAGTACTAAGAGACAACCTGGTTCAGATCACCAATTAACACTCCATGAGCTGGTCACTGGACACCGAATGGGAACTTTTCTCACTCCCCCCAACAAGGGCAAATACAGACACCCACAGTGTACTCAGGGCCTCAGGCGATGAAATGCATTATTATTTAAAAATGGTGACTCAAAGTATTTATTTTATTTCTCAACAGAACAAGCGTCAACAGGGGGGGTCAAACATAAATAAAAAAAGACTATTTGCCTATTAATTTGGAAAATGCATTAAAACATTTCCAGTGTATATGGGGGACCAGGTGCTAGTATGCAAATGTGTGCATACCTGGAGTACCCCTCGATTGGAAGACCCACATGAAGTAGAGGACATAAGCAATACTGTAGTTAAGCTAAAGGGAAGAAGGGCATGGATACACCTGCGTGACATCAAACCCTATAAAATTGATGCAACATTTTCCTCTCCTGCACCCATCCATGGTGAAGCAATTACCTCCAACAAAGCAAGTAACCACAGTGAAGCAAGAGACGGGCAACAAAAAATGACTACATGATTGATGGCCAAAACCTTGGATAAATAAAGCAAAACATTTTTAGATTAGTATTGATTTATAGATTAATTAATCTGCAGTAATTTTGGAACATCTTCCCTAGACTAAAATAGAGGAGATCATTAAATAATCGAAGAAGGAAAATAATATTTGAGCTTTTATGTTGCTCATTTTTCATACATTCTTACTTGCTGTTTTATCCTATATACTTCAGTCTTATCCAGCTTTAATACGAAGAACTCTGATAATTGTGACATTTTTCAGAGATCCAAAGAACAGCTTCATCGTTTTAGGAATTGTTTTAGCAATTTTACAGTTCTTGTTATAAAATAATTAATATATTACAAATAAAGTGGTAGCAATGGAAATGTTGCAAGTTGTGAGACCTGTAGCTCAATGAAAAAGATGTACCAAACGTTAAATAATTATTGGAGCTTTTTGTGGTACTTTGATTTTGAGAGTTCTCCTTTTAACGTTGGCCTTCAAACATGTTATAAGCAGCGAGGAACCAGAAAATAAGACATTCCCCACTAGTCCCATTATTCCTACTTTTCCTATTAAGAAACCAGGACCCCATTACATTCTGATATAAAAAAATACATATTTTCCTGAGTATAGAGAGATGCTGAGGAAGATAATGAAAGCATCAACTCATACTTAGATAAATCAGATAATTTGGCAAAATAATGTATGGTATCAGCACATGAAAGAGGTGGGAGAAAGTGCATCAGAAGAAAGTTGCTATGTCTATTCCTTAAAACAATATGCCAGGAATGTGGAAAGAACATTTATTTCAAGAGAAATGTCCCCACGCGATGCAAAATGTATCAGTCATCTAGCAGCCTGCTCTACGAGAGGCCAATTTAAAGGGAAGTTGGCAACTTTAAGATGGCGATCAAGACAGACCTTTCTATACGAAGATACATACTTATTTATTTGGATTTATAAAGCGCCATCGGCCCTGGGGCATCGTGGCGCTGTTACAAGGAGATTTGCTTGGGGATACAGTTAATATACATTAGAAGGTACATTTTGATTTCAGTGTACAGTCATATCTATCCGGAGATAGATTAACATGGTGGTTTAGTATACAGTATATTTAGATGGTAGTTTAGTATACAGTATACAGAAGAGTAAAAGGTATTGAGCATTACATCATTCTCTATAAGCCAGAGTGGTACAGGGCAAGTCAAGAGGATGATGGGGAGCATCTTTAGACAGCATAGGGCCTGAGAGGGTAAAGCCCACCCAAACTCTTTAAATGTCCACTCAGCACCGCAGTGTGGGCATTAACAGATGTAATGCGGTGGGCCTAACTCGATTAGCTTCACAGATGTAATGTAGTGGGCCTAACTCTGTTAGCTTCAGGTTCCACTTCTTAAACAATCCTGGCTAAGCCTCTGCTAAGGCAACTTGTGAAATTGGTTGTGATGAAAAATGAAACCACACTGTAATATTCCTGGTGGGAATCTGACACCTGTTGACTTTGTGTCCTGCACAAGGATTTCAATTTTCTTGACATTATTTAGTTTGACCCATGGATTGGCGGACTAAACAGGAGTTACAAATGTGTTCCTTCGCATGTTTTTTCAATTTTATCATGAATTGGACACACTTAACATACGTGAAATAGTAGATTAATGGCTGCATTACAGGGAGATTGGAGGGTAGGTCACCACTGAAACGCAGATGCTCAGGTCAGACGTGAGCGATTCCTATGAGTTGAAGCTCCAAAGTTTTCATTATTTTGATGTATATCACATGTAAATCAGACCTTTCTAAGAGGGAATCTGTCTAAGGGAAAGAAACTATAGAATTCCTGAGTTTTGGGACATTTTAACGCTCCAACATAAATGTAGGGCAATAAATGTGGTTGATTACGGGACAATCGGGGCAAGACACATATGCTACATCATCAGTATTTCAGGATCCTATAAATAACTATAACTCACCATTTAAGTCAAATATGGATGAAGATGTATTAATATGAATGAAAGAGGTTGTGCTATAGGAAACACAAAGTGCAAGACTAAAGTCCTATGGTGGACAGAAAACAAGGCCCTGTCTGGTGAAGTTACAATGGATTTCACAGCATTGACTGCAGCATGAAAAAGTCACACTGATGTGAGTGTTTGCACGGTCAAGAGGAAGGGGAAGGCAGAATCGTAAATTACATCTGTGCCCCATCTCTTCCATACAAATGATGAAAATATGGATTGGAGTAAAAAATTCATGCATAGAATGTTTACACTTACATTTTACACATACATGTTGCTCTATGCCTTATCAAACACGAGCCCCTATTTACTCCATGCAATAAACATCCTGCCTTCTCTCTCTTCCTCTCCTCCTTCCCCCTCTACTCACTGCTCTTCCTCTTCGGGCCATCTCTCTTCCCTCCTTCTCTGCCGTTCCCCTTTTCTCCCCAGATGAGGTTTCTAGACAAGTTCGATCTATGAAAGTCTCATCAAAACAGGTTCACCCCTGTTCCTCCAAAACCATAAAGGACCACATTGACTCCCTGGCTACTGCCCTGTCTGATTTCTGCAACCACTCCTTCGCCACTAGAGTCTTCCCTTCCCCCCTGAAGCACTCTCTTGTGCACCCTCTTCTTAAGAAACTCTCTGCCGACCCGTCCTGCCCGGTTAACTATCACCCAATCTCCATCACTCCCTTCTTCGGCAAACTAATCGAAAAGCTGGCCATCTCCCAGGTTAATCAGTCTGGCTTCAGAGCTGCCAGAAGCATGGAAACTGCTCTCCTGAACATCCATGAAGACCTGCTCTCAAACCTTAATTTCAACACCCCTGTGTCCTCATCTTACTTGATCTCTCTTCTGCCTTTGACACGGACAACCATGCCATCCTGCTCAATCGTCTCCGTGATAACCTGGGTATCACCAGTCAGGCCCTGATCTCTCTGATCGGCCCTCCAAGGTCCAACTTGGGTCCTTCCTCTCCTCTATCTTTATCTCTACCTATTGTGTCCCCCAGGGGTGTAACCTCTCTCCCTGGCTGTTCAACCAACACCTGGCAATTCATGCCCACCGCATTGCCGCTCTCCGCCCCAAATTTCAGTCTTAATTCCAGTAAGACTGAGAGTTTCCTCATCGGCACACCCACTCCCTCCTTTCCTGTCACTCTCTAGCTGGCCTCTTTTGGCCCTCTTCCTGCTCTCACCTGCGGGGCTAAAAACCTCAGGGTTATCTTTGACTCTACACTCTCCTTCTCTCCTCACATCTCTGACGTCTCTAAGAAGTCACATTACCAGCTGCATCTCCTCAGAGGTATACTTCCTTTCCTCTCCTTCCCCCAGAAGCTCGCTATCTCCAGAGCAATGGTGCTCTCTAGGCTGGATTATTGCAACATCCTCTTTCTAAATCTTCCAGCTTCTACTCTCCGCCCTCTGTAACTCATTCAGAACAGGACTGCAAGACTTGTCCTTGGCCCCAAGCCCAGGGATCGTATCTCTCCAGGACTAAAATCTCTGCACTGGCTCCCAGTGGCTGCGGGGATTAAATTCAAAATCCTCTGCATTGTCCACAAGGCCTTCTGGGGCCTCAATACCTTCAACTCTCTCTTCCTAAATATCTTCCGTCTCGAGCTCTACGCTCAGCCACCTCCAACTCCCCCAGGGCCATTTGCTTCCCCAAGCAACGAGTTGGTGGTAGATCTCTTTATTCGGCTGAGCCTTCCCTGTGGAACAGCCACCGTGCCTCCCTGAAACTTGAGGAGAACCATCTCCGGTTCCGGAAGTACCTCAAAACCTTCCTCTTTGCTTCTGCCTTCTCTCCTCCTTTCCCCTGCTGAATGCCTGGCTGAAACTGTACTGGTAACTTGGCTACCCTCTGATCTCGGGCCCAGGTCCCCTCCCCTGCCAGTTACATACATGCACTGCCTCCCTGGCAACCCCTGCACTTGGGGATTGTTTCTCTATCCCACAGTACCCCACCAGCACTTGACACCTGATGTCTGCACTTACCCTTGCACTTGCCACCAGCTGGCCCTACTTCTCTTATTGTTTTATTTATTACATTACCCCTTGTACTGCACTGTCCCCACCCCACCTCCCACCCCGCACCTCTCCTCCTCTCCCTTCCTCTGCACTTGCATGATCTGAATGACACTTGGCCTAGTAGGATCGCCGTCTCTGTCTTCCCTCTGTTCCCCCTCCCTTGCTGCGTCACGCCTTGAAACACTTGTGTATAGGCGCATTATAAATGCCATTTCATATCATAAAATTTGATTTTAAATGACCCCAAGATATTTTAATGGGGTGAGATACGTGGGGTCCAGGATTGAATTAAAGCATGGCATTCATCTTTAACTTTTGTTCCCTTATGTATAGGGGATTTAGTCCCTCACAGAGCCATACTGTGGTGCTTGTGATAAACCCTTCAGTCTGTCCTACTCGGAAGCAAATTGGGAGCAGATGGCTATAGGGTCAAGCCCCTATGGCAGTATTGGGGCATGTGATGAATTCTTATGTTTGATGGTAGAAGATGAGACTGGGAAAGGAATGGGGTGTAAAGTAACCACTCGATGAAGTAGACCTGAGAGGAAGCAAACAGGGGATGCACCAGGCTCCCCGGTCCACGCCTAACCTTTTGTGTTTTCCTAAACCGGCTACCACAAATGACAATTTGTCCAAGATCTAGGAACATTTTCAGATGTTTCAGAATTATAATGATCACATTTACAAAACTGGCAAAAGTAGGATTTTAGCCCAGCATCTGCTGCCACCGGCATGCACAAAAACCTGCGGGACACAGATCAGCAGGAAGGACTTTGTCAGAGAAATCCTTGTGGTGGGGCCAATTTATGGGACAATGACAGTAAGGCATCACAAACCTACACAAGCTTGGAAATAACATTGGTTTGATGTACGAAACTGTCAGGAGGCAGAAGATGTGCACACCCAGGCGAGAGAGCTTCGGGCCCGGATGCTTGCAGACATCAGATACAATCGCCTGTATCACACTCTTATCAGAAGGACTTGCGGGCTGCAGAACTAGTCTACGAAGGAATGGAAAGTAGAAACAAGAAGTTGGATGGCCCAAAAAAGGCTTGGTCTGCAGCTCTAGAGGCAGTCAAGAAACAAAGTAGAGTCAGCTGTGTCAGCATAGTCATACGTGGAGAATCAATCCCTGTCGTTGTTTCAAGGAATCAGACAGTTGAGTACCACTCTCCCATTTTAGGCCCATGCAAGTATAAAAGCTCCCAGGGAGCAATGTTTAGGGTTCAAAGTTCAAAGTTAGGTTACAATGTTTGAGCAAGAGAGAAGAGATATATCATTGCAGCAAGGATGTGGTGGAGCAGAGAGTAAAGGAGACAGAGGCAATGAAGGGGGAGGAGGAGCAGAAGTAGTAGAACACCGCAAGGAGGGATAAAAGGGCGAGGTGGCGTAAAGAAATGGTGACGAGGAGGTTGGAACATTTCTGGAGGTGGGAGGGAAGAACAAGAAGTATGACAATGAGCAGGGACAGAGAAATTATGAGGAGAAGGTTGGTAGACATCAAGAGGAGGGAGTGCAGAACAAGAACGATGAGGGTTAGAGAGAGGAAAGGAACCAAGGAGGTGGAAAAACATTAGGAGGTACAGATGGAGGAAAAGAAGGCGAGACGCAGAGCGGAGGAGGTTGGATGAGATCAGGAGGTGGTAAAACAAGCTGGAGCAGAGAAGAGGGGGTTGAAATGAAAAAGAGGGTAGTGGATGCGGGAAAAAAGCCTACGGGGCAGGCGAGTAGACAGAATGCATGGTAAGGAGGGAGGATATAACTGGAGATTGATTGATTTTGATTGATTTATTTATTTATAGAGCGCTTTACACCAAGGCGCTGTACAATGGAACAACATAATACAAGATAACAACAAGATAACAGTGGAAGCAAAATTAGATCATGAATCATTCAACAAAACAGTGCAAGGAGCAATTAACTGAAGGTGGGGGGAAGGGGAGTGGGATTGGGTGTGGGGGGTGGAGATGAGTTGGACGAGGGAAATGGATGGGAGAGAGAAAGAGGAGGAGAGGAGAGAGAGAATATCAAAGGGAGGGGGGAGGGGAAGTAGCGAGGGCAGAGGGGGAGTTTTTAAGGAGGAGAGTGGAGGAGGAGGGATTTAAGGGAAGTGCGAAATGAAGTGAAGGTCGTGGTAGAGCGGATTGTGAGAGGGAGTGAGTTCCAGTGCAGAGGTGCAAGGAGTTGGAAAGAACGGAAATGGGAGGAAGGACAGGGGATGGTGGTACAGTGAGAAGGAAATGATCAGCTGAACGAAGGGAACGGGAGGACGGGAGGGGGAGTAGAAGGAGAGAAGGGAGGCGAGATAAGGAGGAGCAAGACCATGGAGGGATTTGAAGATAAGGCAGAGAAAGTAACATTTTAGCTGCAGGTGAAATGGTAGCCAACCAAGGTAAGAGAGTGAGGAAGAGATGGAGTCACGGGAGGTAAGGAAACAAAGGTTGCGCACAGCAGAGTAGTAGATGGATTTAAGAGGGGCAAGATGAGATGCGGGAAGTCCAAAGAGTAGAGAAGAGCAATAGAAGAGGTGGGAAAAGTTGAGAGAGGAAATTAGGAGTTTGGTAGCGTGGAATGTGAGGGAGGGGCGGATTTTGCGAATATTGTAGAGGTGGAATCGGCAGGTGCGAGAGGTGAGGGAAATGTGTTGGGAAAAGGTGAAAGAGGAGTCAAATAGAACGCCTAAATTCCGAGCTTGGGGAGAGATAGGGAGATTGGAGGGAGGAAAGTGAATGAAAGGGGGTGGAGAGGGAGGAGGAAGAGAGTTAGAGGGGAAAAAAAGGACTTCAGTTTTGTTGGCGTTAAGAGAGAGAAAGTGGGAGGACATCCAGTTCTTGATAGCAGTGAGGCAGGAGTAGAGTTTAAGGTGAAGGTCAGTTGTAAAGGAGGAGAAAGAGAGAAAGAGTTGAGTATCGTCAGCATAGAAATGGTGGGAGATGCCAAACGAGGAGATAATGGGGGCAATGAGGGAGGTGTAAAGAGAGAAGAGGAAAGCACCAAGTACAGAACCTTGAGGAACACCGTAAATAAGAGGGAAGGAAGGAGAGGTCTGACCACTCCATGATACAGTGAAGGAACGGGAGGAGAGGTAAGAGGATAGCCATTTTAGAACAGAGCCTTTAAACCCGAAGGAGGAAAGAGTGTGGAGCAGGAGTGGATGATCGACAGTGTCAAAAGCTGCAGAAAGATCAAGGAGAGTAAGGAGAGAGGATTGCTTGGCATGCCGAGCAGAGATGGGGGAATTAAGGATAGAGGTGAGAGCAGTTTCTGTGGAAAGTTTGGGACGGAAGCCAGATTGGAAGGGAGGAAGGAGAGAGGAAGTAGTGACAAAGGATGAGAGCTGAGAGTAGGCTAGGCGCTCAAGAAGCTTAGAAAGGAATGATAGAAGAGAGATAGGTCTGTAGTTAGCAGTGATAAGTGGATCGGCAGAGGGTTTCTTTAGAATAGGAATAATCGTTGCATTTTTGAAAGCAGAGGGAAAGGTTGATGAGGAGAGACAGGTGTTGAAGAAGGTGGTAAGGTAAGGGATAAGGAGAGGGTAGATCTTAGGGATAAGAATGGAGGGAAGAGGGTCAGAAGGGGCGGACGTGGGGTGGGCTTAGGATAGAAGGGAGGAGACTTCAGAGGGGGAAACGGGTGAGAAGATGGACATGAAGTAAGAGGGAGGAGAGGGGGGAAGAGGAGAGGGGGAGTCAGAGAGGGAGTTGATTTTTTGCTGGAGGGTGAGGATTTTGGAGGAGAAGAAGTTAGCAAAGTCAGAGGGAGAAAGTGTGGAGTTGGATGAGGGATCAGGATAGGAGGAGAAAGAAGACGAGAGAGAGTTTGAAAAATACAATGAGGGTGGGAGGCTTGAGACTGGAGAAGGTTAGAGTAGTAGGAGGATTTGGCCGCTGCAAGACAAGAGTTGTATAGCTTGTGGTAAGATTAGTAAGAGGTTTGATTAGAAAGCGAGGGAGTTTTGAGCCAGAGTCTCTCCAGCCGTCGGAGAAGGCGCCGCATAGAGAGGAGATGGGAAGTAAGCCAAGGTTGAGAAGGCATTCGGGTTGGACGGAAGAGAGAAAGGGGGTAAAGTTGATCAAGGGCAGTGGAGATAGAGGAGGAAAGGGAGGATAGAGCATCGTCCGCAGAGGATAAAGCAAAGTCATGGAGAGATGGAAGAGAAGAGGAGCAGGTGTCGAAAAAGAGGGTAGCATCGAAGTCACGAAGGTCACGGCGTGAGTAGATTGGAGGGGAGGGATTAGCAGTAGGGGATTGTGAGAGAGGAGAAAGGGAGAATGAGAGTAAGGCATGGTCAGAGAGATAAACAGGAAGGGAAGAGACAGGGGAAGAGGGATAGGAAGAGTTGAAGATGAGGTCAAGAGTGGAGCGAGAGGAGTGTGTAGGGGATGAAGGAAGGGGGAGAGGAGGTAGGAGTCAAGGATGGAGAAGAGGGGAGAAGATTGAGGGGGAGAAGGAAGATGAATATTAAAGTCGCCAAGTACCGATAGAGGAGAGGAGGAGGGAGAGATAAGCGAGAGGGGATGGTCAAGGTCTTCATAGAAGGGAGAGGGCCAGGGGGACGATAGATGATCAGGAAGGAAATAGGGTGGGGGAGGAAAAAGACTTGTAGAGGAATTCAAAGGAAGGGAAAGAAGGGAGAGTTGGAGAGGAAGAGGAGGAGATGTATTTGGGGTGGTAGAGGAGTCCAACGCCTCCACCACGGCCAGAGGAGCGGGGGGTGTGGATGAAGGAGGAAGAGGAGGTTGTTAAGGAGGGTGGGACAGAGGTGTTATGAGGGGGAATCCTGGTTTCAGTTAGACAGAGGAAATGAAGGTTGAGGTGAAAGAATAAGTCAAGAATAGCTGTGGTTTTATTACAGATGGGTCTGGCGTTCCAGAGAGCGGTGTTCATGAGGGAAGAGTGGTTGGCGGTTGGGGCGTAAAGAAGGTTAGGGTGATGGTAGAAGGAAGGAGCGTGACTGGAGAAGTGGGGGTGAGGATAGTGAACAGAACTAGGCATTAGGAGGAAAGAGGAGAGTAGGAGGGAAAGGAGAAGGTGGAAGGGTACAGAGGGGGGAGAGGGAGGTGGAAAGGAGTTGTGGAAGATTGCATACCAGAGGACACAGAGAAGGAGTGAGTAGAAAAGGGCCGTAGTTGTGGGAGTTAGAGAGGAGGGGGTAGAGACCAGTGTGATTATTACAGAAAGGGGGCAGTGTGCAATGAAGGACCAGAGTGTGGTATGGGGAGAGGATAGATCAAGAGTGGGTATAGGTTGGCGCTAAAGGTGGTCTCTGGGCTAGTGAAGAGTGATGGCCAGCAGGGACCAATAGGGACAGAGGGAGCAGACACTTGAAACAGTAGTTGGAGGAGACCGGGCGTCTGAGGCAGAGAAAAAATGAGGTAGTAATTTTGAGCTGCTGCACCTGAATGGTAAAGTGAGAGTAGTGGCGTCCGGTACCGTGTGGAGGCGCCAGGGGAAGAAATCACGCAGCCAAGGAATGTAGAGAGGTACAGGGATCCAAGGAGGCTGGAGTCACGCTAGGACAGGGGGCAGCAGGGAATGGATCTGGGATTAGAGTGATGGTATCAGGAGAAAAGTAAGAGAGTCAAGTAAGATGGCCGGTGCAGCAATGGTCTGTAACCTCATCCACCCCCGGGGCGGGGAGGATTGCCAGCCGTCGTAGAAGATGGAAAGGAGGCACCAGCGGGAGGACTTGGAGTAGCAGAGGAAGATGGTTGTAGTAGGGGGGGGTCTCTGTCAGCCACGTTGGTCAATGGCAGGGAGGCCGCAAGCAGTGCACCAGGTGACAAAGGGAGACGAAACACCACTGAATCTGCTCGTTAGGACTTCAGGCAGGTCACCATGCAGAATGTACAGTCAGGTAGTGGTGAGGATGCCGATCAAACACACTGGACAAAGGCAGGTAGGGTAGCAGGGAGTGTGCCAGGAAGATAGGCGAGGTGTGAAAGCCGCAGTATCAGTGGTAGTCACGGCCATAAGGCGGAAGGAGAGGCTCCAAGAAGGTGTAGGGGGGAAGTCAATACAGGAGGTGATGAGTGCCTTGATTTTGCGAGGCATCGAGGAAGACATACAGCAGTCTCAGAATGATAATGTACACATCTCCTAGGGAATTCAAAACAGTTTCTAGAGGTAGTGAGAAAGTCAAATGAATTAAGGGGGGTAAACACTATGTGAACATGTTCATGTAGTAAAAGATAATATGAATACTCAGAGGCAATTCAAAAAAGTATCTAGCCAAAGGTGGGATATATCTCATTTGTAATTCAGATTACATTGCTACACGTGGCTGATACAGAAGATGAAAATATAGCATGCTGGAGAGAGTAAGGCGGCAAACCAGGAGGAATGATTTACCATCCCCAAAAGTTCCCATCTCTAAAAAATATATTTGACTCACTAACGGTGCCTGGGAACATCAGTCATATAGACATATTTCCTCCTAAATAATAACCAAGAAAGTTCTATGGAAGCATGTCCTAAATGGAAGCTGGTATGTTGCAATTGATGTGTCCATTGGGCTACTAACTACCTAATCCATAACACAGCAAGCTAGCAGTAGCTTCAGCAGAGAATGAATGAGCAGCGAAAATGCTTGGTAAAGTGTAAATGTCAAAGATAATGCGTTATCCTCATTCAGCACCTCATCAGAATTTACATGACCCGTCTTTTGGGGTGGGGGGGTTGTAAAAGTGCTCCCATGGGTGCTAAAATACTAACTTCCCGAGGGGCAGAAATTACCCTGCATTAGCTTCCCGGAAGCACCCCATAATGCATGAGCACCCCATTCCAATGAAAGCTGCCTCGCTCCCGGGTTGAAGTGGGGAGGTAATCCTCTGAATAGGGGTTTTCATCAGCACCCTATTGTTATTAAATGCATCCCACCACTGCAGGCGCATTTAATAACAAAAGGCCACTTGCCGCGCCTTCTCCCACTATGCCAGCTCGGGAGAACCCTTGAAAGACTCCCGGACCTCACATGGCAGGGGGCTGATGGCGCCCTGCGGGGCATGGTGCCCCAGGCGGTCGCCCGGACAGCTCTGCCCTAAGTCTGGCCCTGCATAAATCCCTCACTTTCCTCGCGACATTAAGACAGCATTCAGGGCCCCTAATGCCTGAGAATCTCCCTCGCCCTACCAAGCAATAGATCAAAAATCTTACACTGCTTAATAAAACGTTATTAAACTTGATATAAAACGCTTTAGTCAATAATGTTTACATAGCCCTTGGTTAGGTAACATAAAAAGGAGCATCAAGGCTCAATTCTAACCATTCCATGTCTTATATTCAGACCCCCATATGCCACCCTGTTTACTTAACTGCAAAATAAATTCACTACGTGGAAACTAAAAATGCAGAAAAACGCAGAATGATGAACGGATTGATTTTCAGACTTTTAAGACTGTATCCCAAAGAAACATGATGCCGGCATATCAAAGAAGCAAAAGAACATAATTGTCAATGCGAATACAATTATCAACCTTAATGCCATATTCCCAACTTCACTGGCGGTGCAATTGTTATTTCTCATATACTGTGCTATATGCATTTTGTCACTTAATACCTTACCTCGACAGCATGCATCAGATATAATTGAAAGTTTTGCCCGAACATATGATAACAAAGTGCATTATCTGGATGAAACGTCAGCAAGCAACATCAAAATCAATACTACTCAGGAATGGCTCCAACGACGGCTCTGTCAGGAAATCCCAAGATGATAATGGAACTGCGTACTCTGCAACGTCCAAATGATGTGTACTTTCAGTCAGCGTCCATAGTGGAGTAAAGAATGCTTAGCTAGTCTTTGGGTAATGAGTAAGTATCCCATGGCTTTCCTCTGCATATGACAATGAAACTAAGTGTGATCAAATTAAACCGACGCATGTGCACAGCTAAATTGCATGTAAAGATGCGAGAGACGGCGTCATTGAATCTAACGTTGGCTAACGCTATACAAACAGAACACCAAATACACATGCTGTTTGAACTATAGTCCATTTGTGGCTGGCCATATTGATTTCATGGCGTTTTACAGCAGTGCATGTCCAGCCTTCAAGTTGTAGAGCACAAGTATTTTTAATCTAAGGCATGGCAGGCGCTGACTTCGTCCACCAGGCTACCTTTGATTTTAATATGGTACCTTTTCGTGTTTATTCATTCCTAAAATGTGATATCTCAAATACTTGTCTTTGCTGTTTTTTGTGCTACCTGCAAGGAGTGGTAAAGCAGCTCATTTGCAGACCGAATACTATCGTATTGGCTTGCAGTCAGCTATGTGCTCTTTGAAGCCTGGGCCGTTTCTTACTGGACTACTGCATGTTTATTTTATTGTTTCACAGACACGTGTATTATGTTGTATGTTGACACTGACTGGCGCTAGCGATCTAAATTCTGACAGGAGACCTGTATTTCAGGAGCTAAACAGTAACCTGAGTTAACTGAGACTTCAAAGGCTGGCTGTCCCCGGGAAGCCTTCACACCTAGTCTTCTCAGCAACAGCACAGGAAATCACATGGTCCTGTTGATTAAGAGGGAGGAGATTTTCCCTGCAGCCTGGAGAAAGGAACAAGGGATTCTTTCAGCTGAATGGGATATGCTGATTTGGGCGTGAACTGTCAACACTGCCCTGGGAGAAGCAAGACCTATGATCTCTGAGTCAGAGCCAAACTTCTGGGGGCGGGGACAAACAAATGGGTGTACTGAAGTGGAGGCAAATGTATGTTTTATTAAATTGTTTATAAAATATTCTATCAAGCTGACAAAAATGTACAATTTGGGGATTCTTAATATGAAAAATGCACCCACAATTTGAGACTAAGCCGTGGGATGCTCTGAGACCAAACCCTGGATTTATTAATATTGTAGACACTGTGTTTACACTAGAAAAATGCAATCTTCCAGTAATATGCGCAGAGAGGGTGTGTACCTCTGTGTAAGGTTTGGTGCAAACCCAATATTGCGAAACCCACGAAAATCGCAAATAAGTTGTCATTTCTGAACCCAAGTTCTTAGAAAGAGCAGGGTTGAACAGAGACCTGTCTTAATTAATTTGTAATGTGTACATGTAATTTCAACAACTTGTGTATCTGGGAAGCATGTTTGGTTATGAGAAATAGTTTTCTAAGTAAATGCAGGGGGGAGGGTTCTTTCCTTCAGCCATAAAGATCATACCTTATGACTCATTCTGACTCACTACTCCCTTCTCCAGTCAGAGGACAGTAAATCCTTTAACCTATCAGGATCCTCAGAGGGTTGGGCATGGAAAGTCAGCCTCCACACCCCCTTTGAGAACACATAAAAAGAACCACTGAGACCCAGATAGGGACACTCATTTTTCCACTACTCATCGATTCCTGCGCAGCACGCTGCCTGACCATATCCAGACAAAGACTCCAGGCTCCAGAACTTAGACTCCAGATAGACTCCAGAATCAAACTCTAGAACTAAACTCTAGAACCTTGGAGAAAAGAGGCCTAATCCACAAGCTGAATCCTTTCCAGAGGCCCCAGAATCAAGCAACCTAACCAAACTATTCAACAGCCTTGCCGTGCTGTTCACTTCTGGCCGAGAACCCTGTGCCAGAACCGAAATCCAGAGAGAGCAGTGCTTTATACAGACCGACCAGACCGCTGTGCAGTGCCGATAGCAGACCAGAGAGCGCGCTGTGAGCAGAACCAGTGCCAGAGACCGTCCGGTGGTGAGAGTGCAGTCCCAGGCACATTCCAGTCCAAAACTAGGAGTGAGTATCCCGCCTAGAACTGTACAGAACCAATCTCTTAGTTTAAAATAATCTTATTCAAACCATTTCAACCTGGCCAGAACTGCAGAGAAATCGTGTGTCCATTCTGTGATTTCAAAGCTGTAAAAGTGTCATCTGTCATTCTGAAATCTTGACTTCATTTCTGAAAATCGACCTCCACCAAAACGTCCGTATCTTTTGAACCGCACGTCCTAGAAGCGAAATGTAACTGTCATTTTAAAGCTAAGATCCTAAGCTTTCCAACAAACCCAAACATTCCAACTCCTCCTAGTTTTTCCATAATCGTGCTTTACGCACTCGGAGAAAAAGTGCCACAAATTGAAAAATTAGCTCCTGTCAAAATTGCTGTCTTTTGATTTCTACTGCTGAATTTCGTTTTCAACCTAATAATCACTCATGAATCATTGCTAGTGTTGACCTGTCCCAATTCAAAGTCACTATCACCTACCCTAAATCTCCTTTAGTGAATTAAAATTATCTTTAGCATAATTTTCACTTCATTGCAATCACATTTAAAAGTATTTTTTCCTGTTTAAAAGCATACCGGTTTTCTCTAAGCTTGCTCAGGGGAACTGGAATTTGAACTGCATTTGATTGTATTCCTAAAAACTGTGTGCTCTCCTTTCCATCTCTTTATATTGCCTAAGGGGGGGGGGGGGGAGTGAGTTGTCACAAGGGAAAAAGTGATCATATTATCTCTTGTTGAAACCATATCAAGTTTATTTCTGTGCTGCATTCTTCCCCATCTTGCATTTCCTTGAAACCATACAAGTAGTCTCTGCTACCTTATTCTTTCTATGCCAACTCCTCATTGATTAAAGAGAGTGGGCTCTTGTAATATTACCCATTGTTGATCACTATTATATTCATAAGTTTGTTATCAAATATTAATTTATTGATAAGAGTGTGATATATATATATATATATATATTGTTTAATTTTTCCAATAAACCTTTTAATTTGCAAAACAAACCTACTTCTTGGCTCAGTGAGGTCAGGGGGATTCAAAGAGAGGGGCGTTATATAAGGGTTCATCATCCAGATTTAAGAACTTGACATCAAAATATATAAAGAAGGGCTTCCATTGGGCATCCCAGACTAGGAATTGACTTAGTTGGATTGCTGGATTGAAGTCACTTACATGAGACAGTATTTTCAAATGCAAACTTGGCCGCAGTTTATTTCCATAACAACAGAATCAATGTACACATTTTGTGAACTTCAGTCCGTAAGTGTGGTGCTTGCTCCGTGCCCGACCTCACTTGCTTCCCCCTATACCTTTGTATAGTTTCCATACTAGGCCCAACTCTCCCAACCCTTTGTGTCTGAGCCTATCCTGCCCATGCAGGTGTCCGTGGGTGGGGAGAGCGCAGTTTCTTTTTTGGGGGAAGCTGAGCCTTAGTTTTTACCACCAGACGGCCCTGCCGTTAGGCCCCCAAGAGGCGCTGGTCCGGAAGAGTAAAGACCCATTCTGGTTTCCTTCTGGCTCATCCGGAGTCTGTCATTTGTGCTTGGTCGCCCAAACACCGCCACGCCACTAGGTGGGTTACCACCCACCATGACTCCCCTTCCTCATATCTCCTTTTTACAGCCAACAATTTAGTACATATGTTCCAGTAAAAGAGTTCCATTCCCATTGCAGACAGATGCACACCATCCTTTAAAAAGTATTGTTTTTTTTTTTAACTTGATCAGGCCATGTCTGATTTGTTGGAAGCCTCGGCCTCTGCAGAACTTTGCCATGGCCCCATTCAGTTTTTTCCTCTATTTTTCGACCGCTGAGTGGTTCTCGGCCCCCCTCCATTCTGCCCTAGGAATCACCTCCGACCACACGATCTCTGTTTCACCCAGCTGGGCTGAGATCTCCTGCAACAAGAGCATTATGTCCCTCCACAAGACCTCCCTCCCCAGGTTGGTCAAATAATTCCCACCCAAGTGGATTACCAGCACCCCTGGTTTCTGCTGCTTACCCAGCAATTTTTCCAGCAGCCCCTGTAGCTGTGCCCATTTCATCCCTGGCACCCCATGCCATTCAATTCGGAACTCGCCGGCCGTCAGCTCCTCCTGCTGCGGTGCCCAGCTCTCCTTGGCCCTTTGAGATAAACGAGTGCCCCAATACCCAAACGGTGCGCCTCCTCCTCCTTTGCAATGCTGGTAATGAGAAGAAGAGGAAACGGCATGTTAAATCATATTTTTTCTGGTCTGATATATCTTTTGAAACACCCAGAAGACCATCTCCCCAATTTCATGATGTCCTCTGCCCCCAAGCCACCTGCTGCTTCGGAGGTGGCAGCCCCTATCCGGAACGAATGGGTCCCGAACTGACCTTCTGTTAAACCCATTTTTGCCAGAGCCAGCTCATCACCTTTTTGAACTGGCAGCGGCTTAATGTGGAACCGTCCCTATGCAAGAGCAATGGTGCCCCTGCCTTTGACGGCTGCCGCTGCTGGAGAAAGTCGGCCACTGCTGCCACCGGGCATACATGGTTTGAATGGCTTGATGCGTCAATGCCACCCCCTTCCCCTTCGATCGGTCTTTCGACCTCCGCCCATAAATGAACACCTGCGTGCTGCTCACTTGCGCATCCATCAACCGTTAAAAAAACGCTCCCCTTGCCCTCTTTATTCTCCGGCACCAGCTCACTGACCCTGATTGCCCCAAAGAATGCTACATTAAAGGCTGCAGTGAATAACACCCTCTCCGCTTCACCGTTACACACTGTGTTAAGGTATTTGGTCAACCCATGCAGTTTTATAATATCGATGGGCCGCCTCTCATCGGGAAAATGCTCCCATGTGGGCCCAATTCTCCAGACCCCTACTCCTTAGCAAATTCCTTGCCCTTCCCTACTTCTATTCCTGTGGCAGGCTGAGCGGCAGCGTTGGACTTGCTGACCTGATAAACCACACTCCAACCCTGCCAACCTACAGCGCCAACACTGTACCTTGCTGCCTTGCTTACCACCTTACACCTTAAAACCTTAATTTCGAACTGAACCCTCCTTACCACACCTTGTAGCTTGGTAACGCCTGCCATATGTCTCCAGACACCCCACTACCAGACCTTGCCATGACATGGTACCACCACTGTGTCCTGCGCCGGTCCGCCTTTCCATGCCTGAACATTTAGCCCCCTTGGCATAATTACTAGCCGCATGCAACTCGTCCCTGTCTGGATAGACCGTAATTCAAGGCTCGGTTTCCCCCATCCCAATTAAGTGGAAAGCATTCAAAATCTTCTTTGAATTCATGACTCCACGCTGACCTCGGGTCTTGAACCGCAGTGGTTAGGTTTGCGGGCCAGACACTTCACCACTTCACTATATAACATGATGAAAATTACAAATGGTGGAGGTAAAAAGTCCCTTTCCGATACTGCGAGTTTCAGGAAAACTTTGTATTGGTTCTTGGGGGTTAAAATGCACACTTTTTAGTGTTTCCAAACACTATTAGAACTTGACCTGCTAATTTCTGGCGATGGCACATCCCATTGCGTTTGTTGAGGAGTCCCCCCACTTAATTATTAGAACTTGACCCCAGCAGCAAATTGAACCGCTGTGTACCCAAACTGGGCACAGCAACAGTCCACCCCACCTTTACTTCACCCCAAAGGTGCTGGATTACCCCAAGATCGGGCACCTCAACCGTCCACATAACCTTCACCCCAAAGGTACTGGTTTACCAAAAACATGCTGTATGCAATAGCCCTGACACCCAGAGTTGTCTTATATAGTTACCCCACCTACCAAGCGCTTCATCCTGTGTTATGTGGCTCTGGCCGAGAGAAAAAGAGAAGGGGGGTGGTCATGCTAGCTTGGCCCACCAGTCTCCATTTGGCATGCCCAGGTTATAAGCGTACTACAGTTATGCTGACTAGGCAAGTGTCCTATTTTACCGTGTCTCTGACCCGTGGACAGACAGGTTTATAGTGGCATGCAATGGGACATGGGCAGGCAGCCTGGGTGCAAGCACCGCGTTCCTTCTTAGAAGCCTCTGGGCATCAGGCGCCTTCTAAATAACCAACTGGATAACAGGGCAGACTAGCCTAGGCATGCTGTAGGGCACCCCCAATTTCTCCACTCAATTATTGCCCCCTCACACAGCCTGTAAATCATCTGCAATCCTTCTAAAATTCTGTGCCTCCAGAGGCCTGGCTCGCCTGCTCTAAGGACACCTCTTTGACCCCAGAAAGCATCCATTAGGTGTTCTAAAGAGGCCTTAATCCACGCAACCACCCTCTAAACTCTGGCGACCTGGTTGCATTACCTGGCATACCTACCCCCATAGGAGTACCCTGTGCCCGGTCCACGTGCCAAGTGTGCTCGGAATAGCCCCACTTCCGCTATTCCTTAACACCATTGTAATAACCCTCTACTGCCACGTGTCCTCTAATGAACGGGTGGGGCTAGGGCCATAAAACACCCAAGACATACCTAACCCATTGCGGGAAACACAATATGCGCCTCTACACCAACGTGGTGGAAGACCCCCTCTGGTACATCCAGTACGCTACTGCCCATGAAGTTTGTAAAGCAGGTGATCACACTCGTTCCCGCATTCGGCTTGTGCACACGCGTGAGAGCCGCCCCAACTCCTAGTAACCCTTTATTATAACTCCTGGCTATCCCCATGGACCTGACGCTGCTGCGCCGGTTGCGTGCAACCAAATACTTGCCTGTACCCCAACCGCATGTTCCACTTAAGTACTTACCATAAGCCATAATCGAACCAGTTACAGTAATCCTCGGTTTGAGATCCTCCGATAGCTCACACTATCTGTGTTCCACAGCGCTAAACCCAAATGCCCTTCCAAAATGTAAAGCTATGCCTTGCCCTTGCAATGGTCTTCCCCAAACCTCTGTGTATATGCCTCGCGAGTATGAGTTTGCCAACTCAATCAGTACACCCGCTATGGCCTGGTGACCCCCATTCCCACAGTCATATTACCTTTGCTTAGAATTTTCAGACGCTTGGGGCGCACCCCCACACGCAACTGGTGCACTTAATTACTGCGCCCCTGAAACTTGAGCCCGACGGCAAAAAGGGGGAGAGCAAGGGTGCCGCCTATGCAGTAACCATACCATTAAACACTTTTGATGGTGGGTGGGAAACGCTTACTACCTAACTTATGGTACCCGCCGTTCTGTTTCCAGACATGATCGCATGCCTACTCATTTACAACAATAAATATTTCAGCCTTATAGAACTGTCCACCGGACAAAGGGAACCCTTGTGCCAACCAACAGACGTAACATAAGGACAGCTCCCCAAACACTTCCCGAGCCCCCTTGCCCTTCTCGCCTGCATCAGTGGAGGCGCCTTTCAAACTTTTCCCCTCCCAAACTTGCGATTGGCGCCATCTTGGTAGCACATGCCTCGCGGCGGTCACCTGTACCATCATCATGCCCAGACCCTGGGGTAAATTCACTAAAATGCATATCGGACCTTTGCCAGTCCATAACACATATCCACTTCCCCTGGACAAATGAAACTCTCGTGCCAGCAAGTGAAAGTAATACTCCTGGAGCGCCAACTCTTGATGAACAGCGTTAACATTGCCTACATTACCAAATTAAAGCCCAGCTCCCCAAAAGCTTCCCGGGCATTCGTCCCCTTCGTGCCTCAATTAAGGCGGGACGGCCTGCTACGCAGCGGCCCTGCATGACCCTATTCCTACTTCCCAGTCCGTTCATTAAAGAAGCCTGCCGCCGGGTCCCAGCCCCCATGGGCGTCTCATTGTCAGTAACACTGTGCACAGTAAATTGCCTAGAGTTACGTACCGAGGCCCTTGACACATACTCCCATTTTACTCTTGCGTATGCGGTCTGAAACCCATCAAGCGACCTTAAGCATAAACCTGCACAATGGGTGCACCGCCCTACACCAGTTAAACCAAATCCTCCTAAAAAGTGTGCCATGAAACCTCTTGTATAGGTGTCTAAATGCCATATTTGTTTCTTAACGTGCGGCGTGAAAACTGAGAAACTGCCTAATCCTTTAGCGACCTCCAGCATAAACCTGCACAGTGGATGCACCGTCCTAAACCAGTTATAATAAATCTTCGTAAAACCCACGCCTTGAAACACTTATAGCAATTACAACACGTTCTAGACACAAGTGTTTAACGTGCCGTGTGATAATTAAGGAAACCGAATAATCATGCGACGCCCGCTAAATGCATCTGCCTATTTTTTAATTTATAGCCAACATTTCTACCTTTAACTAAGTCATATGCCGGTTGCACAAGTAGGACAGGATATAGGCAGGTTACACTCCTAAGCCAACTGGTGCACACATGTTTGCGAAATGTACAGTTTGAAATGCGTATTTCCAAAATACATGGACTCTGGTGGGGCGAACCTATGACTTTTGAATTGCTTCACAGCACCCTTAGGTGTCCAAACCGCTATCCATTGCACCACAGAGCTAACTAATCAACTTTGTTTCACCGATTGCCTTGAACCTCGCCTCCGTGCTGCTTCTTAATTCTCATGGAACCGCATATGGGAGAAGCAAGCCACATATTCAAACATACTTTCAACCTTTATTTAAAGGCACAGCGTTCTTCGCTCCGACCTCACCCCACCCCAGTCCCCTGGGGAGTATAGGAGTACCGGACGTCCTCCTTGCCTGCCTCCCTAATTTCCCACGTCCACCTCCCTGGAACTGGGCAGCACCTTCTCTGGAACCTCTGGAACTTCCAATACCAGACCTCTTCCTTCTCTGTGACAAGATGAAACTTCTCACCTGGTCACCGCAACACGAACTGAAAACGAAATCCTCCTTCGTGCTGCAGCGGGCGACAAAACAAAATCCTTCCTCACGGCACGGCGTGTCTGCAGGGTCCTACTGCAGGAGCTGGATGTCTCTGCTGTAGGACCCTGCTTGTTATAAAGGGGCTCACCCTGCCCCTTTCCTTTGTTTGCCCTTCGCGGGCTTTGGGGTGCTTTTGGCGCCATTCCGTCCCCCGTGCCCTCCACTTTTCCAGAGGGAGGGGAACAAGTTAGGAGAGGACCCTGCAGCGGTTACCATGCTGCCTCCTCCATTTTCCTTTTTGCTTTTCCGTCATCAGCAGCATAAAAGACACAAGCCGCTTCTGGCTCATCAGTCGATCCAGAGCCGACTCCTGTGTCTCATTGCACCATGCTGGTGTGGCGCAGCGTGCTGTGGGCCCGCCACGTGGCCTGGCATGAAGACAGTGCCCCTGAAGGACAACACCGTCTATGGTCATTGATGAGGCCGTGTGTCATCACGGCGATGGTGATGCCCCGGCCTGAGTGCCCCCAGGACCGGGTCTCGTGGTCTGCGGTTCCGGTGACCCTGAGCTGCGGAGGCCGCAGGGTGCCCCTCGTGGTCCGCTTAAATGTTAATATTGCATCCGATGATCCGGCTGCAGGAGGGTGCCCCCTCTGGTCTGCCCATCCGCATGAGTGCAGATTGGGTAGGGGCCTGGTGATCTAGGCCCCCACAACAATAATAGCGTCCACTGAGTTTCAATTTAGTGCATTGTGGACAGAGTTCCAACTTAGTAGCTCGCATTTGTGTCTGGGAATCAAGTGTCCACATACAAATAGAGACAATCACGAATCTGCAATGCATTTTCCAGTCACCATTGAACCTCGCTTTCTCTAGAAGCAGGAAGTCATCTTCCCTAGGCCCTGCGTCCCAACAGATCTACCTAATGAGGACCACATCAGACATACTCCAAGCTTTGGCTGATGGCATAACACATAACCCGGCTGAGATAAGGCTCACAACAAATCCTTTGTTCCAGTGGACATTTCCAGATTTTGGACCTGCAATGGTCGAATTCTGGGATACAGTTTTTCGATTAAAGACACATCTATGTTTTTTTTTACATTGAACGTTCTCACTTTAATAAGAATGCATGCTAAGATTGCTCTGCCCCAATAATCAATCCATGCACCCACCCATTCACCTGTCTTTGATTGAAGCTATGAGGACGACAACACTGTTAGCTTAGTGGATAAAGATGTGCACACGTTAGAATGGTTAAACACACAAGTCAATTATTGTTGCTTCATGTCTCATAATGGTGGACTCCTACAGCTTCTAAGCACCTGCCAAGGGGCCAATGTCGTGTGGCATCTTCAACTCCCAAGGCGAGAGGTCACCTAAATTTCAGCATGACTAGAACCCATGGCCTAAGGATCTCTTGCATCTACACTACGTGATTGCCTTTTCAGATTTTATGTGTGCTGCTCATAAAGCACGAACAAAGGAGTCCTTATCTGACAATTAGGTCTGGCATCAATAAAACCATCATTATTCAAATAAATGTAACGGAACACTGTCCAGCCACTACCTTATATATGAGACTAATCCATACTAATATGTATTCCTAACTGTGATGACTAAATACTGTAAAACATCTGAAAAGATCTCCCATGCATACTATATCTTGTCACACCATAAAAAAAGCGTTCAATCTTTGTACAATCAGACATGTGCATTCAGGTTTGCTAATAGCCATATGAACCTTTTAGGAAGCCTATGTCCTACTAAGTGATGTACACCTCGGCCATATGTCAGTGTCTCCTATTGGATGACTGATGTGTACCCGGCATGTAAAACGACATGTAAAACAGGGTTTTAATTAATTTCATATGTATGTGATGCGGATAAATGATAGAATACTCTGCATTTTAGGGATTACTAGCAGCATGCATTCTTTCTAGTAATTAAATGTTCATGTAGCTGGCCCACTGCCCTTTGGAACACACAGGCTTGTATGACATGGTCTCTAAATTCACAATGACACAAGGTGCGTTATGTCTAATTCTTTAGATACAAGGTGTTGTACACTGTTGTCATACATTGGACGATTGTAATTTAATTTACATAGGCAGATGTGTAAGTGACCCAAAGAAAATGTGATGTTAATGTATTGCTCCATTGAATCAAGGCTACTGCTATCTTCAAGAAAAATATTGAATTCAGTTTGGTAGACATCTTAAAAAAGGCATGCAAACTTCACATTACAACAGCCGTAGTACTTTTAAAATGTACAATAAAGCAAACAACTATAAAAAAGAAAAGAGAAAAGTGAATTTCATGCTAAAATCTTTTAATATATCCGTCTTTACTTAGCTTAATCATATATACAAAAATAATTCAGCAAATACTTAGTCATTCTCTCTGGTATTTTCTCTTCTTCTCATCCAGAGGTAGGAGTAGATTTTACCCCTGCCTCTTAGAGGGTTCCATATCGTAGCCTAAAACACTCTTTGCAGCACTCCCGCTACCGTCTTACTTACATTCTGTGATCCTGCCGCTGCTGCTTTCAGTGCCAAAAGGAGTTTGATTTCCTGCTCCTGTTTATATCTATTTCCTGCTCAACTACATCCAGGTTACTTTGGTAATTTAAACACTTTCTCTAGTTCCATAACTCATCTGGGCGGAGAGCATATAGGGCAGACATCTCTCCTGGCACCTGCAATGAATGTTTTCTCTCTTTCATTCTTTGTTATATAAAGCACAAAGACAACATACGCATTAACCCCAAACACAGCACTTCCCTGAAACAGCTGCTCACACACACCTGCATTTGGCTCCTCATTTGTCACTCTGCAGCTGCACACACACATGAAATCAATGAGCTCATAGCACACACTCTTGCAACATACTCTTTATATCAGAAACATGGCTCAAACCCTACCACACACCTACCATCCCTGACATGCTTCCACCAAACTATCTTACCCACGACAGAGACCACCCACACAAACATAGTCATGGCATTGCCATCGTTTCCAAAGATTCACTCACAATTAGCACACCCATACACTTCCTGTGAACACCCATACACTTCCTGTGAGGCACTCTCTCTCTCTCTCTCTCTCTCTCTCGCTCTCGCTTGCTCACCTGCATCACCGCCACACCCAACATTTATACACCTAATTTACCACCCTCCAAAACACAATCCAAACTTCCACACTGACTGGTCTGACATCACAACTAACAACCACATCTCCCTCTCCACCACTATCTTCTGTGGCGATTTCCACCCTAGTAGCTCCCATGCAGACAGCAACTCCATAATAAAGAGTATCCTCACTCCACTCACCCCCATGACCTCACACAATTAATCACCTACTCCACACACATACCTGGCAGCACATTTGACCTCTTTATTTCAGTAGAAAAAACATGTGTTTGTGGAAAATTAAATCTGGGTCTCATGATAGGTCATCTTCTACAAGCAACATCCAAAAACGTCAAACCATACAGAATAATGAGCAGCAATGAACATCCCAAAAAAAGAACACTTCTCTGCCGACAGACACAATGCACACTAGCTACCTGTCCAAGACTGCATTAAAATCAAAACCCTCTCTATCACACATAAGTGCATCACAAACACATCCTCGGAATACCTCTCCAACAAATTGACCAAACCCCATTCCGACACACTCACCCCAGCCATCACCTCTCACTGCCTCACCATGACCAAATTCAAACGAGTAAAAGCAGGTGACCGCAGCTTCCCAGTGGTGGCTGCCAAACATTGGACTGCCCTACCACTCTCACCCAGATCAGACCCCTGCTTCTGGTCCTTCCGCAAAAAACTGTAAACCTGGCTCTTCACAAAAGACCACTAGTTCACACTGTCAAGCTCACATTATTCGCTGTATTTGTGTTACCCCTGTCACAGTTAAATTTTACTCTGCCGACCACTTCTGTATTATGTACTGTAACCATCTCATCTATGTACTGTAACCAATGCCCAGATACCCTCAGGTTCAGACTGCTCTACAAATGGAAATAAATAAATACGTGGTACGACCGCTTTTCAATCCCTTTCACACTCACTCTACCACTCAAGATCCAGACAAGCCAAGCACATTACAAACACAACCTTAGCACCAGTCATACCACACCCTCTTCAACACACACACATTTGTCCATTCTCTTCAACAATTACAAGACCATCATTGCTCAAACATTCAACCAAAATAGCCCCCTTCAATTCATGAAACCCCTGCAACTAGAATCATAAACTATGGTTGAACAGTTCCCTCCTGTCCATCATGCAGGAAGCCAGATGCCTAGAGAAATCCTGCTAAAGAACTCACTCCCCATTCTACAACCGCACCGGTGGGGGCAGTCATTGTTGTGTGTTAACTAATGGCCTGTGGCGAGGCAGAATACTTGTGCACATGTTCCTCATGGCCTTCATCCCTAGGGCACAGCCTTGCCCCTTCCCTTCTGTCGCAGATTCACCCTCTTCCCATAGATGTCCACTGTACAGAAGACATATCAAGAGATGAAGTGGAGGAGCAACAGCTGCGTTTCAGTCTGTATCTTAATTAAAGCTTCCAGTACCTTTAATCACTAATCTCTTGAATATATTTCAGGTGCACGTGGGTATTGTCCCTAGGCCCGAGGAGACACCTGTGAAAAATACATAAAGAGAAATCCGTTGTTTTTCCGACGGGTAAACCCACATGCACTCCTACTGGACCTAAGTCCTTCTGAAAATACTTCACTGAAACATGTTATTAAAGACTTAAAGGGTTTAATAAAAGTTTCACAAAACAAAATTTATAATGTGTAAAAGATGGTACATTTGAGTTCCCAAACTTAGGGTTTTTTATATTTTATAATATAAACAGTCAATTGAGTTCCAAGGATGATGCATAAATCTGTAAGGACTTTAGTAAACAGTAAAGCTTAATTATAGGAATATGGAATATGAAATGAAACGATCAGTCAAATTCCAAATTCAAATGCCAACGCGTTTCGGATATTTCATGCTATCCATCTTCAGGGCTATAAGCAGTCCTTTCATTGTTGTATGTTAATCTTGTGAGTTCTTCTCTGACCTTGAATCAATTCCACGAAGGTATGTTCTGACCCTGTTCATTCATATGCAGGTTCAACCTTATGGGCACATTTCCTTCTATGTTTCAAAAAAGAACCACACGTGCTTACATCCCAGGTTGTCTTCGTTCGAAGGACCGAGAAGCAGCGGACCAGTCCTGGCCTGGTCAGTTTACACAAATGTTTGTGCCTGTGGTTTGGGGGTCTCAGGCCGCTATATCTTAAAGATCTGGACACTGAAAGCCTAACGCCCTCACCAACCTTTCTCGTGGGATAACTCTTCAAAGACCCATTCCGGCCCTCTCTTGGACTTGCAGGGCACATTCTTTCTTGGTTGCATACCCGACTGATAAGACACAAGGAAAAACTGTGAGTGTGTGTGTTTGTGTGTTTTCAAGAAATTATCCTTCTGCAGAGCTACCAGAGCCGCGAGCGTAGAATGCATGCACGCCCTTCTAAACCTTGGGACTGGATGTAAGCATACTGGCATAGCTCTGGCACTAGGCCTCCATTTCAAGATGGCATCTAATTTCTAAAACAGAGTTTCCTTCCACTCAGGATACTACTGCCGAAATCCACTACATTTCCCCTAAAATCCAGCTTTTATGGGTGACCCCCCCTCCATTCTCCTAGCTCCCCCACAACATCCCCCGTCTACAATAGTCTCATCTTGAATCGCAGACCTCGGCCTTCTGTCCCTGCTTCCCAACATGCGGAAGAAGGCTATATTCTTGACATCTTGTGTGGTAGTGTGATGATTACAGGGATTGTTATATTTTTTCCTGATACTGTTCTTTGCACAACTTCATTTCCATCCAGAGTTTGATGCAGCTGACAAGCAACAATTTTGATCTTGAAATATCAGTTAAAGAATTAGACCAGGATGATATGATATGATATGGCATTTATAACGCGCCTATACACAAGTGTTTCAAAGCGCAACGAGTCAAGGGAGGGGGAACAGAGGGAAGACAGACAACGATCCTACTAGGCCAGGTGTCATTCAGATTGCGCAAGTGCATGGGAAGAAGGACAGGGGAAAGTGCGGGGGAGGAGGGAGGGTACAGTGCAGTACATGGGATAATAGAATAAATAACAATAAGTAAAAGTACAACCAGTAGGTGGAAGTGCAAGGGTAAGTGCAGACATCAGGTGTAAAGTGCTGGTAGTGGAACTGTAGGGATACAGAAAACAGTCCCCAGGTGTGGGGGTTGCCAGGAAGGCAGTACAGGTGTCCGACTGGTGGGGGAGGGGCCCTGGGCCCGAGATCAGTGGGTGGCCAGGTAAACAGTGCAGTTTCAGCCAAGAAGTCAGCAGGGGAGAAGAGGAGAAAAAGCAGAAGCAAAGAGAAAGGTTTTGAGGTGCTTCCGGAACCAGAGATGATTCTCCTCAAGTTTCAGGGAGGCAGGGAGGCTGTTCAAGAGGGAGCCCCCAGCCAAAGAGATCTACCACCAACTTGTTGCTTGGAGAAGCAACTGACCCTGAGGGAGTTGGAGACGGATGAGCGAAGAGCTCGAGAAGGAAGATATTTGGGAAGAGAGAGTTGAAGGTATTGAGATCCCAGGCCCCAGAAGTCCTTGTGGACAATGCAGAGGGTTTTGAACTTAACCCTTGCAGCCACTGGGAACCAGTGCAGAGATTTCAGTCCTGGAGAGATACGATCCCTGGGCTTGAGGCCAAGGACAAGTCTTTCAGTCCTGGTCTGGATGAGTTGCAGAGGACGGAGAGTAGATGCAGGCAGATTTAGAAAGAGGCTTTTGCAATAGTACAGCCTAGAGAGAACCAGAGCTCTGGAGACAGTGAGCTTCTGGGGGATGGAGAGGATAGGAAGAACACCTCTGAGGAGGTGCAGCTGGTAGTGTGACTTCTTAGAGACGTCAGAGATGTGAGGATAGAAGGAGAGTGTAGAACCGAGGTTTGGGAGCAGGAAGAGGGCCAAGAGAGAGAGAGGCTGAGTGACAGCAAATATGTATTCAGTGCTATATTTCATTCACACTATGCATGGTTCAGCACACAAGGTTAAGCACACATCCCTTACCAGCAGCACTGTATCCACCTCAAATCATGGGCTCTTATCATGTTGAATAGGTTGGAGTCTAGCAGGTACACCACATGTTGATCTCTACTGGCTAACATACTTGGTCCCTTCTTCAGAAATCCATAGCACACAACAGATGTCAAAGTGCAGCTGTCGCTGCTTTTCCTCAAAGAATTCCACATCTAAGCTTGGAAGTGACAGTTACAGGAATCGCTAATGGCATTTGCATTGTACACTTAGCCAGTGCAACATGTGCAGCAGGTGGCAACAATAATCACACCAAAATGTATGCAGCACATTTCTTGTAGTGAAGTAGAGCTGATGTTCTGCTCCATGGCAATCAATTTTTTCATGGACTGGCATTTGCTGTTGAAATGTGCCACCAAAAACTGAAGGAAATTAGCAAAGAAAGGAGCATGCATGGTGTTACCAATGCGTAGGGCAGAAAGTGATTATAGCCCATAGGCAGGAACAACAAAGCTGTGCTAGAGGTGTTGTGGTCTTTTCCACTGGGAAGATCACTGCTCCACCTTCTCCCAGATATAACTCCCTTGTGCCCCCTGCCTTTAAAACCATGCATACACTCATTTTCCTGACAGAGGACTGCATGCACTTGGTACCCCCTGATCTAGAAACCCGTTGCCGCTGGTAGGGAAAGACAAGGTCACCCAGTGACGGGTCACATCCATTTAGTCAATGCTCTGTCCACTAGTTGATATGTCAATGATGAAGTGAACATTCTGGGCTTCAGTCTAATCTAGTGCCAATCTCACTGCATAAAATACCTCATTCTAATCGTACAACTCTGGAACAGCTTTCTAAGAGTTTGATTTGGGTTCAAGATTTATAAGACCTTTCTACGCAAGCTGTTTGTTTGTGGAATGACCGCACAAGATGGCACACTTAATTATAGATAATGCATTAACTCTCCTGCCTGCCACTGCCTTTGCTCAATTCAGTGGCTCTATTCCCCTAAATCTGGCAAGCAACGGAGCAGGCATGTATGGCTGCAGGTACGTAGCAGTCACAAATGGCCTATCCTATTTCAGTTGTCAACCTCTTCCTCATATAAATCCTAATTGAATTTTCTTCTTCATTCATCCTATCAAATTTCTGCATCTTCCCCAAGTACATCCTACACCTCTTCTACCTATCCTACATCTAAAGCATATTCTCTCAACTCCAATGCAGCCTTTGTTCTCTGCCTAAAACCATGCAGTCCTATTTAAACCATTTACTCCCTTCTGCTCTCATCACCCATCCGCATGCCTGATAACATTGGTTGGTTCTCTACCGGAGCCTGGTCAGCCCTGCTAAGCCTTTTTAGGCCCAAAGCACAAATGCATCCTAATCATCAAATGCAACATTCTGGACTTTGGTCCTCCACGGGGTATGGAGGGGGGGTTCCCACTAACAGCGCATTGAAACTATACTAATGGTAAAATGGCTCTATACAAATGACAAGTACAAAACAATGCAATACAATTTAATCTTAACCATTTAAATGACTTTGCCTGAAACTTCCACCAACTTCATGAAAGTCATTTCTGGTGAAAAAAGGAAATCATTTCAATGGTTTTCTTATACCTGAAAATGTTTGCCTAGCCTTGCTTGATTAAATAGTGCTCTCCACCCAAGGCATCTCTTGGTGCTTATGATCTAGGATATAGTACACACATATTCGGGTTTTCAATAGTCACCTAAAGATTGGCAGTGGCTTACTGAGACATGGATCCAACTAGTGAGGTTTGTGAATGCTTTGCATGAAATCAATTAACATTTATGGAATATAAGAATAAGGCACCTCCACATCTTTATGATGAATATTGCGTAACTAAATATGAGAATGGCTTCTTGTGAGGTCCAATAGATGACCCCAACCTAGCTGCAGTCGACCACATACAAATAAAGGTCCACTTACATACACACAACAAGACCAACACTGTCTCACTGGGCCAGTAACTTGACACACAAATGCCCTTTGTGCATCAAACTAACCTTAGTGCTGGACCTATTACCCAGGACTGGCTGGCATGCTGAAAAACGTGCGCTCATTTGGGCTATAATTACTGCACTACCCACACCTGGTGCAATATCAACAAGCCCTACTTATTCCTCTACTCTAGTGGCATGGTCATCTAAAAATATAATCTACAACTAGACCTGTCCATGAATAAACAAACCAAAACAAGACTATCTGTACCACAGGCTCTAGCTTTCTGGTGAGGCGTGTTTGTCTGGGGTTGCAATAAGCTGTCACACCAACTGACTTCCCTTCCTTTTCCTTGCGTTACCACCATGTGAGGCAGAGCCCTATGTATGAAATGACCCACAGCGGCAAGCGTTTCCTCCACAATTATACTGCCGTTTCATTTGAGTTGGAACAGTGGGCCGCCTAAAGATACGCTCACATGGAGGGTAAAGGTCAAACAAAAATGTAGTAAAATAAAGTGGTCCCGTAGAACGCTCATGGACATGGCAACCGATAACAGGACACAGGCATGGCGGCCCATTTTTCAAAATATACAGTATACCAGCAGTCTCCTACCTCAACATGGTACACAGCTTGTATCTGACACCTGCAACCCGGGTGGGAGGGGGAACCAGCATGAGGGAGTGGAACACTCTACCCCGGCTCCCACTCAGAACTGATGGTACTGTCACCTCGCTGGATGCAGCTGCTCCCTGAAACCACAGCACGGGCCGCGAGCTGTCAGTCCCTGCAAATTGCAGGAGAAAGGCGCACTGAACAAGACTCCTTCTCGATTCGAGAGGGGAAAAGTGCTCACAGGCCCGGGTAGGCCCTTAGAGAAAATAAAACAAGACAACCCCCCTATACTGGGCTGTCGTGCTCTATAGCTGGCTCTCATTTTTTTTCCTATTCGGCGCGGCTCCCTTTTCATGTGTCGTGCACTCCCCCCTGCTTCATCTCTGCAGGTGGACTTACTTTGTTTCTGAAGTAAATCACTTCAGAATGAACCTGCCTCCCCCACGCTGTGGGCAATACCACTGCCCTCCATTTCGTATCACAGGGTTGCCGAAACCTAAAGGACCCGTGAAAATGCGGGGGACAAACAGCATAGAAGGAGAAAAAAAAACAAACACACAGAGACAGAGTCACACAGGGCTCACGATAGCAATTTAATATGAAACAAAATCCAGATTATCCTGGTAATCAAAAAACGTTTAACCCACACACCGATTTTTCTTTACCACAGGTGATTTTCACACCTATTAAATCATTTAGAATGCACAGAACATATTTTCACATGATGATTGCAATTGAGGGGGTAGTTTTCACTATCAGCAAAGACCCTGAATGTATGCAGGGTTGCACCTATCTATGACTCATATAGCACCACGTAGGCCATTCCCTCTGTGCCAACAATGAGCCAACAACCAGGCTGGGGTATAGAGAATAGGTGTCCGGTCAAAGGGTCGACTACAAAGGGTCGAATGGTCAAAGGATCGACACCAAAGGACCGAAAACAAAAGGATTGAATTTATTTTAAAATTTCTTTTTTTGGGGGGGTTTTTGTTTAGGGAAAAAAAGTGGTTTTACCACAAAAAACGGGGGTAAAAATGTAAATAATATGTAAAAAAATAAAATAAATGTTTTCGATCCTTTTGTTTTCGGTCCTTTGGTGTCGACCCTTTGACCATTCGATCCTTTAGTTGTCGATCCTTTGACCTATAACCGAGAGAATATATATTCATTTAAAGTATATGTTCAATACATCTTTTAATGGTTACACATGCCACCTTCTCTGTAGTATCAAATAAAACTTCAATAATAAACAGATAATAGGACTTGATAAGGTTTAGATTTAACCCAAGGCACCATTTTGATTTTAGAACAAGTTACACGTTGTACATTCAGTACTTTGTTTAATTTCCTCCACGCTTGAAAATTCTAGCAGTTTTGGAATTACACAGATTTGTAAGAATCCATGTGGCAAATAAGACCCTGTTTCCTTTTCACACAAAAGCAATGCAAAATCGTTCTGTTATCAGGGTCACTCACTCACTCTCAGGAAAGAATGTATATTCAATGGAAATTACAGCAGTTTCAATTTGCAAAGAGCCTCTACCCACAGCACCAAAAACCCAGGCATCAGTTATATGCAGCACCCCTCTGCTTAAAGGCCAGGTCTAGGGAGTGGGGACAGTTGAAGAATTTAATTTTGGGCCAAGGGCACCCCTTTCTTTAAATACAATGCTTAAGGAGTGGTGATGTTAAGATGGATTTCTGAACTCTGACCTGGTGGGCAGAGGTTCAGATGGCCAGTCTAGCTTCTTGGAACAGGGTAACCTCTGGACAAGCCAGACCAATCAAGGTAGCTATGGCAGGCGGTCAAGACTAGGTCTCAGGAGGGGTGAGGGTGACTGAAGGACCTCAATGAGCACACAAAGCAAGGACACTTACAAATTACTCCCAGGCAGGTGTATATATCAAAAATATAAACACATTTATTACAAGGCCTTTGTAACTCAACACATAGTAAAAGACTCACAGCAATGCTACTAAACCAACACAACACCATCAATATCAAATATTTACAAGACAATTTGGGTCTAAAGGGTTAACAGCACGAAATATGTCCGCAACCTAGAAGGGAAGGAAACAGGCAGTGCAGGTATTCCTTAGTCACCTTCAGCATCAAACACACACCTAACTAAGAGGCAGTCCAAACTCTAAGAAGAGGGGAGCCTTGTGCTCAATACTACATACAATGCAATAGCATGTGGTTGTTCCAATGGGAAAAATGGGGTCTCTTCAGGGGTGTCTAGCAGCTCAGGAAGGTGGGTGTGGCGATGAAGAATAGATTCCCACTATTCAGGGAGGACCTCCACTTGAAGGCAGAGGCAGTTCCAAGGTTCGGGAATAGTTCACTAGTTCGCACTAGCAGTGGAAAGGAGAGGGACCCCCAGTGGCCACTTGTGCATAAAAATGTATGGAGGCGCTTGGGGCCACCGGTTAGGGTTAGGGTTACTTACCGGCCCCAGGTGCACTCCAGACCAAACTTCACCAGTCTAATCCACTAAAGTTGCAGGTTCAAATGCGGCAAAAAGGACTTCCAGTTCCGAAGATACAGCAATGATTCCCAAACAGGACAGTGGCGATTTCTCCGCAACTGAAGGAAGGATCAGGCCAGTTTCACTGCAGCAGGCTTCAGGGGCAAGAGGGTCACAAATGCAGTGCACCTGCAAAGATCGTTGCCACGGCTGGGCAACACGGTAACCGCGTTCACTCCGGTTCTGGTGCACTCATCTCACTTCAGACCTGGGAACGCCAAGTGTTTGGAATTCGGTGTGAGGGTCCCGGGAAACAGAGCTAGCAGTATACCAAGTTTCGAGGGCCTCCTCAAAACGGCGGCGGAGACAGAGCAACAGTCCTGCGTAAGCTGGTCAGCCCACTGGTTGGCCCAGGGACATTTCCGAGAAGGCTTACTTGCAGGTTTTGGTGAAGGTGCCGAGAATAGTTGGTCCCACTATTCCAATGGGTCGAAGCGTCTTCGCAGACCTTCTAGGATGACTAGATTCAGAGGGGGTCCCAAGGGACGACAGCGGGCTCAGGGTGCCAAACCTTCCAGTGGTTCACCAGCATTTCTTTGACTCGGCCTCTTAGTTTCATGATATTTGGATCCTATCCTTCGTTCAGTGTGAACTCCAAATATCGACATGGTATAGGTGTTTTTGGCCTCCTCTTATTCAGAGTCTCCTTCGCGCCAAAACGAAGAGGACCCAATGGGAGATCTGCTCACAAACACACAATCCATACGTGGACCAAACACAGACCACGGTGGTCCCAGGCATTCACAGCACTCCAGACTCTCTGGCACCCAGGATGTGTATTGGGGACAGACACCCCAGCCCACATCCTGGAGGCACAAACACAATGCATGCAGAAGCCTGCGAAAGCTTGGCAATTTGCGAGAAACTGCATGACCAAATAAGGACTCACGCAGGTCGGCTCAATCTGGGGAAGGCAAAGGGGCAACATGGCAAAACGACATGACAAGAACCTTGTGGCATGGCCATTTTGGAGCCAGGCCACTTATTCATGACAAACGCATTTAACACGGTAAACGCGGTTGAAATGTCAGGAAAGGGTTAAAGTTATATGAAAAGATGAGCTGCCACCAGCCATGTACATGACACATCTGCACATCTCCTAAAAAGTCCTACGAGAGTATCTAGAGTCTTTGCAAATGACTATGAGACCCAAGTGCACTGTACTGTAAGGTACATTGTGCACTTGTTACATGTTGCCAAAAAGTTGCAACATTGGAAAAGGACTAAGGGAAACAATGTTTCACAGTACTGACTGTCTTAAGGGCATGTCAGTTTCCCCATAAAAATTGAGTGAAAGCCCAGAGGAGTGCAGCTGAAGGCTGTGCTTCTCTGGCAAAGTCAGACTAAGGTGTTTAAACAGCAGCAAACGTTTTGGCGGTGTACAACTGGAGGGAAAATTACACATAAAATGAAATCTTTCCTAACAGGTGACAATTTGGAATTTCATTTTGTGGCAAAACATCTTTTTGTTTTAATAGCAACATTTGGGAATGGGACAATTATATATTTTGTTTTGTGACAAGCACACCTTTCTGTTTTAAAGGCAATGGGCCTCATTACGAGTTTGGCAGTAGCCGTGCCGGTACCGGCACGGATGCCACCAAACTAGTGAAATTACCGGCACCCAGCAATATGGACGTACGGGGGCATTCCGACCTCGGCAGACGTGGTCCGTCCCCATTGCTGGGTGCCAGTATTCATTACTCCCCATTCCCATTTTAGCCTCACAGGGTTCACTGGGAATGGGGACGTCAGATGCACTGACACCATTCATGAATGGTGCCGTTGCATTTGATGAGTTGTGCTCGCGGGTGCTGCTCTGCCCGCCAGGTCAGACCTGGTGGGCAGAAAGGCACCCCCGAGCACAACTTGTAGTTTGCCTGTCTGGTAGCAACGGTGCCGGTCACTTACCAGCACCGTTACTACCGTACTGGCAAACTTATAATGAGGCCCAATGTTTGGGAATGGTGTCATTTGGGAATTACGTTTAGGCACCAGCACTTTTCTGTTTTAAAGGGAATGTTTGGAATGGTGTCAGTCAGGAATTTTGTTTTGTGCCCAGGACACCCCTGTACGCTAGATCAATCTGGGATGGGCAGTAAAAATAAAGGCACCCAATTACTTAACGTGTCTATAACTTTATTCCCACTAGGAAATAAATAGTCAAATATGATAAGGGTTTACAAAATGTGCCCCCCGCCCACTATTAAGGGAAGCTAGTAAGGCCAGCAGGTTTCCCCCACAAACTTTGATTTCAAATGAATCAATTCTACATACATTGGACCTCTGTTTTGGGGCGCTCGGGAAAGACAGCTAGGCTCCCCTCAGGGAACAGCTCGGGTCTGGTCACATGCTGCTTTCAAAGATAGTCCCAGCATCCACCCCAAGCTGGCTCTCATTAAGATTCAGGGCTGTTGCTTTCACAGTTTCTCTCTCCCCTGCAACATTTATGGCCTGTCAATTGTAGGTCTCTCTACCAAAGTAACACCAGGCAGCTTTTCTGGATATGCTGAGGTGGATTAAGGGCTGTTCTCCTTCATGACGTTTTGGGCAGGATTTTTATGTCTTTTCTTCTTGTCTATCTTTGTTTGTCCATAGAGCAAGTGCTTTTTAACCCTAAGTCACTACCACAAAATATTGAGATCAGGAGGTATCAACTTATTAGCCTCGAATTTCCACTGGACCTCTGCAGTTCTCTGTCCCTCCCAAGGTTCTACCCCTGTCTGGAGAGGTACACACCATCTATCATTTACATTTTTCAGCTGTTAGCTTTTCCACTCAAAAAGGCACAACATGGCAAATGTTTGCAATTTACAAATAAACATTATAATATAGTTATATTTACGTTCCCCTAATCACATGAGACTTAATCACACGACTCCCATGTTCGCACCATGTTGCACACACAAATAGTAGTTTTTCCCAATGTGTTAAAACATGATAAAAGTCAGTGGGCATCATCAGGGCCTTGGAAGTATCTGGCTGGTAATTGCTCTGTTATACCAACGCTATTAGCGCTACCAGCACTTAGTCCGGTGCAATGTGCGGCAGATCCCAAGTTCCAGTCTTGTTGTAACTTCCCATTTTTTAGAGTCCATATGTTCCATGGGGCTTTTTGACACAATTACCACCAGCGCTTATAATACTGGCAGTAATTGTGCCGAAACTGGGCGGAAAGCTGGAGATTTATCACCAGCTCAAAGCTGGGGGTACATCTCAGACTTTCCACCCAAACTCAGGATTGGGCGGAATGATAATTTGGTGGTAATAGCATTAACACTGTATTTTCGCTACTCCACCCAACCCGTTATGAGGCCCAGTATCTCTAAACCTGGTACATAGTTACATGATTCCCTAGGCTAACACCCCCACCCCTGGGTTTCAGTTTCTTCACAGTTTCTGGGGAGCTGTGAGCACATTTTAGATTCTCACTTTTGTTCCTAATGTCGATTTTTTATGAAAGTTGTGACATCAGAAAGGGCCTTGGGCTACACTTTAACATGACACCTCAATGACTATTGTAGTCCTTGTGGTTACTAGGCAAATCAATACAGTATGATGCTGCACTTATACTGGCATTTCTGAATGATATATATATTCTTCAATTGCTGTCCAGTTAAGTTTTGTTTTAGATTTTTGGTCCCATTTCCCTTCAATGTTGAATGTGATTTAAGGCTGGGGTAAAAGCATTAGCCTTTTGTTCTTTGAAGCTGATAGGCTGAAGAGATTCTTATCCTGCAGCAGATGGTTCACCTCTGTCCTTTGACATCATTAGGCCATGCTGGCATTTGTCATTTTTCCCTTGTAATCTTCAGTTGATCACAATTCCGATTTAATAGTGTATTTTTTAAAATAAAGTTCCCCCACCCAAGGCTGGGTATGTGTTGACCTGGCCACTTCGCAACCTAGCATGCATGATCCTCGAAGAGATCTCCCTCCCAGATAAGGAGCCCACTAGATATGCCATGGGGGAAGTCACTTGCGAATTCTACCCAGCAACTGGAAGCATTTGTCTGTCAAGGGCTCATAAGAAATGCACATGTTGCATTTACAAGAACATAGCCTTTTCACTTTGTTGCATGTATTTTTCAGGTGAAGCCATAACTTTCATCTTGCCAACATTGTTCATTTTATCATGTTGATATATCCATTCTTAACAACATTTTTCCCTGATTTCAAAATGCTCACATGATGTCAGTTTCTGTGTTGAAAAGTGGGACTTAGTCAACTGAAATGAAATATACAAACATGACTTTGAATTGTACAAACAAGGCCCAATCTGTATTCTCAATTTTCCTGGTGCACAGCATTTTGATGTGTGGCAGTTTCAATGGCAAATGCCACTTTTTCTCTCTCACCCAACAATGTAATGTGCTTTTCCCGCCTGTAATTGGATTTTACTTTTCAGCATACTCTGTGTTTCAACTGCAGAAATACCAGCATTTGGTTTTGCTAGGCACATCTAGCAGTACTCAAGCTTTAAGGCAGGCTTTTCATTCACCAGTGTGCCTTGCCACATGAAAAATGTATTTCAAATTAGAGGCCTAGCCTGGCCTCCCTTTTTTTGTGCTGGGGCTGTCATTAAACCCTGCACATGCTTGCTTGGTCTAGTTGTAGTTCTTAGAAGGGAATTGAAATCATGAAGTGGAAATGAGGGGTGTGCTCAGAGATAGTGGTTGAGGAGGAAGAGAACATTTGCTTCTCTCAGGTGAATGATGCTAATTGCCAGCTCATAGAGGAGAATGGGATGCATGTTGTGTTCGTGGGAGTAGGTGACAGACACCCACAACCTCAAAAGGTGTTCCCTGATGCTGTAAGTGCCCCAGACTCAATGGGACATGGCTCAGAAAGAGAGGAGAAGGCAATGCTGACAAAGGTGAGTTTGCTACTGCCACAAGAGTTGGCGGGGGAAAAGGAGGAACTGAGTAGGTTGAGTTAACAGAGGGTGACCTGCCACAGGGGTGATTAAAGGAGCTGGTGAGATTATAGGTAGGATTGCCGGCCCCTATTTATCATAATTCTCCTGTAGGCCACAGTACCTCTGAATAGAAAACAGGACTGACTGAGATAATTTTTGCTGAACCTTGGAAATGAAGAGTTGGAGGGGAGATGATGGACCTCATTCAGGAGAGGTCACAGCAGAGGTGTGGGGCATCCTGAAGATGGATGGGAAGAGGGTGCAGGTATTGATATCGTATTTCAGGAGACAGAAGCGAAACAAATGGGAGCAACAAAGATGGTCATCCAGCATCCAGCGGATACCTCTGGAGGAGGAAGAGACTGACAGCTCTAAACCTATGCCAGGACTTTCATAGGAGCAAAGGCAGGAACAGGCATCCCTTGTCAAGTTTCAGACTGGAGACTGACACACCAAATGGTCAAGTTATAAATGGCATGTGGGATGAAAGATTCCAGATAGATACATTTTTGCGGACATCCTCCCTTTATGAGGAAGGATTTCAGGCAGGCTCATGCAAATCTTGTTGAAGGGAAGTTGGGGCATTGAGCAGTGGGTGCAGTATAATGAGATTATGGGGTCAAAGATTATAATAAGACACTTCAATGAAACTGTGGATGTGACCTTTCATATGAAGTACTGGATTAAAATTACAAAGATTATGTTTAATCTTCAAGTCTGTTGATTGATGGTAGAATTGCAGTGGTAGTCATAGCTTGTGCTAGCTGAAAAATAGTAAGACCATTTACGACAAAGATATTAGATATAATAACATTTTCACAAAGATATTCAGTTCCTGAAATAAGCCTATATATTTTAGATTTTGAAAGAAGTTATGATAGATATTTTATTTGTATTGCGCTCATACCCAAGTGTTTCAGAGCGCAACAAGGTAAGATAGGGGAGCAAGGGATGACAAAACAATGATCTTACTAGGCCCAGTGACATTGAGAACGTGCAAGTGCAGGGGATACGGAAGGGGAAAAGTGCAAGGGAGAGGGGAGGAGTGGAAAGTGCTAAGCAAGGGACAAAACAACAACACTGGTAGTGCAGCCAGCAAGGTAGAAAGTGCAAGGTAAAAGCGCAGAAAAAGGGTGTCTGATAAGTGCAGGTAAGGGGACTGTATGGTTACAGATATAGACCGAAGTGCAAGGATTACCAGGGGCAGTGCGGGTGTGTCGCTGTGTGGGCCAGGACCTGGGCCTGAAAATCAGAGGGTAATCAGGTGCCCGGTGCTGAAGCAGACAGAACAGTAGGGGAAAGGAAGAGCGGAGGCAGAAGTAAAGAGGAAGGTCTTGAGGTGTTTCCAGAACCGAAGATGGTTCCCCTCAAGTTTCAGAGAGGCAGGGATGCTGTTTCGGAGGGAGGACCCAGCTGTGGAAAGAGATCTACCCCCAACTCGTTGCCTGGAGAAGCGACTGACCCTGAGGGAGCTGGAGGTGGAGGTGTGAAGAGCTTGAGTCGGAAGGTATTTATGGAGGGAGAGTTGAAGGTATTGTTGTCCATACGCTTAATATTGATATTGAGATATGGCGTCTTCTTTTTGCCGACTCCAGCATAAAGAATATACCTGACAGTCCGTTCAACACTGAAATCACAGCAGCTATTTCTACATGACACGAATGAAATACAAGCCGCACAGACCCACTTTTCTCTCTCAAGAAGTCACGCATACACGTGAGTTGAGAAATACTTACCTGTTTTGATTATATGTCCATATAAAAGAGAGGTATTTGTCTACAATAGACTATACGTATCGTTTCTATAGGGGCACACAGCACTTGAGAAAAATCTGAAGTGGTGAGTTCAAAAAGAAACCTCATATCTATCTCTTCGCCTCCACGCCGAAACGCATTTGGAGGCACAAGACATTCTTGAGGTATGCCATCGATATAATAGCTAACACAGTAGCATTCATAATATATCTTGGATGACAGTGACCTTACCCTTAATATTCTATCACAGCAGCTACCTCATTTACCGTGGTGATGTTCTAGATAGACACGAATTAGCGTCATCCAGACACTCTTCCAGAAGAACCGGTCATTCCCCATTTTGAGGGGTGAGTTATTTACAAATGAATATACGAGTCAATTTTTGAATCCTTGGCAGGTGGTCTGAGAGTGTGACACAGCGCAGTTTGAGCGACTGTTCCCGCTGTAGATCGCAACGTAGGGGCGACATTTGACCAAGAAATATGAGAAAGATTAGCCCTTTTATCTTTGGCTCTATTCTTTACTTACAGGATTCTAACAACTTTTCAAGAAAAGTGTGTTACCAAGCTTTGGCCATCTAATTGATTGCCATATCAGGTTAGGGAAGTGACCCTTCAATAAATTCTCTTTGATTTATTGTTTCAATATTTCCTATAATTAGTAAGAATTAATACCCCTATTATGTACATTTTCCAGAAAGAAAATCCAAGATATCAATACCTGAAGAAGGGCACACCATGCCCGAAACGTGTAGTATGAACATGTTCAGTTAGCTAGCCCCTGTCTAGATATCAGGATAGAATTTGTTGAGTTATAAACCGATTTAAATCTATCTCATTCTATTAAGCATTTATTTGTTTTAGAAGGAACATGCCGATGGTGACTCTTTTTAACCATGTATTTTTTGTCACAATTGAATGTCATTTGATTCACATTGTTGTATATTACTATTTGAATTAATTATCTTGTATTGTTATAACAAGATTTTGATTTATTTGCAAATAATAATTCACTTTTTAAACACCTTTATTGTGTAATTTCTTTGAACTACAGATGGGAATAATCATGAAACTATGAAAAAAATGTTTTACAACTCGTTAGGTTGTTAAAGGATGAGCCCCTGTTTGTATCTCAAGATTACTTGAGGTACCTTTTTCTCCTGTCTATATTTTTGATCTGGTAGCACAGATCTAACAGGGTGAACCTGAAAATAGATTAACATCTTCGTAATCACTCGATTTACGTACTTACTAAACATAACCATAGTGTGCACCTCTACAACCAAACTTCTTTATTGTGGACCCATTCCCCAGAAAGCTTTGTGGACAATGGAAAGGGTCTTGAATTTAATCATTGCAGCCACTGGGAGCCAATGAAGAGATTTCAGGGCTGGAGAGATACGATCCCATGCCATGAGACCAAGGACAAGTCTTGCAGAGGGTGCACAAGAGAGTGGTTCAGAGGAGAGGGGAAGGCTCCAGACGCGAAGGAGAGGTTGCAGAAGTTGCCCAGAGCAGGAGCAAGGGTATCAATGTGGTCCTTGATGGTTTTGGACAAACAGGGAAGAACCTGTTTTAACAAGACTTTTATAGATGGGACATGTCTGGGAATCTCATAAGAGGTGAACAGAGGAAAGGAAGAGAATCGGGGGGGGGTGGCGGCTGCAGTAGGTCCAGAGGTAGTGGATAGAGAATGGGTAAGAGGAGCAGAGGACGAGAGGGTGGACAGGATGTCCTGGGATTTTTAGATGAAATGAGAGGCAATGTACGTACAAAGGGCCTGGGAGGTGACAGGAGAGGTAGAGACCGCAGCAGGGTTGGCCAGCTCCTTGCAGATTTTAAAGAGTTCGGCTGAGTTATTAGATGGTGCAGAGATGCGCGCTTGGATGTGGGCTCTCTCCTTCGTTCGGACAAGGAGTCGGTATTGCCTTTGGAGCACGTGGCAGGCCAGTTTGTCAGAGGATGTAGAAGAAACCCGCCATTTCCTCTCAGCCACCCTACAGTCGCGTTTAAGTGTAGCTAGGTTGGAGTCATACCAAGAGTTGCACTTGGGTTTAGACTTCAAGCGGATCCTCGTGACAGGGGCAAGAACATAAAGAGTATCCGAGATAGAAGTGTAGTGCATGGAAAGGGCTGCGTCTGATGTGAGAAGAAAGGGGAGAGAAAGTGGCAGCGAAAGCCTCAACTGACACATGCTTCATGGGTCGGATGACTGAGAAGGTAGGTGGCAGTGTCTGAGTTGGCTTGGCCTAAGGGGTAGAGATGGAGAGATGGGAGGAAAAGAGGGACTGCTCACTCCAGGAGAAAGGAGTGGTCAGATGGATGGAGAGGAGGAGGTCAGAAGAGATCAAAAGAGTGGGTCGGGCCAGAGGGAAGAATAGAAAGAGAGAGAGAATCGCAGAGGTCGCGAAAGAGTCCACTGGCCAGACAGGAAGCATCTAGGTGGATGCTGAAGTCACCAAGAAGGAGGAGTTGAGAGTCTGAGGCCAGGAGGGAGGAGGAGAGACTTCCCACTCAGAGAGGAAGGAGGTAATCTGACCAGGTGGCTGATTGATAGTAGTCACAGTAAGAGTGTGGCCAGGAGAGAGAGAAAGCCTGCAGACAAGGCATTCGAAAGAGCAGTAGGTCTGCATAGGAATGACAGAGGCAGGAATCCACTATGGGAAGATCAGGGCTACACCCCTTCTGGACCGGGTGGATCTGAGTGCGGAGGGGATATTATAGCCATCAGGGAGGAGAGCGTCAAAGCTCATGACAGAGCTGGCCATGAACCATGTCTCGGTGAGACCGAAGACATTGAGGTCAGGTTCTTCAAGGAGGCGACAGATGTCAGAGAAGTGTTTGACGGCTGAGCGAGAGTTGAGAGTGGCAATATGGAGAAGGTTGCCAATCTAGAAGGACTTCCTGGGAGGGGTACAGATCAGAGATACACCCTGTGGAGGTTTAGAAGGAGCCCAAGGGGGGGCAGGAGAGGAAGGAGGAGAGGGAAAGGTAGACTAGGAGGGGAGAGGAAGGAACAGCGGGAGGAGAAAGGAAATTGATGAGGTGTGGGAAGCGTCTATCATAAAGTAAAAGGTTGGCTGAGGGCCTTGGACCAAGATGGTGCCATTCAGATAGACATTAATGATGTCCTTAGAAGAGTGGAAGGGGGGCAAGAGGGCCTTCAAGTGGGTGCCGCCATTAATGGGAGAAGAGGAGAGAGGAGAGAACACAGCGACCATATAAAGAGTCCATAGATCTGGCGAGGGAAAAGCAAAGAGGATGTCGGTGAGGGTCTGTTTGAGAAAGGGCTGGTATAGGTTTCAGCAATAGGTAGACGAGGGTTACAGACCAAGATATCCTTTTTGAACTTCTTCCTGCCAGACTTAGTGAGAAGGGAAGGATATATTCGATAGAGAAACAGTTAAAGAAGATAGGAGAAACAGAGAGCACCATGGGTGATGCAGAGAGGGGGGGAAGCAGAGGGGGAGGATCAGGATAGGAACAGCGGGGCAGAGTTGCACAATGCAGTCACTGGGCCAACCAAGTTCAAGAGAAAAAGCACATAGTACAGTTACAAGGACAAAGCAAAATACAACTTGGTAGCAATAGGTGAAAACACAGCTAAATTGAAATTGGTAGCAGTAGGTGAAAACACAGTGCAATCACAGCTGTAAGGAGAGTTGGTTGAAGAGTGAAATCTGTTTAGGCATCAATGGTTTAATATAATTCTAAGGCACTCCAAGAATAGTTGGAGGCTCCATATGGAAGACTTTAACTTGAATTAGGTAAACTAACTTCACGTACAAAGATCTTGTTTTCTAGGAAAGAGCAATTGAATATTTATAGTGAGAATTTAGGAACCTTTATTGAATCACACGTTCAGTTATGTCTTCGCTGGTGAGGAATTTAGTGGCACTTTATATTCGAGCGTCACTGACTCCCTTCTTCCCTTCCTTTTCCTGTGTTCCAACTTCCACAGCTCTTCCACATGTCCCTCCTTCACTCACCATTCCCACAGCTTCTTGTGATTAGTATTTCTGCAATATTAGTGGTCCTCATTTGTCAGGCGGAATCTCCCAGTGCTTTGTTCAGGGCTTGGAGTTTATTTCTTAAAGATGAGCAAACCACCAATCTATGCACTTCCATTAGCTTACCTGCTAGTAGCTTTAGGCCAACTGTTAGGAGGGGAGTTAGGCTGTCATGGATGGAGGCCAATGTAGTATTATTTTGAATACCAGAATGTCCACCCAATTGAATGGGGTGATGGAAATATTATGAAGGTATGCTCGGTTAATGCAACTGATGTGAGTGATGCACGAAAACCCAAATGGACTTGGCAGAGTGCACAAACCATGGCAGTCTGATCTTGGTCTCACAAATAGCTCTGGCCCAGATCAAGCTTTGTAACTGCCAGCCCCAGATTCTTTCAGTTGCAGGTTGTCACAGAGCATGTGCTCTTGTCTCTTTACTGTCCAGAGCAGTGAAGTGATCAGGTCAACAAGTCTTCCAAGGGGCAATCAGGTAAAGTCTTGCACATTGGTTGCTCCCATCAGGCCATGCTTTTAGTTCACTGGTTGTCAGGTTTCTGTGGGCGATGAAAGTCTGGTTCCCATAGAATTCAGGCAGGGCTTCTCTGTCAGAAAAATAAGAACGTTGTTTTGATTCCTCTTCACATTGCTCTTTGCTTCTGTGATTTTGGGAACTTCCTGAAGTTTGGCAAGGTAAGAATGCCAACCCATATGTAGGAATTTGAGGTTGGGGTCAGTTTCCAACTATACAGTAGAATTCATTTGCACTGTTGGTAGCCCACAAATCATATGTTGGTAGCCACCAATGATATGTTCAGCTATTGTCAGCTTCCACATGGGCTTCTTGTCAAGAATGGATTCAGGCTTGAATCCAGACTCCATTCACAAAGGACTTATGTCTGGCTTGCGCCTTCGCTCTCAGAAGCTCACAGTAGCCATGGCGGAAACAGTAGCCACAATCACACTCTCATAGGAACAATGTCTGGTGGTTGGACTCTTTATTGGATTTACACATTTACAAGGTTGCCTTTTATAGCAAAACCCATGGACTGTAGTGCATTATACCTCGCTAGAATCAAAGACTGCTACCAACCATTGGAGTCAAGACAGTCAGCTGTGCAAGAAGACCTATAGAATTAAACAGGGTGCATTGGGGCACTCTAACCCCCTGCATGAAAAGGCATGAAGGGAACTAGAGTCTCTCAGGAGCACAATGGGTATTTGGTTTGATGAAAAGGTCTTGGGTGAAGGATCATAAGTAAAATGTCTGGTAGGTCATGTCGGTTAACATCAAATATACATATTAAAGGTGCATGCAACGTTTTCTGTCCCCTCATTTCTCTTCTTAGACTATCCAGTGCAGAGGAGCGTGTTCACTAGTCGCAGGGTAAAAAAGGAGGACACACTTTCTTCTCACTCATAACCTGTGGCTTACTCTTAAGGTTCATTCACACAACGTTAGACTGTGAATAGTTCTTCATAAGCATTTTGGTTGCAGATATGGTGTTTTCTGAACACTGGGGGAGGAACTCATCCTTCCTGTTACTCGGTTGATGAAGGGGGTGGAAAGGGTGATCCATAGAACCAATCACTATCTGCAATTCAGTGCAATGCTCGCAGCTTACAATTCATTGCAATATGCCAATCGGGTTCTTTTTTTATGTATATATATATATATATATATAATGGATAGAGGAATACAATTTGCCAACATTTCACTACAATCAAAACAAAACAAATTCCTCCTATATTCCTATTATGACATATTTCCATGCCTTGTTTTGAGCACATCAATCATGTAAAATGTCATTTCAACAAATCCTTGACCGTGTGAACTTTTGTCAGGTCTTATGTACGAAGTGCCATGTTGTTCGTGTTAAATTATTTGTATTAATGAGTAAGATGAGAACATTACAACGAATTGATAAATATGCACATTGCAGATGGATAATTTGTGGCCATGTTTTTCAAACTCGGGCATAGTAGCCATTTTCTCATTCTTCGCCCGTCCTCCGTGAGTGAACCACGGCACGCCTCCGCGTGGAGACAGTGTCGCTTTCCTTGTGTTGCTTCCCTCTCTGCTAACTCATTATTCTGTTTTTCAAAGTGTAACTGCTTCTGTGAAATAAAATACAGTGCCTGGTTGATCAGTTAAATCAATCAGACAAAAGTAAATTATGCTAAATGAGTTTGTGATCAAATTATTTTGTTAAGGGAAGTGCTTCTGCTGGGCAACGTGCTCTGCTGTACCCTGCCCCTGCTGCCAGCCCTCCTCACCCGCCCCTTTTCTACATTCATATCGCTCTGCCTTTGGCATCCCTCTTCTACTTCCCCTGGCAATCCTGCAAGAACAACACGTTTTCAGAAATGTCAACATGATGTCTCAAAAATCATCTGCCCTGGTCGCGTGCTCTCTGGATGAAGTCCTGCATGAAATAGTAGACAGTGAAGAGGTCATGAAGAACATACATACTATAATATGTTAGTGTGTTTTATGGTATTCCTGGCCTCCTGGCACTTTAGTATCTAAACAGGGAGTGAGTTTGCTGAGCTGGAGCAGAAGAAACAGTGAAAGATTGGCTTGCAGATCGAAAGGACCTGGGCTCTGATTGCTGGCAGCACACTTTCTATTTGGGTTTCGAAAAGTCCCTCTTGGTGCAGGTATCCTGATCGGTTTGCGAGACCTGCCTTCCGAGAGAAGAGCTGTTGGCGAGCTGCGTGTGACAAGATGGCAGCAGAAAAGTCTTTAACTAGCTGTCTCACTTTTTTTTAAAGAAATGCTGCATTCATTTATACTCTTTTCTTGAGAGTGAATATTCGATTTGTGGCATCACGGAGCTTAAACAAGGTCCAGGGGCTCTAGCGGCTAGTTAAGGGAACCACCTTCCCCCTCTATGGAAAATAAATATCTTTGGGAATATTAGCAGTCGATCAGCCGACCAACAGGTACCTCTGCTGGGGTGAAACCACTGCATCTTATCTCAAGCAGAGACTCTTACATTTAATCCTGGCTCTAAAGGGCAACCCATGAAGGTGGGAAAGAATTGGAGTTATGTGTTTATGTTCCCCAGCATTGCACAGCAACGGAGAAGCTACATTCGTGACTTAGTGAAGCTTTCTTTTTGAAGTCCAACAGCTCCCTCCATGACATGGACGCCTCTAGGCTGGAGACATCCATGTCATGGGGTCGGGGAGCTCTATGACTTCATAAAGAAATAGTTTATTTTCCATTATGGTTTGGTACTTAACGGAAATATTTTCTTTATGAAGTCGGAGTGACTTCATAAAGAAACCTTTACTTTTTGAAGTAATAGGGCTCCCCTCAACTCCATGAGATGTGCGTATGTGAGTGTATGGTGAAAGGGTGCACACTAAAATATATAGGTGTCTGCCTGTGTGAGTGTATGGTGAAAGGGTGCACATTTAAACATATGGGTGGCTGAGTGTGCATGTCAAATATATGGAGAAATGGTGCACACTTAAATGTATGCGTGGCTGCCTGGGTGTGCCTGTATGGTGAAAGGGTGCACACTTACACAAATAGGTGGCTGCCTCTGTGAGAGTATGGTGAAAGAGTGCACAATTAAAGGTATGGGTGGCTGCCTGTGTGAGTGTATGCTGAAAGGGTGCACAATTAAATATATGGGTGGCTGTGCATGTCGAGTATATAGTGAAAGGGTGCACACTTAAATGTATGCATGGCTGCTTTGGTGTGCCTGTATGTTGAAAGGGTGAACACTTAAATGTATAGGCAGCGGCCTGTGTCAGAGTAGGGTGAATGGTTGCACACTTAAATGTATGGGTGGCTGGGTGTGCGTGTCGAGTGTATGGTGAAATGGCACATACTTAAATGTATGGGTGGCTGACTGGGTGTGCATGTATGGTGAAAGGGTAAACACTTAAATGTATGGGTGGCTGGGTGTGGGTGTGTGTGTATGGTGAATGCTGTGTGTGCTTGTGTTCAGGGGTGCAATAAAACCTACATTTCAGGGGGTGCTAACCCTTCAAATGTTGGGAGAGGTGCTAACTTCACTGGCGGTGGAGGAGGAGCAAGCTTATTTTTTCAGGGCATCTAACATCTTTATGCATTCTAATGAGACTATTCTAGTGCAGCTTCAATGTTACAAGCAGTTAACTCTTTCTGTTAAGTCTGAAAGCACCCACTTATGGATTGTTGTGAGAATAAGTGGTCTCCTGTCCCCTCTCTACCCTTCCAATCACATCCCTGGCATGCAAGTACTAAACCCTGATCAAGATTTCAATTGCCTAAAGAATTATGCGTTTGGATGCAAGTACTAACAGTGAATTGCTTTACGTTTGTAGTTGCTGGGCCTTTGTTAACAGCAAAACCCAGGTGCAGTTTAACATCTGTGTCCGGTTCTGTATGCCAACAGCTCTGTAGATCAGCCAGGTCGAGTCAACATAGCCCAGCATTTCAGGGGGTGAGGACGGGGGCTGAAGCCCAGTCAGCTCAATGGTGTTGGACCACTACTTGTGTTTAATCCCTTGGTTACTTATTGGTAATCTTCATTATTCGTAGCCCTATTCTTCCTTGTCCCAGTACTTGTGTATGACACACTTTAACTCATGCACACGTCCTGGGATGAGGTAGGTGGACATGGAGGTAAGGCCTAGCTTAATTACCTGTAATCTTCATTACTCCTAGTATCACTCTTCCTCATCCCAGTACTTACCTATGAAGCAAGTAGCCTTATACGTAAGGACTGGGATCAGGAAAAGGGATGTGGAGGTAATTCTGGGCCGAGAAGCTGATTTATGGCGTTAGGGCAGGGGTTGGAAAGAGAGGGGATGTGTGGGGGGGGCAGCGAAAACGTAATGGTCATCCCTGTCCAGGCTAAGCAGGCATGATATGTGGTATCAGTGGCTAGAGAGGCATTTTGGTGCAGCCACTCTAGTCATTTCTTAGTTTGGCTTTACTTTTATTTTAACTGGGCATCTCTGATAAAGCAGTCATGCTCAGTGAAATTACCTGGCTAAACTGGCATTTGGGTGCTGCCCATCTAGCCATTTCTTACTGCAGCATTGTATATTTTTCTGGGCATCTGTGATAAAATAACCATGATAAGTGTTATTGCTTCCACTGGCATTTTGGTGCAACCAGTCTCGGTATGTCTAAATGAAGCCTGGCGTGCTTTACTGTAATATGTTATTGCGTGTCTATACTGGTCTACTTTATGGAGCCAGATGGCCATGTTTTCATTATGGCATGATATTTTTAATAGCAAAGCATTGTTTGTTTGTTTGTTTGTTTATTTATTTGTAATGCGCTCCTCACTAGAGGGTATCTGGGCGATACAAGAATTTACAGTTTCATTAGGTACAGGGTAAGATACAATACAAGTAAGCATAATAATAACAGTACATAAATATTAGAGGAAGAGCACAGTAATGTGATATCGATAGAGTGTAAGTACAGATTGTGGAGATAGCAATCAGATGTAATTGGAGACCAACCAGGCTTTCGTGTTTCTCCTAAAACTAGGGAAGGTTTGGTCACTACGCAAGTGTAGGGATAGTGCATTCCATTAGAGGGAGGCTTGGACTGGTAAGCTGTTCCCTCCAGCTCTTGTCAGGTTAAATCTAGGCATCGTTATGCAGTGAGATTGGGCTGCTCTGGTGGGATGAGATGAGGATTTTCTGTAGATTTGTTCCTGGAGGTACAGAATGGCAACATTGTTCAGGCATTTGTGGGTGATTGAGACTAGTTTGAATAGAATCCTGTCTTTGATGGGAAGCCATTTGGTTTCTCTTCTGACCTCAGAGATGTGTTCTCTCTTATGGATGTTAAAAGGGGATCTCAGAGCATTATTTTGGAGAATTTGTAGCTTGTTAGTGATGTGTTTGTTGGCTCCTGCGTAGAGGGCATTACAATAGTGAAGTTTTGACATGATTAGGACTCTTGTAAGGGTGGTACAGCTCTTGGTGGATAGGCAGGGTTTGCAGGCATGTATGATCTTACAAGTATACGCTGTGGCAAATGAGGTGGCGTTAACTTGTTTTCCCATATTCAGTGTGTAGTGTAAGTAGAAACCTAGCGTTTTGGTCTCTTTAGCCACTTTGATAGTGATGCCATCAATAATAAATGAATAGTAATGTGCATCGAGTTTGTTGAGTTGGGCTATAGCACCTAGGATTAGGATTTCTGTCTTTTCGTCATTCAGGCATAATCCGTGGACTGCCAACCAGGCTTGAATGACTTGGTAGGTGTTGTAAAGGAGGGCTAGATCTTTGTCGTACTCGCCAGATAGGGGAAGAAGTATCTGGGTATCGTCTGCATAGTTGGTGTAGACAATCCCCAGACGGTCCAGTTTGTCGAATAGCAGTTTAGTGAATATATTGTACATGGTAGGGGACACACAGGATCCCTGAGGGACACTGCATGTGATTGGGGTGGGGTCAACATCAGCTGACTGCGAGAAGACCCTCATCGACCTGTTGTTGAGGAATGATTGGATCCAGACAGTGGCTTCGTGCGAGAAGTTGGCCGCAATGGACAGGTGCTTGCAAAGGATGGAGTGGTCCACCAAATCAAAGGTGGCCGACAAGTCAAGTAGGAGGAGCAAGGCACATTGCCTTTTGTCCTGGAGTGAGTCAATTTGCATCTTGAGGTCTATGAGGGCGGTTTCAGTACCATAAATAGGTCAGAAGCCTGAATGTCTAAGTCCTAGGAGCTTATTAGATTCCAGATAGTACTGGATCTATGAGTATGCCGCTTTATCTAGAAATTTGAGGAGGAACAGGACTGTAGTGATGGGCCTGTAGTTGGTGGGGATGGTTGGGTCTAGGGAAGCTTTCTTTAGCAAAGGTAGGACCCAGGCATCCATCAGGTTGGTAAGGACATTTCAGGTACGAAATGAAGCATTTATAAGTTTAGTAATGAATGGGGCAAGGTCTCTAGCAGCTTTTTTAATTATTTGAGGGGGGCAGATATACCCTTGGCATCTGGAAGGCTTAAGAGATCTAATGACTTTTTCCACCTCTAGGGTGGTAACTTGTGAAATTTGAATTGCGGAATGCCTTTCAGGTGGGGTTTTGTCGGTTCTGGGGTTGAGTCAGGTTTGGGAATATTGAGCCTTTTGACTGTGATCTTTCTTTGGAGGGTGTCTATTTTGTTAGACAGAGCATCTTGAATGTCTGTACACCAGATTTTATCCTTGGTGCAGGGGTCTTCCGGTGTTATGGGGGATTCCAGTTCCCTTAGGATCATGAACAGTTCCTTGGTGCTGGAGCTGGCTTTGCTAATTCGGTCGTTGTAGGTTTCTCTTTTAGTTCTGAGGATTTCAGCCTTGTATTTGATTGCTGATTCAGTCAAGTTGAGTTTATTTTCTTTGGATGGGAGATTTCTCCATAAGATTTCAAGTTTTCTTTTTTCTGCGCGCATGATTTTTAAATGGGGGGTGAACCAGGTGTTAATATAGGCTTTAGGTTTGCTTTTGCGTAGTTTGAGATGTGCAATGGTGTCTAGCGCAGAGGTCATGGATGCATTTTAAAATTCAATTAGTTCAGTTGAGTCTGCTGATTCAGAAGCAGAGTTCAAGGTAGGTAGTAGGAGAGGCAGGAGATTGTCAGTGCTTATATTCCATTTGCTCCTTGTAGGGAGGGGTGGTGCTATCAGATTCATTTTGGTTTCTACACGTTTGGTTTGGGTGGTGAAGGAGATGCAAAAGTGATCTGTCCAAGTTAGTGGAAGGATAGATGTAGTGGCGGCCTCTGAATTAAGGACCGCTACCCCATCAAGAGTTTGACCTTTCTCATAGGTGGGCTGATTGACTCTTTGGGTTAGGCCCAGTAGGATTAAGATGTTGGAAAGTGCCATGGCTTGTGAGCTTTTGGGATCTAGGAAGCCCACATTGAAATCCCCTAGCAGCAAGATTTGGGATGAGGGCTTGGCATTGTCTGACAGTAATGTCATGATGTCTTCTTTGAAGGTGCCGGTATGAAAGACCAAAGAAATATCAAGGCTTAGTACCACGAAATGAAATACACCAATCACGGGCTGAAAAGATACAGGTATCTTTTATTTCTGTACAGTCAAAGCAAAACAGATAGCTATCTGGCTCCCAACACCTCACAGTGTGTACCAGCAGACACAGTGAGAAGTGAGAGGTGCTGGACATCTAAACATGGACATATTTATACAATTCCTACAAAATTGTCCAGCCCCTCTCCACACTAATAAATTACTGGCTAGAGTTCATGCCCAGTTCACATGTCAAATATTACAATATTGTACAAGGGATTATATAAGCTTACATGCCCATGAACATACAATGTTAGTTCTCAGATCCCCGGTGCCTTATTCCAAGAGTCACTACAATGCAGTTCAGCTAAAGCATACGCTATAAGTTTGTTCTTCATTGTTTCTTTGTTTATATAAGGATGAGGCTTGTGAGTGCAGACATCACTTGGATGGCAGTTCATTCGAGTTACAAGGTTTCTTTACATTGGTCAAACAGTCTGCTCTCGGTCAGCCTAAACATTAACAGAACTCAAAGGTTGTTCAGCTTGGCTGCAAGTTGAAAACACAGTCCACCATTTTGGAACATAGAAACAAGAGTTGAAATCAAAATGGCGGACGATTCTTAAAATGGCGGCGGCATTGATAAAAAACGGAACATTTCAGATGCGGTTTTCTGTGTAACACGAAAGGGCTTAGGCCAATATTCATAATAAGGCGGTAATATGTGAATACGGTTTAACAGGTAGGGCCCGGGGGTCTGTATATAAGGTGGATGGTGAGGGTTCAGGTTTTGGAAGTGGTGAGCTTAAATGTAAGTAATTCACAGGATTTGAGAGTAGGTGTAGGGGTTGCTCTGAGTCCTAGGCTGGATTTGGTGATAATGGCAATGCCACCTCCCTTCGATGAGACTCTATCAGCTCCTACAATGGTGAAGTTGGCAGGTACGGCCAGCGCGAGGGAGGGTCCTGCTGCTTCGTGTAACCAGGTCTCGGATACAGACAGGAAGTCTAGATCGCCTGTGGCTATTAGATCTGCTATGTCTGTGGCGTGAGCCACCAGCGATCTGGCATTGATTAGGGCACCTTTTCGCTGGGGGCAGGTCATGGTGGGGGGGTTTACATTTTTCAAGGGAAGCTCTGATCTTCTTGGTTCTCTTTGAGGTTGTATCATTTATCTGATTAGGATAGCAGAGTTTGGCTTGCGGGTTCGACTGTAAGACAGGGTTGTTGTTAAGCCTGGAATGCAGTCTGGCATTTCTGACCGTAGTAGAACATGGTTGGTTAGGTGTGGGTTTCCTGGCATATTGATTGATCCATTGTGCTGGCCAGAGGGGTGCTACTATATTGGAATTGGTGATGGTGTTGACCTTGGTGGCCTTGGGGGTTTTCCAGAGTTCAGGTAGGAATGTCATAGGTCTGATGTGGGGGTGGCAGGGGTTAGGGTTAAGGGCAGGTAGGAATGTCAAAGGTTTAATTCCTCGTGAATGAGGTATGGTCATGCTGGCTGTGAGTGTGTTGAGCACAGAGGTTGCGAGATGTGTCATAGTTGGACGAGGGAGAGCCTGCTCTGCGCTGAGCAGTGATGTAGCTAGGGGGAGACAGGTCACATGCATGATGTGGGGCTCGCCAGATAGAGCACTGGTGTGCTGTTACATTATATTAATTAAAGCATAATGTTCCTATGCACTGTTGGCGACTTGCATGTATTGGATTTTGGGAATGGTGTTACCCTACAAAACCACTGCAAACACTTTGGCCTATTAGCACATTTTTCTCAAAAAGTGTGCTGTATAATGCTTTAAAACAAATATTTATATCTTTCTCCTAGTGCGGTGTGAAGCGTATCCCTGCAGCAGCAGGTTTGTGCATATTGCGCAAGCGTGGTTATCTGGGCCAGCCCATAGTGTGGTGCAACCCGTAATTTGTTGCTGAATCAGGGGGGGCCCACATTTTGTGTTACGCCACTGGTTGTGGGAGCACTAACTACACTGCATTACAATAGTCCAAAGGGAAAGAGATCAGCACATTTAGCATGATGATGTGAGCGGTGGGTGTAAAGTACTTAAACACTTCACGCAGTGTTGTTAATTGGAAGTAGCGTTTCTTAGTTACTTCAGTGGTCAGTTTAAAAAAAGAAAGTGAGGCATTAAGTCAAGCTCCTAGGTTTTTCACTGGGGCATCATCTTCTAGGCAACAGCCCACACACTCAGGTTTGCAATTTTGAGGCAATAGCTCCAATTTTTCACAGAACTTCAAGTTTTTTGTTGTAGAGCCATTCAGTTTCAGTCTGTTCCTAAACATTCATGTATGATGGAAGAAAGGAACACTTTCAGTTTATCGATGGAAGAAAGGTATGCCTTCAGTTTATCGATGGAAGAAAGGCACGCTTTCAGTTTATCGATGGAAGAAAGGACACGCCTTCAGTTTATCGATGGAAGAAAGGCAAGCCTTCAGTTTATCGATGGAAGAAAGGCACGCTTTCAGTTTATCGATGGAAGAAAGGCAAGCCTTCAGTTTACCGATGGAAGAAAGGCACAGGCACATTTTCAGTTTATTGATGGAAGGAAGGCATGCCTTCAGTTTACCGATGGAAGAAAGGCACAGGCATGTTTTCACTTTATCGATGGAAGAAAGGCACGCCTTCTGTTTACCGGCACAGGCACACTTTCAGTTTATCTATGGAAGAAAGACATGCTTTCAGTTTATGGGCTACCGTACCGCAGGTTGTTCAAGCCGTGTGATTGGCTACGTTGGTTACCAACGGTTTTCAGTTTTTCTTTCTTCTGATCTAAGGTGTTCAAAGTCTATCGAGAACAAAGTATGTGAGCGATTTTCTTTTCTGATCCTTGCTTCTTTGAGTGGGTCCAGCTTGTTCAATGTTCGTTGTTCTATTTGAATTGTTGTTAAACTGGTCCAGGATTAAGTCTACATGCCTGAGGCTATCAATATTCAGAGGGGAGTATGTTTTAATGTTAGGATGCTAGTAAAATTACTTTTTACCACACAGTTTCCTCCAATGAGGTTTGGGGGATAAAAGGATTTTCATCATCAAAAGATAGTGCTTCTTCCAGGCAAGGTGTAGTGGGCAAAAGAAATCTATTTCAATGTATTGTATATTATTGTAGTTGTCCTTTATATAGCGCCTTTTTCAATTTGTATGGCCTCAAAGCACTTTGTGATATATACGCCCTTGAGGACCGAAGTCCAGGTATGGGAATGTTCTAAGAGGAGACTTAAGATGTGTGTGTGCATTTGGCCGAGATTAGGATTTAGGAGGGCTGGCTAGGTTCCAGTAAGCAGCCCAAAATGTCTAGCATTTGCAGGATGCTGAGGGTTGTCACGACAGAGCGATAGTACAGGAGACTCGATTTGCACCTAGCTAGACGCAATTTGTTGTAGTTTGACGCTGTATTCTAATGGCAGAGGTGTTGAGGCAAGTCTGGTGTTTCAGTGGAAAATGGTTATATGACCAGCTAGACCAGATTTGTCACAGGGCCTCATCAGGGGTTGGGCAGAGCAGTACAAATGTGGTGGTAATAGTGTTATTACTGCATTACCGCACCACCCAATCCCAAGTTTAGGTGGAAAGTTGCAGACTTACCATTGAGCTGGAGGTTAACCTTGCCACTGTCCACCCATTTGCAGCGCTATTACTGCAGCACTATTACTGCAGTGCTATTAGCGCGGGCAATAATAGCGCCCAACATGCCCCGTAGAGTCCTATGGACTCTAAACAAAATGGGAACTTACATCCTTACCACAACTCAGGATTTGGCGCTAATAGCACCAGAGCAAATTTCAGTAGAGCTATTTGCATTGGGCTGTATCCCAGCGGATTTATCATAGCTGCATTCTAGAGTGTGTGAATGGAAAGCCGTGCCTGTGGAAGATGTCCACCAAAGTGGTGTTTTTAAACATACCTTAAGCTCAGACAGACCCTATCTTTGATGACTCTGTGTCATCCGATCCTCTGTGGTAAAAAAAAAGCCAGTTACCTTCATAGATTCTTTCTAGGCACTATGGGCAGGTCATACCACAGAGTCTAGAGAGGGCAAAAAAATGGATGTCCTAGAACACCTTCTAGGTGGGACAGGCAGGCTACCATGGGAACCAGGCTAATCGAATTCTCTGAGTGCAATAGACATATCTACTAAATAGACGTGCACAACACATAACTTCCACGTTCTACAGACGCTAACCAAAGCAGTCTAATAAGCACAATATCAAGGATACCTGCATGTAACCACTGTGCATTAAAATGGCTGACCTAAGCAGTTATAAGTGCACTGAGGTGACTAACATATATCTTCAAGCGTCATGGGCAGGCTGAAACCTTGTAGATGCAATGCTCTAAGTGAAACACATGTTTTTTTAAGCACAGAAGCGTAATCCCAGTACATCTTCTTGGCCGGTTCTCACCTATGGCATATTTCACCCCCCAACCATCCGACTTAGTCCATCACATTTCCTACCCCCAAAAATCCATGTTAGTGCATCACAATTCTTGGCCCCAAAAATGTATCTAAGTGCATCACAATTCCCATCCCAAAAATCCAACTAGGCGCACCACATGTCCTACCCCCTATAATCAACCTCCTTGGCAAGCCCCTTAGATATTTTATAAGACAGGGGTTACTGGTTCGGGTCATCTAGGGGTTCACCTATGGCGGGTATTAGGACATGTTCCCAGTGCATATTTTATGAGCTGACTGGCTGTCCTGAAATGCTAATGTAGATGCTACCATCAGATTGTCAGGTGTTGTATACCATTAACCAGAGCACACCAGTCAAATTGAAAGGAGGCCTAGGGGCTGATGTGTGATCATGTGCAAGGAGTGGACTGGGGATGAGTCTAGAAGGGTAGGCCACTGTGATAATGGCTGGCATCCATCTGTTGATTAGTGCATGAGAGTTTTTCAGTGATTGATGGGTGAAGGGCGTGCCACAGAGACAACATCTGGCATCTGCTGCAACATGACTCGTTAATGTTTCTAAGGGTCTGAATCTGGTGATTGTGAGTGAGGAAATGTCATGGGTGGAGGAGGGAGGGGGATTTAGGTGTGGCTGAATGCCTGATCCAGGGAGTGTCCCTTAACATGGGTGGGATTGGTTCTTAGGGCCTGATTACAAGTACGGCAGTGCAGAAAGAACTTGTACGTTTACTTCACCGCTGTACTACAATCTTGGTAGTGAGGTAGAGAAGTTTTCTCAAGCTAAAAGATAAAGAAAAAACTGCAACCTGACTGCCCAGAAATTGACAAAATGGGAGTAATTACCACTGCGGGTAATTTTGCCGAAATTCCCATGGAGCCCTATGGACTCCAATAAATGGGGACTAACATCACCTGCCACCACCTTTAATCCAGAAGTTATTCCACCAGACCAGGTTGTGGTAACGGAAAATCTGTTTGGTGGTATTTTGCCAGATTTACTGCTGAAATGCCAGCAAACATGTAGTGATGCCCTTAGGGGGTAAAATTCTAGAATAGCCACCTGTTCTCTAGTGAAAGCCGCTCTCTGATTCCCAGTAACATCAAACCAGATGTTGAAGTCCCCTAGTATAACTAATCCAGGACACTTCAACATGTTCGTCCTGATAGTCTCAAAGAGAATAGATAGTGTTTAGGAATATTTTCTACCTGGCACACTATGTAGGACTTCTGGCTGTAGGAGAGAATTTGGAGGTGCTTTACTACAGTATCATTTCATGACTTTAATAAGTTTCACTAGCGACGTCATGGTTGTCCACAAAATTCATAAAAGTCGCAAAAACACTGACCGGCCAACTCTTCCAAGGTAATTCTTTCTTTCCATAAGGAAACTAGAACATTTCATCATCAAATGTTTTACCATTTCTATCTGGTATTTGATACAGTCTGGGCATTCTCTCCAGTCGCAAAATACTCCCCCTGCCTCCAGAACATCCTATGAATAAAGCATATTGAAATAAAATTTAATGAATTGCCTATACTTTTTCTGATAAGAGAAGAACCTAAAGTATGGATGAAGATTTTGCATTCTTTGAAAAGCATTACAATTATTCCTGTGTCAAGGCATTTGTCGGCATGAATGTGTAATTGCAATGCCCGTTGAGTTCCTTGGCCATTATTTTCATGTCTTGTTTCTGATGTTTAATCGAAAGGTCTGGTTTAAATTGATGACCAATTTGGGAATAATATTTTTCACAGTTACTGACATATCTTAGCACAATGTCATTGTTTTGTTAATTAAAGATGGCCTTGATTTTTTTTTTTTTTTAAATATATTTTTATTATTTTCAAATACTAAAATACAACTGTTAACGTATTCCCACTTCCCTCGCCCTCCCCCCTCCCACCCCGGAAGTTCTCCTGAGTGTCTCTGTTTTTGCCTGGGCATGTCTAGGAACTAAAAATGTTCGAGATTCTTATGTTGTGCGGGCACCATTGCTCCATGTAGTCCGATTGCAGGTAGTCCAAAACCTCTCCCCATTCTTTTGTGAAGGCCTCTTTTGATCCCTGTATGGTGTGTGTGAGTTTTTCCATGGTCAATTGTGACCATACTTTTTGTAGCCATGCATACAGCTGAGGTGGTTCTTGTTTCTTCCAATTTTGGGCTATAGTCGCCCATGCTGCTATGAGAAGGCCCATGAAGCTTCTCCATTGTGTTTTTTTGAATTTCTTGGCCGTCTGATCTTTCATTCCACAAAGCCATACCTTTTCCCCTAATAGATCCGCATCCGGAAAGATCTTTGACATTTCAAGATTTACTTCTGACCAAAAGCCTTTGATCCCCCGGCAGTCCCACCAGATGTGTTTCCATGTGCCCACCTCTTTGCAGCCTCTCCAGCAGGTGTTAGTTGTTCGTGGGTACATGGAGTGTAGCCTCTCCGGGGTATAGTGCCATTGGGTGATGATTTTTTGCCACATTTCTCTTTTTTGGACTGATCTGGTCATTTTTGGGATGGTGTTCCAGAGGTCCGTCCATTGCTGCTTGTGGATTTCTTCCCCCAGTGTCCTCGTCCACTTGACCATGTAGGCCCATTTGACTTCTTCTTCTTGAGTGTTGATGAAGCTATAAAGGGAGGACACTAGCTTTCTTGTCCCTGGATTGGAAATTAAAAATTTTTCAAATGGGGTGAGGTCCCTAGTGGCCGCCGCTTTGATGTCTGGAGTCGTAAGCCAATGCCTGAGCTGTTCGTATTTGAACCTGTTTGACTCTTTTAGATTTAGTAGTGTTTTGCATTCGTTGAAAGTGGTCACTACTTCGCCTCGATACATTTCCCCTATTTTTGTGCATCCTGCGGTTTCCCATTTCTCATAAGAGCCGTGTTCCATTCCCGGGGGGAATTGGGGGTTCCGGCAGATAGGTGTGAATGGGCCTAGGACCGTGGTCAAGGTGCCCTTCCGAGTTTGTTCATCCCAGGCCTCTAGGGTGGTTTTCATAATTTCACTAATATGGAGATTCGGATGCCTATGCGGTTTCGCTTTCCATAGGATTTCCTCCAAGGGGGATCTGGCTAGCGCCCGATCTTGTGTCACCCACACTGTTTTTTGGTCGTCTCCCAGCCATTCTCGAAGGACCCATAATTGCGCTGCCTGATAGTAGTTGCGGAAATGTGGCAAGGACATACCCCCCGCCCTGGTCGGAGCTGTGAGGGTCGCTCTGGCAATCCTTGGGGACTTCTTGTTCCAGATATATGATGTGACCGCTTTAGATAGTGCCTTGAAGAATGATTTGGGGACCCTAATTGGGAGTGCCTGAAAGTAAAATAGTATCCTTGGGAGGATGTTCATTTTTACTGCCTGGATTCTGCCCCACCATGAGACCATTAGGGGATTCCAACGTTCCAGATCCCTCTTTACCCGCTCCAGGAGTGGGGGAAAGTTCACTATGTATAGCGACTCTATCTTCTGTGTCAAGGTTATGCCCAGATATTTAATTCCTTTTTCTGCCATTTTTAGATCTAGTGTAGCCGCTATTCTTTCTATTTCCGCTCTTTCTCCTGCTAAGAGTAGAATCTCCGATTTATTCCTATTTATTTTGAGGCCCGATATTGCCCCGAATGTCTCCAATTCTCTAATTGCTGTGGTCAGTGTACTCCCAGGGTCTGCTAGGGCCAGTAACAAATCGTCTGCGTACGCAATTACTTTGTGTTGTACGCCTGCCATATCTATCCCCGTAATGCGGGCTGACTCACGTATTCTGATTAGGAGTGGTTCTAGAAATATGGCATAAAGGAGGGGGGAGAGCGGGCATCCCTGCTTGGTGCCTCTTGTTATTTTCACTGTGTCTGAAACCTCGCCATTAACGGCTATTCTGATTGTTGGGGAGTTGTAGTTGGCTTTTACCATATTTATATACCGTTCCCCGAATCCCATGAGTTCGAGTGTTTTGAAGAGTATTGACCATTCTACCCGGTCAAACGCCTTTTCGGCGTCTACTGAGAGGAGGGCTGCCGGGGTGTGTGTAATCCCTGTTTTTTCTACTAGGTGTAATATTCTTCTCAAAATATCGTGTGTTTGTCTCCCTGGGATAAAACCTGATTGGTCGGTGTTTATTAAGTTGGGCAGTAGTGGGGACAGCCTAGTTGCTAGAATTTTAGTATAAATCTTGGCGTCCAGGTTAATTAGAGCTATGGGGCGATAGGAGCTTGGGAGGGATGGATCTTTCGTTGCTTTATGGAATACCAGCACTTTTGCTTCGTTCATTGACTGGGTCACATTTCCGCTTTCTTTGAAGGAGTTTAAGAGTCTCGTCATGACAGGGGTGAGTAGGTCTGCATATTTTTTGTAGAATGGGGCTGTGAAGCCGTCAGGGCCGGGTGCTTTGTTGTTTGGAAGTCCCGCTATTGCTTTCTTTACTTCTTCTTCGCTTATCGGGTTTTCTAATGCTTTTTTATCTTCTTCTGGGATTTTTGGAATGGGGAGGGATTGTAGATATGTTTCTTGGTCGTTCTCGTTTGGGTGGTCTGATGTATATAGCTGTTGATAGAATTCTCTAAAGGCCTTTCCTATGTCTTGGGTTCGTGTTTGGGATTCACCCTGTGCGTCTCGAATGCTCATGATGGTTGTTGCTTTTTGTTTCTCTCGAAGCTGTCTCGCTAGATATCTGTCCGCTTTGTTGGCTTTTATATAGAAGCGTTGTTTAAGATATTGGAGAGATTTCTCTGCTTCTTTGGTGCGCAGCATATCCAGTTGCCCTTGGACGTGTCTAAGGGCCTTCTTGAGACCTCTGAAGGGATGGGATAGTAACTTTTCTTGTGTGTCTGTTATTTTTTTTTCCAGTTCTTTTTCCCAGGAGCGTCTCTGGGTTTCTTTGGTGGCCTTCAATGCTATGAGGTGTCCTCTAATGACCACTTTGAATGCTTCCCAAACTGTGCCCAATGGGATTTCTCCGGTGTCATTTTGTTCAAAATATTCTGTAATTTTCTCCCTTATCACTTCCCCCATTATCGGGTCTGTAAGAATGTCCTGTGGGAGCTTCCAGCGCCAGAGCCACCCCCCTTCCTTGGGGTTGTCAAGTCCAGCCACACAGGGGCATGGTCTGAGAGTGAAATTGCGCCAGTTTCTATTCCTTGGATTTTGCCCATGAGGCCCACTGATACCCAGAAATAGTCTATTCTTGACATTGTGTTATAAACATGCGAGAAGTATGTGTAGCCCTTCTGTTGGCCCTTTAGTTCTCTCCACACATCACAAAGTGCCAGCCGGGTCATTTTATGTTTGAGGTGTTTGGAGGGGGCACCCTGGTTATGGGGACTCCCCGTGCTCCTATCTGTTTGGGGATGCCATGCTATGTTTAGGTCTCCTCCCAGAATCACTTCGCCCTTCGCAAAGCCCTCGAGTTTCTCCAATGCGTCTCGAAGGAAGCCATCTTGACCTGTATTGGGCGCATATATTGTAGCTAGGGTTAGGCAGCAACCCTCGAGTTTGACGTTAATAAATGCTAGCCTCCCGTCCTTATCCGTTAGCCTGTCTATTAGGGCTACATCCATGCCCTCTTTAATTGCTATCAACACTCCAGCCCTTTTATCATTGGCATTTGCTTGTGCCCATATCTTGTACCCCCTGAGATGTATCTTCTGTTTGTCCTGAGCTTTTATATGGGTTTCTTGGAGTAGGAGAATGTTCGCCTTTTCCTTCCTCATCAAGGCCTCCACCTTCTTCCGCTTCACCGGGGAGTTCAGGCCCCTTATGTTGAATGTTAGAATTCTTAGTTTCCCCATTTTGCAGCGAGTTGTAGTGGATTTATCTGATTCCCAGATTTATAAGCTCCTTTCTTCTTCCGGAGTGACCCCTCCCCTCTTCCCCCCTCTGTCCCCCCAACTTCCCCCCCAACTTTAAACCATGAAACAAGTAACATCCCGAGGAGGGCCCGGATTCCTAGGGTTGCTAGGGCGTTGCGCCTATCGCTTCCGGCCCTCAAAACACTTGGTATAACTGTCGCGGGGGTTCCTAAATCCCGCATTACCTCAGTCTTCTCTGAGTGTCAGATTCCCGGCCTCCTTTCCGGGCCGCCAAATTGTACATTCTGCATGTAATTTTGTATATGCCTTTCTCTACCCGCTTTGCTTCTTTTTTTGTCGCACAACTTCCCAGCCTCTCGGCCTTTTGTGATATCCTCCGCTTGATTTGTAGGCCTGGCTTTCTGCCCCCTCTGTATGTATATCCATTATGTGTAGGCCTTCGTCGCATGTGGTCACTCTTCTTTGTTTACCTTCCCAGGAGAACAGGAGGCCAAACGGGAATGTCCACTTGTATCGAATTTCTTTCGCCACTAGTTCCTTGATAAGTGGTGCCATATCTCTTCGTTTCTGTAAGGTCACTGCGGCCAGATCTTGGTATAGATGGATTTCCACCCCGTTCATCCTTATGTGGTCCATTTCTCTGGCCCTTTTCAAGATCTGTTCTTTCTGTGGATATGAGGTAAGGGCTGCTAAGACATCTCTTGGTCTTTCCCCTGGCGTCCCTGTTTTTTTCGGGCCCACTCTGTGCACCCTGTCAATCCCTATGTCGGCAGTTTCTTGCTCCTCCAAAATGTCTCTGAACACTTCTTGGACCGCTCTTTTGAGGTCTTTGTCGAGTACCGATTCCGCCATGTTCTTTATTCGGATGTTTGATCTGCGGGATCGATTTTCTAGGTCCTCGGATTGGATCTCTAGATTGTGGGTCAGCCGCACCAGGTGTTCCTGAGTCTCGCTAACTTGGCGTGTTTCATCTTCTAGGTTTTGGACGATTCTCTCTAACGTATCTGTTCTCTCTTCTAATTTGGCCACGTCCTGCCTTACCTCTTGGACCGCCTGCTTCATTTCGTTTCTCATGGTGGTGAATTGGTCCTGGACCGTGGTCATGAACTTCTCCTGTAGCTCCACGAACCATGTGTGCATATCTTCTTTTGTAGGAGGAGAATGGGATGATTTGGGGAGGTTGCTGTCTCCTGGGGGGTCTTCCTGTGCCCTTCCTCTAGTATGAACCTGGGGTTCTGCCGACCACATTTGGACCAAGTTTGCATCTTGTTTAGATGATTGTGGGTTTGGGAGTGTGGAGCTCCCCCTCCCCTTTGTTTTTGACATGGCCTCCCAGGGGCTGCTCCTCTTCCAAGGCGAGGGGGGGGTCGGGGGGGAGGCGCAGCGCGATCCTCCTGGGCCGCTCCCTCTGCTTATTGCCCCTTTGGGCCGCCACCTGGTTGGGGTGGGCTGATGGGGGGTAGCTGTCTTGCGGTGAGGCGGGGGGGTGGTTGTTATGATGCCCCCCACCTGTCTCCTTTGACTGTTCTGGGGGGTTATCGCCGGTCGCCCCCTCCGCTGTATATGGTGGGGGGTGCTTCTTTACCCCCCTTCCGCCCCTCCCCCCCCGCCCTCGGTCGGGCTGGTCAGCACTGGCCCCCGAGGGGAGATTTATAATTGTTTTGGTTTTTTTTGTTTTTTTTCCCCCTTTTCGTGCCCCTCGGGGGTTAATTGCCTCCGGTGATTATTGCTGGGGAGGGCGGGGGGCGCTCACCTTCGCGCCTCCGGGCGACTGCTGGCGTGCGAGGAATCCGGCCCAGGCGCTCCGCTCTCCTCAGCGCCGAGCCCCGCGGCGCTCTCCTAGTTTCCCCAGCCCCTCCGCCGCTCGTTTCTTCAGTGAGGGCCGGCCCTGTGGGGAGGCGCGCCGCCGCGCTCTGGGCGCTCTGAGCGAGGGCCCCGGTCCGCCCAGCTGTGCAGCCCCGGGTGTTGCCTCGGCTGCCGGCGACCCCCAGTGGGTTTCTCTCCTGAGCGGAGGCCCGCGATGTGCTCCGTAGGGGGAGGGGCGGCCACGTCTCTTTTCCCTCGATCCTCCGCGTCTCCTGATCGCAGCAGCTGCTGGGTCGTGACTCGCCTGCCGGGTGTGTCTGGTGCTGGTCCCTTGACACAGATACGATTTTTTGGCAGAATATGGAAGTACTTGTCCTTCTTTATTGTGGTTCTAGTTGCGGCCCGGGAGGAGTGAGACTTACGCACGTCTCTCTGCCCCGGCGGCCATCTTGGGAGTATGATGGCCTTGATTTTAATCAGCAATGAACAACCCATTGCAGCTCTCATTTTAAAGAACTGATCAGAAGATTTTGTTTTGATTTTTACAGCCAAGAAGGTTAAATGTAATTCAATTCCAAGGTACTGGATTAGCAGCCATGTTTCTCTGGTTGGCCACTATAAGTGTCGCACTCATTTATCAAGACAAACATAATTAATGCAAATCCACACCTCGACCGTCTGTAGTATAACTGGGCATTTGTTGTCAATGTAGGCAGATATCACAAGCTGTAATGAATAACCTTCAAAATCTCAAAACCTTGAAAGATGCCATTAGCTGGGTTGCTTTGTATGTGGCAGTGTTCTGGAGCTTCTTCTAATTCAATTTCTCATCTAACTATAAGTGAAGGTACTGGAATTCTTGCACAACTACTGCTCTACATACCCGGCACACAGTATGCATGTTTCTACAATAGATGTCTGCATACATGTCTACAGACCTAGTACATAGCTAGGCTGTTTTCATCACAATGGGCCACACACCAATCACTATGCTGTCCTGCATTTACCTTAACTGCCTGCCTACATAGCACACAATTGGGCTCCCCTACTACAAGTGTCTAGATATCTAACACGTAGCTGGAATAGGCTGCCACAATAATCTGCATACCTAACACATAGTAGGGCTTGTGTACCTTAACGATTTGCACACCTGCCACTGAGCTGGATAGTTTTCATTCTAACTTGCTGCATACCCAGTATATAGCTGCACTATTTTATCAAAAAGTTTTTCATACCAAGCACGTAGCTGAACTACTGTTACCACACCTTGCTACATACCCAACACACCGTAGGGAAAATACCATACTTGTCTGGATACCAAGCACACCATTGGGTTCTGCTGCCACAACTAGTTGCATACCACCCACTGTAGTATCTGTAGTATCTATCTGTACTGGGTGCACACTGTGCAGATGGTAGAATGTATTGATGTCATCTGGAATTATATGGGACATCAGTGTTCCAATTGTTACAGTTAGGATTACTGGATGGGAGAACCTAACTGAGAGAATGTTATCTGTTTAGCTCCTGCTTCTCCTAACCAACTTGCCCTGTTACTTGGAATAAACTTACTCACTTGTATACATCTAAGCCTCTAGGGTTTTACCTGCTTCCTGGTGTCTCTGCAGTGTTTCCCAATATTACACCCACATAGCAGGGTTGTTTTTGCATAAATCTTCATAAAAGAAAACATAGCTGAACAGTATGAGCATAACCAGTCTGCATACCTAAAACAACTTACTATACACACGAGACCCATTAACAACAACATAACTCAACTACTTCAGACCAATTTCAGAAGATACCTTCATCAAACTAGTAAAGGACAGAAATAAGCCTGGATTCCCCAATTACCCTTGCCCACAAGAGGTGCACATATATCTGCTTACCAAAGAAACTTCAGTCTTCTACTTCCAAAAATGGATTACTCTATTGCTGAAAGCAAGAATTGTATACTCACATCAAAACGATGGCACACATTTCCGAACGAAATTCAAACAATAAAATATGAAATTTCAGAAACAGTTAAAACTTGTCTATTCAGTAAACCAGCCTACAGATTTAACCACAACTCGAATACAGGAAACAGACAACAACAGGCTGCCACAACAATGACACCACTGCATGACTGTCTTTAACGACATGCACATCAAATGAACACAAGGAGCAAAAAACCCTTATGAGAAAGAACACATCAAACCTTTAAAATAAAGGATTATCACTAAAAAAGGCTAGTTTCCTCCTTCGGAACCATCAGTCCCACTGCTAGAGAACACGGGTTCCTACTTGGAACAAAGATAGAGACAGAAATAAAAAGCTAGTCTGGTCAAGGACCCAACCAACTAACAACCTCACATTTCAAACACCTCACTCAACACATGCTTACCAATGGGCCTACACAAATGCAGCTAAACAAATACCTCAACTCATTACTACTTTGGTAAAACTCTACACCGAAACCCACAAACAATGCACATATTCAGCTGGCCACGCCCATCCACAAACATAAACTACTGAGGAAAAATACAAACCACCTAGAGGACTCACCTACCCAGACGTCAGTTGCTCCTGGCTCTACTGGCACCAACACCTAAACACAACTCCTTGTCTAACTTCCTGCCACCCCTTTCTTCTCTTTCAGATGCACAAGAGCATGTAGAGGGCATGAAAATGGCAGCAGTAAGCGGTACAAATCACAATAACATAACTTAACATAACATAAATAGATTAACTAAAAATGGGGTAGGATGCACTCTGGCCTTAGTCATCAAATAGTGTATACAAGTGTATATTCCTAGTCATAGCCCTGCTATAATCCAGCCTCATCATAACTGAGGTATTTTCATGCAAGACAATAACCATTTCATGAAGTCCTTCATCAATATCCCCGTTCAAAATGTTCTTCCATAATCTGCCTTGATCCTCGCTGTTATAGGCAGTGAAATAGTCTAAATAAACAACAAACAGTGAATGGAAGCCTTTCCTCAAGGCCTGCTGTGCCAGAGGTCTAAGGACCAAACAATTGTGTATTGTGGACATACTTTGGTGTAACCCAGTTTCAAACACAGTAGAAGTTCTATGTCGCTATCCCACTCAGTCACTTGTGTAAGTAGAACCTTTGCAAAGATCTTACTGGGAATATCTAATAGGGCTATACATTTATGGTTTCTTGGATACTCTCTGCTGTCTTTTTAATGGAACTAAATAAGAATGCTCACATGCCACAAAGTTATGTCACTTGTGAAGACAATTGTGACAAACAAGGAATTCATAATCTATGACCAGAGATGTGGATAAGATTTTTAAATTATATTTCTAATTCCATCAGGCCCAGGAGTTCAGAAAAACTTTAAAGAATCAATATGAGTTTTAGGGGGTAATTCATAGAATTCAGCGCACAAGTGGCGCAAGCGGCTGGCACACAGTGTGTGCGTGCGAATCCCTGTGCCAGCCGCGTGCGCTAAAATCCATTTCGCGCACAGCGTATTCATGGATTCCAGCCACCAAAACCAGCCGTGGCGCACAGTGGTGCAGCGACCCTGCAGCAGCGCCAGTTACGCCCCCAAGAACGCCCCTCGCGCAGGGAAAAGCCATCAATATACCCAATCCAGCGCAAAGGGCTGCGTTAACCCTGTACCAGCACGGCAAGCGGGTTACGTGTATCACTGGGGTGTGCGGGAAGTACCTCACGCGATTGGCCTCGTGCGAGCAGGGTACGCGTATTTCAGGGATGCGCGGGAAGTTCCACACGCGATTTCTGCAGGGTACGCGTATCTCAGGGGTGCGCGGGAAGTGCCACACGCGATTTCAGCAGGGTATGTGTATTTTGGGGTGCGGGGCAAGTTTCACACGCGATTTCAGCAGGGTACGTGTATTTCAGGGGTGCGCAGGAATTTCCACACGTGATTGGGCCCGTGCGAGCAGGGTACGCGTATCTCAGGGGTGCACGGGAAGTGCCACACGCGATTTCAGCAGGGTATGTGTATTTCAGGGGTGCGCGGGAAATTCCACACGCGATTAGCCTGGGTACGTGTGTTCCGGGGTGCGCGGGAACTTTCACACGCGATTGGTGGAAATCCACGTGTGTTCTGTCATCACGTGCAATGAGGGAAACACACACGCACGTCACGTCACAGACGCGCTCACGCGCTAAGGGCCTTTGATCCAATGAAATCGCATATGCGTGCTGCCGTGCATACGCGCTAAGGGCCTTTCCTCGAATTACACGCTGACGTGCAGATTTTTCACGTGCCAAATCACTCCGTATGAAGCTGGCCACGCGTAAGCACACGGAAGACCACGCTCCTGCCCAGAAGGCCGAACTACTGCCCCCCAGAGCCCCGAGCACGCTCCCACCTGCCATCTGCTGCTGCCTGACTGCCTGCTGCCCACGTGCCCTGCCATTTGCTGCCTGCACATCAGCTAGGGGTGCTGTTGCTGTGACCACCCCTGCTGGAACCGAGGACTCCCGACTGGGATTCCATCGCTCCACAGCCCAGCCCCAGGACCCAGTTGCCCACCCACTCCTGCCTCTGGGGTTGTCATGTCGGGGCAAACATCATCTGAGACCACTGACAACCCCTGGCCAGAGAGGCAGAGGGGCACCAGCTTCAGTGCCACCGAAGTTGGAGTCCTGGTGAAGCAAGTCCTGGGGCAGTATGATGCCCTCTTCGGAAGTTCCCGCGCCGACAAGGAAGGACGGACTCAGATCTGGACTGACATCGTGACTGCCATCAACGCGGAGGGGGTGGCAGTCCGTGACTTACAACATGTCAAGAAGCGCTGGGAGGACTTCAGGTCCAGGACCCTGAACAAGGCCCGGCGCCTCTTGAAGGCAGCGGATGCCAAGGGGCGCCGGGGCCACTTGTCGGAAGAACAGATGAGGGTCCTGGAACGCATATCCCCAGCGCTCCACGTCCAGGTCCTTGAGAGGCAGACCCGTCTGGAGTCGAGCGGTAAGTGTACATGCATCCTGATTGTGAGCAGTGCGTGTGGTGATTTTTCAGTAGTGTGCAGGTTGCACATCTGTTTGTATGGGGTCGAGTATGGGTGGGGGTGTACAGGGCCGTGGGGCTAACACATGCGAGGGCTGGAATGTGTGAGACATGGATGGTGCTTGTGTGTGTAGGCTTGCATGCCAAATGCAGTTGTGTGGGCACACATGTTTGGATGAATGTATATGTAAGTAGACATGTCCGTGATGTCACGCATGTATGTTGTTTTCGGCTGCATGTATCAGCACTGTGTACATGTGCATGTGTGTGTATTTGACAAGGGTGCAACAGTGATGCAACATGGATGCATGTGACAGCGGTATGTGGAAGCCTGATTGGCAGATGTGACATGGATGCCCGTCTGAACACTGCGACACTTGGCAGGGTTGTACACATGCATGCAAGTGTGGTGGTGTGTGTACATGTGTGGTGCACTTCCTGTGTTGCATGTGATGTCTGGCTCACCTTTGCCTGCTCATGCTGTTGTATGTGTATGGATGGTGCTGGCAGTTGCGATATGGCTGTGGTATGGCTCATGTGTGCGAGTTGAAATGACATGTGTGTTGGGGATTCTGATGACATGTCTGAGGTTTGCAAATGCCACTCATGTACAACTGTCATGTGTGTATGTGTCCATTGTACAGTGCCCTGATGCCTGTGTTTTGTTTCTCCCTGTCTGCAGCGTCAACTGATGAAGAGGGCGGAGAAGGTGCTGTGGAGCACAGCGGCGGGGATCCCACCGCCAGCCGGAGACGCAAGGCCCGGCTCCCCTCCCATGTTGTCATCTCGTCGGGGAGTGAGGAGTCTGGTGCCACATCCCAGGCCGCAGCTGCCGGGGGGAGGTCCAAGAGGCGGAGGTTGGAGTTGGACTCCTCAGCAGCAGAAGGGGCAGCTGGGACCCCACAGGGCCCAACAGGGGAAGATGGCACAGAGTCATCCAGGTTGGTGGGGGGTTTGGTGTAGGAGGAGGCCGTGCAAGCACCAGAGACGGGGTCTGGACGTGGGGATCCCACTGGTGCTAGTGGTGCAGTGCAGGACCAGGGACAGGAGGCAGCACAGGCCGCCGTGGAGGTGCCTGTGTGCAATCCTGTCCCTGATCCTGTCCCTGCATCATCTTGCACCAGCAGGAATGCCTATGTCCAGACCCGTTTTCAGGCAGGGGATGAGCTCACATCAACTGGCCTTCCTCTGCCTGCGGACGTGGCTATCCGGGTCCGGGTTGAGCCTGTCCTGACTGGTGTGGCGTTGCGTCAACGGGCCATGCGAGGTGACCTGCAGTCTTTTCATGAGGAGACTGCACGTCATCTCGAATGGCTCGTTGACCACGTCAGCCTGCTGGGACAGGTCACCCAGGCCGGATTCCTCCGTCTGATGGGGCTTGCTATGACCCCCTCCTCAACTGGACCCCCTACGCGCCAGTCGTCCTCCGTGCCATCTTCCCACCCATCAGTCACCTGGGTGCCCTGTGGAGCTGCCTCTGACGGTGCGGCCAGGCTGGTGGAGGAGGCATCCCTGCCACAGTCGGGAGTCGGACGTCCAGCAGGGGTGGCCACATCTACGACTGCACCCCAGCCGGCGGAGGATGTGCAGGCAGCAGGAGGCAGTGCACGGGCAGAGGCACAGCAGCAGCAGCAACGTGGTGGGAGCCATGAAGGCTCGGGGCCTTCAACATCGGAGGGGCAGGCATCGGCCGGAGGGCAGGAGGACCCAGGACAGAGAGTATCTTCCGTGTGGCAGCGGTTGGGCCACGCCATAGATGCGGAGCGGCAGCGGGCGGAAGAGGCACGGCTCACAATGGTCAGGGCGGAGAACTCCATGCGGAGGGCCCTGAGGCGGGCCGAGTGCCTCGAGGCAATCCGCAGGGGTTTGGAGGTGGACACGTCGACGGCCCTGCGGACCCTCGGGGCCATGGAGGAGGACCGCCTCCGAGACATTGAGCAGGAGTTCGATGATGCCCTGGCCCGGGACATCCACAAGTGAGCCGTGAAACTAGCCCGCTGCCCTTGTACATAGTTATGTAGGTAGTGTTAGGTTTCATTTTTGTTTTGATTTTATTTGGACCTTTCGGACATTGGCCACATTTTTGTATATAGTTTATTTTATTAGTTAGTGTAGTTAGATAGGTTTCCTTTCTTCTGTTAGGATAATGGACCCTGGCTTGTTCCCATGTACATAGTTCACTGTTGGATTGTATTTTTTTTCACATTTTAACCATGGAGCAATGGCTTTCTTTTTTATTTCCCATTGGATTTTGTTTTGTGGACATTGACTTTGGACACCATTACTTTGGAATTTTATTTTTGGTTTTGCTTTTTTCCACGGACATGCTTTTTTAAATTTTTGTACATTCACATTTCTGTTTCTTCATTTTTGATTCTATTTATGTTTCCTTTAATACATATTTTTTTGGTGAACTTCAATGTGTGGTATCTCATTGGTTTCATGCATTTCATGATATGGGTTTTGAGATTCACTGACACCCATTGGGTGTATGTGAGGGAAATGTGTTTGTTTCTGAACTTGCAATTGGTGTTCTGTGATGTAATTGCAAATTATGAGTGGGTGGATGCAATACTCGGGTGGGTGTTTTGCATTTGGAGGCTGACCATAGGGACCAGGGATCTAGATTGTGATGACATGTTGGCTGGGGAACATGAGTTGCACATGGGTGGGGGCCTGCTGGCAGGTGCCCCACAGTGCTGGGGGGTGGGGGTGGTGGGGAACATGAGTTGGACATGGGTGAGGGCCTGCTGGCAGGTGCCCCCCAGTGCTGGGGGGTGGGGGTGGTGGGGAACATGAGTTGGACATGGGTGGGGGCCTGGTGGAGGCTGCCCCACAGTGCTGGGGGGTGGGGGGGGGTGGGAGACATGGGTGGGGGCCTGGTGGAGGCTGCCCCTGGTGGCTGGGGGGTGGGGGTGGTGGGAGACATGGGTGGGGGCCTGGTGGAGGCTGCCCCTGGTGGCTGGGGGGTGGGGGTGCTAGGAGACATGGGTGGGGGGCTGCTGGCAGGTGCTCCACAGTGCTGGGAGGTGGGGAACATGAGCTGGACATGGGTGGGGGCCTGCTGGCAGGTGCCCCACAGTGCTGGGGGGTGGGGGTGGTGGGGAACATGAGTTGGACATGGGTGGGGGCCTGCTGGCAGGTGCCCCACAGTGCTGGGGGGTGGGGGTAGTGGGGAACATGAGTTGGACATGGGCGGGGGCCTGCTGGCAGGTGCCCCACAGTGCTGGGGGGTGGGGGTGGTGGGAGACATGGGTGGGGGCCTGGTGGAGGCTGCCCCTGCACTGCTGGGGGGTGGGAGTGGTGGGAGACATGGGTGGGGGCCTGGTGGAGGCTGCCACTGCACTGCTGGGGGGTGCGGGTGCTGGGAGACATGGGTGGGGGCCTGGTGGAGGCTGCCCCTGCACTGCTGGGGGGTGGGGGTGGTGGGAGACATGGGTGGGGGGCTGGTGGAGGGTGCCCCACAGTGCTGGGGGGTGGGGGTGGTGGGAGACATGGGTGGGGCCTGGTGGAGGGTGCCCCTGCACTGCTGGGGGGTGGGGGTGGTGGGAGACATGGGTGGGGGCCTGCTGGCAGGTGCCCCACAGTGCTGGGGGGTGGGGGTGGTGGGGAACATGAGTTGGACATGGGTGGGGGCCTGCTGGCAGGTGCCCCACAGTGCTGGGGGGTGGGGGTGGTGGGGAACATGAGTTGGACATGGGTGGGGACCTGCTGGCAGGTGCCCCACAGTGCTGGGGGGTGGGGGTGGTGGGGAACATGAGTTGGACATGGGTGGCGGCCTGCTGGCAGGTGCCCCACAGTGCTGGGGGGTGGGGGTGGTGGGAGACATGGGTGGGGGCCTGGTGGAGGCTGCCCCTGGTGGCTGGGGGTGGTGGGAGACATGGGTGAGGGCCTGGTGGAGGCTGCGCCTGCATTTCTGGGGGGTGGGGGTGGTGGGAGACATGGGTGGGGGCCTGGTGGAGACTGCCCCTGGTGACTGGGGGGTGGGGTTGGTGGGAGACATGGGTGGGGGCCTGCTGGCAGGTGCCCCACAGTGCTGGGGGGTGGGGGTGGTGGGGAACATGAGTTGGACATGGGTGGGGGCCTGCTGGCAGGTTCCCCACAGTGCTGGGGGGTGGGGGTGGTGGGGAACATGAGTTGGACATGGGTGGGGGCCTGCTGGCAGGTGCCCCACAGTGCTGGGGGGTGGGGGGGTGGGGAACATGAGTTGTACATGGGTGGGGGCCAGCTGGCAGGTGCCCCACAGTGCTGGGGGGTGGGGGTGGTGGGAGACATGGGTGGGGGCCTGGTGGAGGCTGCCCCTGCACTGCTGGGGGGTGGGGGTGGTGGGGAACATGAGTTGGACATGGGTGGGGGCCTGCTGGCAGGTGCCCCACAGTGCTGGGGGGTGGGGGTGGTGGGGAACATGAGTTGGACATGGGTGGGGGCCTGCTGGCAGGTGCCCCACAGTGCTGGGGGGTCGGGGTGGTGGGGAACATGAGTTGGACATGGGTGGGGGCCTGCTGGCAGGTGCCCCACAGTGCTGGGGGGTGGGGGTGGTGGGGAACATGAGTTGGACATGGGTGGGGGCCTGCTGGCAGGTGCCCCACAGTGCTGGGGGGTGGGGGTGGTGGGGAAAATGAGTTGGACATGGGTGGGGGCCTGCTGGCAGGTGCCCCACAGTGCTGGGGGGTGGGGGTGGTGGGAGACATGGGTGGGGGCCTGGTGGAGGCTGCCCCTGCACTGCTGGGGGGGTGGGGGTGGTGGCAGACATGGGTGGGGGCCTGGTGGAGGCTGCCCCTGGTGGCTGGGGGGTACGGGTGCTGGGAGACATGGGTGGGGGCCTGGTGGAGGCTGTCCCTGCACTGCTGGGGGGTGGGGGTGCTGGGAGACATGGGTGGGGGCCTGGTGGAGGCTGCCCCTGCACTGCTGGGGGGTGGGGGTGGTGGGAGACATACGTGGGGGCCTGGTGGAGGGTGCCCCACAGTGCTGGGGGGTGGGGGTGGTGGGAGACATGGGTGGGGGCCTGGTGGAGGGTGCCCCTGTACTGCTGGGGGGTGGGGGTGGTGGGAGACATGGGTGGGGGCCTGCTGGCAGGTGCCCCACAGTGCTGGAGGGTGGGGGTGGTGGGGAACATGAGTTGGACATGGGTGGGGGCCTGCTGGCAGGTGCCCCACAGTGCTGGGGGGTAGGGGTGGTGGGAGACATGGGTGGGGGCCTGGTGGAGGCTGCCCCTGGTGGCTGGGGGGTGGGGGTGCTGGGAGACATGGGTGGGGGCCTGGTGGAGGATGCCCCTGCACTGCTGGGGTGTGGGGGTGGTGGGAGACATGGGTGGGGGCCTGGTGGTGGGTGCGCCTGCACTGCTGGGGGGGTGGGGGTGGTGGGAGACATGGGTGGGGGCCTGGTGGAGGCTGCCCCTGGTGGCTGGGGGGTGGGGGTGGTGGGAGACATGGGTGGGGGCCTGGTGGAGGCTGCCCCTGCACTGCTGGGGGGTGGGGGTGGTGAGGAACATGAGTTGGACATGGGTGGGGGCCTGCTGGCAGGTGCCCCACAGTGCTGGGGGGTGGGGGTGGTGGGGAACATGAGTTGGACATGGGTGGGGGCCTGCTGGCAGGTGCCCCACAGTGCTGGGGGGTGGGGGTGGTGGGGAACAAGAGTTGGACATGGGTGGGGGCCTGCTGGCAGGTGCCCCACAGTGCTGGGGGGTGGGGGTGGTGGGGAACATGAGTTGGGCATGGGTGGGGGCCTGCTGGCAGGTGCCCCACAGTGCTGGGGGGTGGGGGTGGTGGGGAACATGAGTTGGACATGGGTGGGGGCCTGCTGGCAGGTGCCCCACAGTGCTGGGGGGTGGGGGTGGTGGGGAAAATGAGTTGGACATGGGTGGGGGCCTGCTGGCAGGTGCCCCACAGTGCTGGGGGGTGGGGGTGGTGGGAGACATGGGTGGGGGCCTGGTGGAGGCTGCCCCTGCACTGCTGGGGGGGTGGGGGTGGTGGCAGACATGGGTGGGGGCCTGGTGGAGGCTGCCCCTGGTGGCTGGGGGGTACGGGTGCTGGGAGACATGGGTGGGGGCCTGGTGGAGGCTGTCCCTGCACTGCTGGGGGGTGGGGGTGCTGGGAGACATGGGTGGGGGCCTGGTGGAGGCTGCCCCTGCACTGCTGGGGGGTGGGGGTGGTGGGAGACATACGTGGGGGCCTGGTGGAGGGTGCCCCACAGTGCTGGGGGGTGGGGGTGGTGGGAGACATGGGTGGGGGCCTGGTGGAGGGTGCCCCTGTACTGCTGGGGGGTGGGGGTGGTGGGAGACATGGGTGGGGGCCTGCTGGCAGGTGCCCCACAGTGCTGGAGGGTGGGGGTGGTGGGGAACATGAGTTGGACATGGGTGGGGGCCTGCTGGCAGGTGCCCCACAGTGCTGGGGGGTAGGGGTGGTGGGAGACATGGGTGGGGGCCTGGTGGAGGCTGCCCCTGGTGGCTGGGGGGTGGGGGTGCTGGGAGACATGGGTGGGGGCCTGGTGGAGGATGCCCCTGCACTGCTGGGGTGTGGGGGTGGTGGGAGACATGGGTGGGGGCCTGGTGGTGGGTGCGCCTGCACTGCTGGGGGGGGTGGGGGTGGTGGGAGACATGGGTGGGGGCCTGGTGGAGGCTGCCCCTGGTGGCTGGGGGGTGGGGGTGGTGGGAGACATGGGTGGGGGCCTGGTGGAGGCTGCCCCTGCACTGCTGGGGGGTGGGGGTGGTGAGGAACATGAGTTGGACATGGGTGGGGGCCTGCTGGCAGGTGCCCCACAGTGCTGGGGGGTGGGGGTGGTGGGGAACATGAGTTGGACATGGGTGGGGGCCTGCTGGCAGGTGCCCCACAGTGCTGGGGGGTGGGGGTGGTGGGGAACAAGAGTTGGACATGGGTGGGGGCCTGCTGGCAGGTGCCCCACAGTGCTGGGGGGTGGGGGTGGTGGGGAACATGAGTTGGGCATGGGTGGGGGCCTGCTGGCAGGTGCCCCACAGTGCTGGGGGGTGGGGGTGGTGGGGAACATGAGTTGGACATGGGTGGGGGCTTGCTGGCAGGTGCCCCACAGTGCTGGGGGGTGGGGGTGGTGGGACACATGGGTGGGGGCCTGGTGGAGGCTGCCCCTGTACTGCTGGGGGGTGGGGGTGGTGGGAGACATGGGTGGGGGCCTGGTGGAGGCTGCCCCTGCTGGCTGGGGGGTGGGGGTGCTGGGAGACATGGGTGGGGGCCTGGTGGAGGCTGCCCCTGGTGGCTGGGGGGTAGGGGTGCTGGGAGACATGGGTGGGGGCCTGGTGGAGGCTGCCCCTGGTGGCTGGGGGGTGGGGGTGCTGGGAGACATGGGTGGGGGCCTGGTGGAGGCTGCCCCTGCACTGCTGGGGGATGGGGGTGGTGGGAGACATGGGTGGGGGCCTGTTGGAGGCTGCCCCTGCACTGCTGTGGGGTGGGGGTGGTGGGAGACATGGGTGGGGGCCTGGTGGAGGCTGCCCCTCGTGGCTGGGGGGTGGGGGTGGTGGGAGACATGGGTGGGGGCCTGCTGGCAGGTGCCCCACAGTGCTGGGGGGTGGGGGTGGTGGGAGACATGGGTGGGGGCCTGGTGGAGGCTGCCCCTGCACTGCTGGGGGGGTGGGGGTGGTGGCAGACATGGTTGGGGGCCTGGTGGAGGCTGCCCCTGCACTGCTGGGGGGTGGGGGTGGTGGGAGACATGGGTGGGGGCCTGTTGGAGGGTGCCCCACAGTGCTGGGGGTGGGGGTGGTGGGAGACATGGGTGGGGGCCTGGTGGAGGGTGCCCCTGCACTGCTGGGGGGTGGGGGTGGTGGGAGACATGGGTGGGGGCCTGCTGGCAGGTGCCCACAGTGCTGGGGGGTGGGGGTGGTGGGGAACATGAGTTGGACATGGGTGGGGGCCTGCTGGCAGGTGCCCCACAGTGCTGGGGGGTGGGGGTGGTGGGGAACATGAGTTGGACATGGGTGGGGGCCTGCTGGCAGGTGCCCCACAGTGCTGGGGGGTGGGGGTGGTGGGAGACATGGGTGTGGGCCTGGTGGAGGCTGCCCCTGGTGGCTGGAGGGTGGGGGTGGTGGGAGACATGGGTGGGGGCCTGGTGGAGGCTGCCCCTGCACTGCTGGGGGGTGGGGGTGGTGGGAGACATGGGTGGGGTCTGGTGGAGGCTGCCCCTGGTGGCTGGGGGGTGGGGGTGGTGGCAGACATGGGTGGGGGCCTGCTGGCAGGTGCCCCACAGTGCTGGAGGGTGGGGGTGGTGGGGAACATGAGTTGGACATGGGTGGGGGCCTGTTGGCAGGTGCCCCACAGTGCTGAGGGGTGGGGGTGGTGGGGAACATGAGTTGGACATGGGTGGGGGCCTGCTGGCAGGTGCCCCTGGTGGCTGGGGGGTGGGGGTGGCGGGACACATGGGTGGGGGCCTGGTGGAGGCTGCCCCTGCACTGCTGGGGGGTGGGGCTGGTGGGAGACATTGGTGGGGCCTGGTGGAGGCTGCCCCTGGTGGCTGGGGGGTAGGGGTGCTGGGAGACATGGGTGGGGGCCTGGTGGAGGGTGCCCCTGCACTGCTGGGGGGTGGGGGTGGTGGGAGACATGGGTGGGGGCCTGGTGGAGGCTGCCCCTGGTGGCTGGGGTTGGGGGTGCTGGGAGACATGGGTGGGGGCCTGGTGGAGGATGCCCCTGCACTGCTGGGGTGTGCGGGTGGTGGGAGACATGGGTGGGGGCCTGGTGGTGGGTGCCCCTGCACTGCTGGGGGGGTGGGGGTGGTGGGAGACATGGGTGGGGGCCTGGTGGAGGCTGCCCCTGGTGGCTGGGGGGTGGGGGTGGTGGCAGACATGGGTGGGGGCCTGCTGGCAGGTGCCCCACAGTGCTGGAGGGTGGGGGTGGTGGGGAACATGAGTTGGACATGGGTGGGGGCCTGTTGGCAGGTGCCCCACAGTGCTGAGGGGTGGGGGTGGTGGGGAACATGAGTTGGACATGGGTGGGGGCCTGCTGGCAGGTGCCCCTGGTGGCTGGGGGGGTGGGGGTGGCGGGACACATGGGTGGGGGCCTGGTGGAGGCTGCCCCTGCACTGCTGGGGGGTGGGGCTGGTGGGAGACATTGGTGGGGGCCTGGTGGAGGCTGCCCCTGGTGGCTGGGGGGTAGGGGTGCTGGGAGACATGGGTGGGGGCCTGGTGGAGGGTTCCCCTGCACTGCTGGGGGGTGGGGGTGGTGGGAGACATGGGTGGGGGCCTGGTGGAGGCTGCCCCTGGTGGCTGGGGTTGGGGGTGCTGGGAGACATGGGTGGGGGCCTGGTGGAGGATGCCCCTGCACTGCTGGGGTGTGCGGGTGGTGGGAGACATGGGTGGGGGCCTGGTGGTGGGTGCCCCTGCACTGCTGGGGGGGTGTGGGTGGTGGGAGACATGGGTGGGGGCCTGGTGCAGGCTGCCCCTGTGGAAATCGATATAATATTGTGACCCCAATCGCATTGTTTAAATGTATGTTGGCCTACGCCAAGCTGTCTAAAGAATACTATGTACATAGGTTCCGCAGCAAGGTCTTGACCTTAATGTATCGTGTAAGCCGCCATCTTGGATCTAGCCGCCATTTTAGGTACTCTTGCAGTGTGGAAGTCACCTTGAATCACAAAATGGAGGCCGAATGACATTTCGAGTAAGACTTCGGCGATGGTGACCTCCGCACACGTGAATGAATAAAATGTCCGCAGGCTACTTGTTAGGGTCATGAACTAAGACCCTGTCCTCTCTTTAACCTATGTGTAAATATGTAACCGTATCAGCGGAACTGATCTAATATATGGAAATTGTGTGTTCGACCTGGCTACGAACCCTAGCCATGGTTCCAGAAATGGTTAACTTGCAAGAGGGCTGGCCAATGCAGTACAAAATGTATAAAAACCCAAGCATCCCGATGATCGGTCTCTCCCACTTTCAGTGCGAACCTAACGTTGAAGGTTCGCGTGTTAGTCAGAAGGCCGAATAGCTATTCGCGTGTCAATTGACTTTGGTAACTTTGTAACTTTGAAATAAAGCGCTTTGAATGTCCTTTGTAACCTGTGTTGGTGTGTTTCCTTTTGGGCTTCCCGGCCTCATATCAATTTCTCTGTTTCCACAGTTGGCGCCCGAATAGGGACCCTCAAGATTGATGCCGGATCATCGAAGGTTGACGCAGACTATCGAATCGGGATCGGACGGTGTGATTCTGCGGGCCCGACCGATCGAGACGCGATACCTCGGCAGCGCTGCACGATCCGATCCTTGGGCGATAGTCGTGCGGTCTGACACGGCATCTTGACGAGGGTCCAATTCCGAGGCGGGCAGATTTGCCGAAACCACCGAACGCAGGTAAAATTCGTTAGTTGAAGTCCTTTGTAAACCGTACGGTCCTCCTTAGGTTTGGTCAGGTGTAGTCGTGACCCGGCTCTTAATTTAACCCTGACAATTTGAATTTGGCGTATTGTATCTGCAGACACAATTATTGGACCAGGTAACACCAATTCTTTGAGAAATGCCTGGGAAATTGTCTAGCTGCTTTAGGGTTCTGTTCCGCAGCGATCGACAATCTTTGGAATTTAGCCGTCCGGCACCACAGGAGGGGTCGCCGGCGTGTACTATGTACTGTAAGTATGGCATTGGTAGTATTGTATTTAATGACATTTGGCACAGACAGACCAGAAATGCCTCCGAATTTCAGTGGCCAATCAATGGTAGCTTTGAGATCCCCCGTATTGAATACTTAGAGTCGATTTTGCTCAAGAAGAAGGCTAGGCCAGCAGCCTTTGATGTGTTACAAAATTGGAAAAAGGAAGCATTACAGCAGCTTAAAAGTAGGGATAAATATGCACGACGTCATAAAACGAATGCCGAGAAGGCATTGTTGTATGACAAGGAAAAACGATTAGAAGAAACCCAGAAACTGGATAGAGCTTTCTCGCTCGGGGTCCAGAAAATTTACCCCTCTAAAGATTTCCATGTTTCCGAGGAGTTTATTGAGAAAATATTAAACGAACGGAGGACTGATTCTTCAGCGCCACCTCCGTATGCTCCTGTTGTGGCCACTTTGCCCATTCCTGCTATTGCTCCTATTGCTATTCCTACTCCTCCTGCGCAGCCTACTGCCCCTAGTTCTTTGGTTGTCGCTCCTCTGTCTACATTACCTCTTTCCCCTGCACCCTTGCTAGGTTCACTTACACCTCCGATTCCGGGGAGTCCCGTGTTCACTAAATCAGATCCCGGTGCAGGGTCGAAAATTGTGACTCGTAGTACTGTTCCTGCGGGCAGGAAACAGGAACTATTTGCTTGGGCTAAACATTGCATGGAAAAAGGTGATCAAACTGATGTACTTTCGACATTATCTAATTTGCACGATTTTCCCGAGAAAAACGTTTTTATTGAAGGACTGGGGATTCATTTAGGTGTAATGTGGGGTAGATTGCAGACTTCGGATCTCCCACAAGGGGTGAGAGATCTGAACGCTTTGGCATTGTCGAGGGATACAGAACAGAAGGTATATGGACATGTTGATAGGTTGTTTGAGTTTAGAAGGGACTTTGAAAGGTCACAAAACGAGGATGATGAAGACGGTAGGATATATGTGCAGAAACGGTTCCTTTCGTGCCAAAGATCAGCACCTGAGGAAGTACGGATTTGTACCAGAGATGCGATTCGGTGGATCTCGGATTCATCGATATCGCCAGATGAGGTATATGACACATATAGTCAATACACGGTAGAGATGCAAAGGAAGGTAATCCAAGTGATGGTACAGCATTTACAGGAGGAATGTATAAGGAAGAAGGTTGGTTGCCCCACAGAGTTATTAGGTATTTGTAAAAGAGCTTTTTCGCCCGACACTTCTACAGCTGCTTTAGCGCTCGATTTGGCCTTATTACTTAGTAAGCGGTCGGAGGTCCCTATATCTCAGTTGCCTATGAGAGAGGTCCCTCCGACCCTTGTCCCAAAAGTAGAAATCCCCGCCAACGCGGCGGCTGGTACTGCCGCGGTGGATATCCCTGCACATTACGTATCACAGTTCGTTCACGTCCCGTTTTCTCGACAGGAAGTGAACACGATTAGACAATCAGTTCCTGATATCAGGAAGAACCCGACAGGATTTTATAAAGAAATAGGATCCATTTTGCAGTCTTCTGTGTTCACCTTAAGTGACATGGATTTATTGTTTCCAGTACTTTTGCCTGTTGATGTATGGAAACAGGTACGAACAATAGATGATGTGCCGGGGTTAGGGGATACATGGGTAAATCTGGTTAGAATAGATGGGGAACGACCTGCTGGTGAGAAACCACCCCAGGTAATACTCACTTTACCCGATAGAATAGTCACCAAATTAAAAACTATAGTTCCAGAAAAAAGGATTATTTGGGACAAGCTTACGGCCTGCGTCCAAGGGAAAACTGAAGGTACTACTGAATTTTTTTAATAGATTCGAACAGGTGTTCTCCGACTTCAGTGGACAGGATTTAGGTACAGAGTCGGGGAAGAGGTTGTTTGTGGACAAATTTGTGCGTGGATTGTTGCCCGACATCCAGTCACAAATTATGTCCTCAGAGAGCGCTTGGCAGGCAAAATCTCAGTCAGAGGTCTTGCATATGGCTCAGTATTACGAGAATCGGGTTAATAATGAAAAAGAAAAAATCGAAAAAAGAAGGGGTGACCTAAAGACTAAGGTATTGTTGCAGCAAATTGTCAGAAACCCCAGAGGAGGTACGACACAAACTAGAGGTCAGTACATTCCAAGAGGAAATACTCCTCCAAATTCTATAAATATTAATCAGTGTGCTTATTGCCGCCAGGAAGGTCACTGGCGAGCACAGTGCCCTGCCCTCCGTCAGAGGTCAGGAGGCACATTCGGAGGAATGGGTAGGCGACCACGGGGCCGCCCTGGGGCAGGGGGCCCTGATAGGGGTCAGCTTCTACAAGATCCCCAGCAACCTTTTTCACGGGAAAATCAGACTCCGAGTATGGACTCGAGAAATATATTTGATCACCCTTCCGCCGCTTATCTTTCTGAGGAACTTCCCTTTGATGAAGTCTTGCCTTATTAGGATTGCCCGAAGCAGTGTTTGGAACCTTTACCTATTCCCGTTATTCAGAAGGGCCCCTATGTTGAATTATTGGTGGGGAATAGGAAACATCAGTTCTTGATCGACACTGGAGCACAAAAATGCTCCATCGACCATTCGAGGGTTCCAAACATCCCACTGTCAGGGCAAACAAACGTCTCTATAGGGTTCTCTGGTATACCAACTGTTTGTCCGGTTTCTGCGCCGGTATCCGTTTCTTTGGGTCCTTTTACAGACCAGTGCCCTTTTCTTCTTACTTCAAATTGTGGAGAAAATTTGCTGGGGTTGAATTTGTTGAAGAAACTGAATGCGGTGATTCATTGTTCCCCTGACGGAATAAGATTAACAGTTTCATCACAGCAACCCTTTAACTCCCAATACTTGACCCGACCTCTACCTCCTGAATTTGACCTTGTCCCAGAATCTTTGTGGGCAATGGACGACAATGATGTCGGGATATTGCGCATCGACCCTGTTAAGATAATATTGAAACATGGGGTTAAGCTACTGCGCATTCCCCAATATAAAATTTCTATTGAAGGTGAGCGCGCTCTGAAATGCATTGTCTCCGATTTTGTACATCGTGGAGTGATCGAAGAGATTACAGGTAGCTTATGTAATAGTCCGATCTTGCCGGTATATAAGAAAGGCGACAATGCAATTCCGTACCGGTTTATAATAGATCTTCGTGCTATTAACCGGGTGGTAGCCCCACAATTTCCAATCGTGCCTGATGTAACAACGATCTTAACAATGATCCCTGCTACGGCTACACACTTTAGTGTCGTAGATCTGAAAAACGCCTTCTTTAGTATCCCGATACATGAGGAGAGCAGGTATTTGTTTGCATTTACCTTGGGGGGACGCTCGTTTACATTCACAAGGGCACCTCAAGGGTATACTGAAAGTCCTAGTATTTATAGTAGAGCCTTAAAAGAGCAGCTCGACACCCTTGAATTGCCACCTACTTGCACGCTGCTTCAATATGTAGACGATCTGCTCCTGGCTGCAGACTCTGAGAAAGCTTGTAAAGAAGGCACTATATTGTTGCTTGTTCATTTGGCTGAAAATGGTCACAAAGCTTCACTTAAGAAATTTCAATATTGTTGCCAGGAGGTTGCCTATTTAGGCTACCTCCTGTCAAAGGAGGGGAGAAGATTGACACCTGAACGAATAAAACACATTTCTGGCATGTCTGTCCCAAAAACACAGAAGGAAGTCAGAGCCCTGATAGGGATGGCGTCCTACTGTAGACTGTGGATCCCGAACTTTGCCCTAGTGGTAAAACCGATGTTGGCTTTGACGAAGAAGGGCATTTCTCTGCCACTGCCATGGGAATCGGAACATCAACGATCATTTGAGCTTCTCAAAGCCGCGCTGTGTTCAGCACCGGTTCTGGGTACACCAAATTACGATAAGGCCTTTGTGTTGTTTGTGCATGAATGTAATGGATGTGCTTTGTCTGTGTTAGCGCAGGAACATGGAGGGAAGAATAGGCCGTGCGGCTATTATTCCTCCTCCCTCGATCCTGTTGCATGCGCTTTGCCGCGATGTCTGCGCGCTGTTGCTGCTGCCGCTGCGTCTGTAAAACAGAGTGAGGGGATGGTCCTAGGCCACGATTTAATTTTGATGGTGCCTCACTCTGTCGATATTCTATTGAATAAAACTCAAACACAACACCTTACTTCTGCCCGGTTGACCAGGTATGAATTAGTTCTATTTGCTCCTCATATCCAAATTAAAAGGTGTTGTGTTCTCAATCCGGCTGAACTTTTGCCTCTCTCGCAAACTACTGCTTGCGGCGATGATGGATCACATGACTGTTTGTATGCCACCGAACAAGAAACAAAGGGCAGAATAGATCTCTCAGATGCTCCTTTGGAGAATGCGGAAGGGGAGCTGTTTTGTGATGGCTCCTGTTTTAAACTTCCGAATGGCACATCTACAGCTGCTTATGCAGTTACTACTTTGAACAAGATCGTAGAAACTAAAAGGATTCCGCATAACTCCGCGCAGGCCGCAGAGATTATAGCGTTGACCCGCGCTTGTGAGCTCTCCCAAGGGCATAGAGTTAACATTTATACGGATAGTCAGTACGCCTTTGGGGTGGCTCACAACTTCGGAAAACTGTGGTCGGAAAGAGGGTTTCTGACCTCACACGGGACCAAGATTCAGCATGGCCCCTTAATAGTACAACTACTTTTAGCGCTCTCACCCCCTGAACAACTAGCGATCATGAAATGTGCAGCACATCGCAAGGTCATAGACGATGTGGGCAGAGGAAATGCCTTTGCAGATTCGATAGCTAGACAAACAGCCACAGACCTTAGCACAGACATGTATACCTCGAGGGAAGTGAGAGATGGTTGTATAATAGATGAAGGCATTGGGTCTGTGCGAGATATTCAGACTGATGCCTCTGTTGAAGAATCTAGGAAATGGGCTGAAGGCATGGGGAAATTGGACGACGAAGGGTGTTGGGTGGACGCATCTGACGGGAAATGGTTGCTTCCTGATTCTTATGTATTAGCAATGGTCAATATGGCACACGGTCCAACACATGTGTGTGCCCAGCAAATTGCGAAGATATTACAGCAGGTTTGGGTGAATGATAAAATTTTGGAAACTGCAAAAAGACATGTTCAGAATTGTATGATTTGCCTACAGCACAATGTGGGTAAAGGGACAGTGACTCCAAGGGGAAGTTTCGGGCCCCCCTCTGTCCCCTTTGAAACCATTCACCTTGATTTTATTGAAATGGAGCGATGTAATAACTTGAAATATGTTCTTGTCATCATTTGTGCTTTTAGCAAATGGGTCGAGGCTTTCCCCGTCAAAGATGCTACCGCCATGACCACCGCAAAGATCTTGGTAAAAGACTATTTTCCTCGATTTGGGCTCCCGAGGATAATTTGGTCGGACAATGGCCCCCACTTCATCGCAGCCGTAATGTTGCAGATATGTGTTGCCTTAGGGATAGAGAAACGTTTTCATTCAGCTAGGCACCCTCAAAGTGCGGGGTTGGTAGAAAGACACAACGGTATTTTGAAAAACAAACTTGCAAAAACATGTGCCGACACTAAATTAAAATGGCCAGATGCTTTACCTATTGTGTTGTTAGCTATGCGCACCACACCCCAGACTAGGACTGGGCTCTCTCCATTCGAGGTAGTAATGGGAAGGCATGCTAATATTTGGGGTCTCCCTAAACCTAAAGCCCTGAGGGATGTGGAGAATGTATTGCTCATAGATTATTGTAATCAATTGACTAAAAATCTGTATTTCATTTACCACCAGGTGAATGCCGCCTTACCTGTACGGTTTACGGGCCCAGGACACGATATATTGCCCGGCAGCTGGGTCCTGGTGAAGGCCTACGAAAGGTCTTCCTGTCTCGCGCCTCGCTGGCGGGGACCCTACCAGGTTTTATTGGTCACCAGGACGGCAGTACGGGTGGCAGGAAAGAAGAACTGGGTACATGCAGCGCATGTGAAGAAGATCCCTCACCCGACGCCACACGTTACAGAAGAAACAGAACCCCTCGCTGATGCTACGATCTCTGATCTTGGAGTAGCAGGCAGCGCTGTGAGTGCGTCGGAGAAGTTCTCCGAGCCTGAGGAGCTCGGGGAGCCGTCCATTTTGTCTCCGCACTCCCTTGATCAATCACTTCCGGAAAATCTTGTTTCGAGCTCTGCGACTTCCGTCGCCACTGATACGACGCTCCCTTCAGGGAGCGACGATACTTTGCTTTTGGATTCAACAAACTTGGGTACCATCCGGTACAACCTTCGACCACGCAAATAAAATCGCTGCACGAGTATCGTGCATCTGGAAGAAAAAGGAGTGATTGAAATACTATCGTCTTCCCTTTTTTTGGAACAAAGAAAAGGGGGGTTCTGTTGGCCAGGGTTGGGAAGGACTAAGAAGTCGCGCTGCCGAAGTGCCGCCAGCAACGAACATTGGGGCCATCGATCGGGATAACCATGATGCCTGCCGCCTTCACCGCTGCTCCTCGTATTGAACTATTAGATAAGGAGGTGACCGATTCGAACAATGGACAATGTGCCTGGGCCCTGAAAACGTACTGTTGTGTTCTTGTTTTGATTATTGTTAGTTTTGCAACTGCTGCCGTGGGACTTTGGTATTTTGAAGAAATGTATCCTTTGAAGCCTCTGTTACCAACCAAAATCGTACCAACTGTTTTGACTCCCTCTGTACACCTTCACACTCTGTCCCCTAGGGACTCTCGGCATAGACAGAAATATTATAATAACACTCTGATGATAGTGATGAATGCTACGCATGCTATTTTTAATAGGAGTAATTGTTGGATCTGCACTCACTTACCACAACATGGGAACAAGGGACTGGGATGGTATATACATCCCTTACCTCTAACAACTTCCTGCTATGCCTCTCTTAGAGCACTCTTTTTTGGCCGATGGAATGATAGCATCTCAGGGAACTTCGATGGGACTAATTTGAATGAATTTGAAAAACGTGAATTGACTCCCCTGGGATGCTCGCTTTTCGCAAATAGGAGTAGACCTAATATCGCTTCTATTAGGCCGTCTGATAAACTTTCTTTTCCTTTTCAAAATCTAGTTTCTTTCAAGATGGCTCCGATAGGCAATAAGGATGCCATGCCTCCTTCTTATTCTGTAAATCATAGTCCTGATTCTGTCCCTTTCTGTGTACAAAGAAACGGCACTAGGCCAATGGGAGATTTCGAGCCTTGTATAAATATTGTAAATTTGACTGGGGAAAATAGGCCTTTGTATGTAGGGGGACCCGTTTATTTTGTGTGTGGTAGTTTAGCTTTTCCCTGGTTGCCCAAGGATTGGCAGGGGACTTGCTATTTAGGGATATTGTTACCAGGTGTATTTATAGCCAGTACCTTAGAGGTATCTAAGGCTCGCCCGCGACGGGATAATGATGGAGATACCCCTGGACAAGTGTTCGGGGATATAGCCAAATCAGTAGTTCCCTTCTGGGGACAAATAGCAAATTCAGAAAACATCAGGGGATTAGCGAGGGTGTTGGAGAAAACAATCAACCGGACCACGGACATACTTTACAATATGACCTTAGAGCAAAAGGCGATAAGATTGGTAGCACTTCAAAATCGAATGGCATTAGATGTCATTTTAGCTGAACGAGGTGGAGTATGTAAATTAGTGGGGTCCGCTTGCTGTGTTTTCGTACCAGATTCTTCACCAACAATATTCAAAGCAATTCAGAATTTAAACACTCTTAGTTCTGAAGTCCATATCCCTGTAGGAGACTGGAGCCTTAGTACTTGGTTTTGGGATTCTCTACGATCTTGGGGGTGGAAGGTGCTTTCTGTTATTTTAGGTATTTTAGGGACTCTGTTATTCCTTTGCTGCTGTTTTCAATGCCTCCCGAGTATATGCGGAATGATAGGGGGATGTTGTGCCCAAGTTATGAGCGCAATAGGGCGTAGAATATACACCCCGAAGACAGCATCTAAAGAATTCATGTTGCAAGAAGTTCTTATGAACAACTTTATGGCTATTGACATTTCAGACAATGATGCGGAACCTATGGATGCTAATGCCTTCAAGTATTTTCAAAAGTATTAGGAAATAATGTTTTAGCACTTGGCATAGGCCAAAAGGAGGGTCTGTGGAAAGCGATATAATATTGTGACCCCAATCGCATTGTTTAAATGTATGTTGGCCTACGCCAAGCTGTCTAAAGAATACTATGTACATAGGTTCCGCGGCAAGGTCTTGACCTTAATGTATCGTGTAAGCCGCCATCTTGGATCTAGCCGCCATTTTAGGTACTCTTGCAGTGTGGAAGTCACCTTGAATCACAAAATGGAGGCCGAATGACATTTCGAGTAAGACTTCGGCGATGGTGACCTCCGCACACGTGAATGAACAAAATGTCCGCAGGCTACTTGTTAGGGTCATGAACTAAGACCCTGTCCTCTCTTTAACCTATGTGTAAATATGTAACCGTATCAGCGGAACTGATCTAATATATGGAAATTGTGTGTTCGACCTGGCTACGAACCCTAGCCATGGTTCCAGAAATGGTTAACTTGCAAGAGGGCTGGCCAATGCAGTACAAAATGTATAAAAACCCAAGCATCCCGATGATCGGTCTCTCCCACTTTCAGTGCGAACCTAACGTTGAAGGTTCGCGTGTTAGTCAGAGGGCCGAATAGCTATTTGCGTGTCAATTGACTTTGGTAACTTTGTAACTTTGAAATAAAGCGCTTTGTATGTCCTTTGTAACCTGTGTTGGTGTGTTTCCTTTTGGGCTTCCCGGCCTCATATCAATTTCTCTGTTTCCACACCCCTGGTGGCTGGGGGGTGGGGGTCGTGGGAGGCATGGGTGGGGGCCTGGTGGAGGCTGCCCCTGCACTGCTGGGGGGTGGGGGTGGTGAGGAACATGAGTTGGACATGGGTGGGGGCCTGCTGGCAGGTGCCCCACTGTGCTGGGGGGTGGGGGTGGTGGGGAACATGAGTTGGACATGGGTGGGGGCCTGCTGGCAGGTGCCCCACAGTGCTGGGGGGGTGGGGTGGTGGGGAACATGAGTTGGACATGGGTGGGGGCCTGCTGGCAGGTGCCCCACAGTGCTGGGGGTGGGGGGTGGTGGGGAACATGAGTTGGGCATGGGTGAGGGCCTGCTGGCAGGTGCCCCACAGTGCTGGGGGGTGGGGGTGGTGGGGAACATGAGTTGGACATGGGTGGGAGCCTGCTGGCAGGTGCCCCACAGTGCTGGGGGGGTGGGGATGGTGGGACACGTGGATGGGCGCCTGGTGGAGGCTGCCCCTGCACTGCTGGAGTGTGGGGGTGGTGGGAGACAAGGGTGGGGCCTGGTGGCGGCTGCCCCTGGTGGCTGGGAGGCGGGGGTGCTGGGAGACATGGGTGGGGGCCTGGTGGAGGCTGCCCCTGGTGGCTGGGGGGTGGGGGTGCTGGGAGACATGGGTGGGGGCCTGGTGGAGGCTGCCCCTGGTGGCTGGGGGGTGGGGGTGCTGGGAGACATGGGTGGGGGCCTGGTGGAGGCTGCCCCTGCATTGCTGGGGATGGGGGTGGTGGGAGACATGGTTGGGGGCCTGGTGGAGGCTGCCCCTGCACTGCTGGGGGTGTGGGGGTGGTGGGGAGACATGGGTGGGGGCCTGGTGGAGGCTGGAGTGGGGGTGCTGGGAGACATGGGTGGGGGCCTGGTGGAGGCTGCCCCTGCACTGCTGGGGGGTGGGGGTGCTGGGAGACATGGGTGGGGGCCTGGTGGAGGCTGCCCCTGCACTGCTGGGGGTGGGGGTGGTGGGAGACATGGGTGGGGGCCTGGCGGAGGGTGCCCCACAGTGCTGGGGGGTGGGGGTGGTGGGAGACATGGGTGGGGGCCTGGTGGAGGGTGCCCCTGCACTGCTGGGGGGTGGGGGTGGTGGGAGACATGGGTTGGGGCCTGCTGGCAGGTGCCCCACAGTGCTGGGGGGTGGGGGTGGTGGGGAACATGAGTTGGACATGGGTAGGGGCTTGCTGGCAGGTGCTCCACAGTGCTGGGGCGTGGGGGTGGTGGGGAACATGAGTTGGACATGGGTGGGGGCCTGCTGGCAGGTGCCCCACAGTGCTGGGGGGTGGGGGTGGTGGGAGACATGGATGGGGGCCTGGTGGAGGCTGCCCCTGGTGGCTGGGGGGTGGGGGTAGTGGGAGACATGGGTGGGGGCCTGGTGGAGGCTGCCCCTGCACTGCTGGGGGGTGGGGGTGGTGGGAGACATGGGTGGGGGCCTGGTGGAGGCTGCCCCTGGGTGGCTGGGGGGTGGGGGTGGTGGGAGACATGGGTGGGGGCCTGTTGGCAGGTGCCCCACAGTGCTGGGGGGTGGGGGTGGTGGGACACATGGGTGGGGGCCTGGTGGAGGCTGCCCTGCACTGCTGGGGGTGGGGGTGGTGGGAGACATGGGTGGGGGCCTGGTGGAGGCTGCCCTGGTGGCTGGGGGGTGGGGGTGCTGGGAGACATGGGTGGGGGCCTGGTGGAGGCTGCCCGTGGTGGCTGGGGGTGGGGGTGCTGGAAGACATGGGAGGGGCCTGGTGGAGGCTGCCCCTGGTGGCTGGGGGGTGGGGGTGCTGGGAGACATGGGTGGGGGCCTGGTGGAGGTGTCCCCCTGGTGGCTGGGGGGTGGGGGTGCTGGGAGACATGGGTGGGGGCCTGGTGGAGGCTGCCCCTGCACTGCTGGGGGGTGGGGTGGTGGGAGACATGGGTGGGGGCCTGGTGGAGGCTGCCCCTGCACTGGTGGGGGGTGGGGGTGGTGGGAAACATGGGTGGGGGCCTGGTGGAGGCTGCCCCTGCACTGCTGGGGGTGGGGGTGGTGGGAGACATGGGTGGGGGCCTGGTGGAGGCTGCCCCTGGTGGCTGGGGGTGGGGGAGGTGGGAGACATTGGTGGGGGCCTGCTGGCAGGTGCCCCACAGTGCTGGGGGGTGGGGGTGGTGGGGAACATGAGTTGGACATGGGTGGAGGCCTGCTGGCAGGTGCCCCACAGTGCTGGGGGGTGGGGGTGGTGGGGAACATGAGTTGGACATCGGTGGGGGCCTGCTGGCAGGTGCCCCACAGTGCTGGGGGGGTGGTGGGACACATGGGTGGGGGCCTGGTGGAGGCTGCCCCTGCACTGCTGGGGGATGGGGGTGGTGGGAGACATGGGTGGGGGCTTGGTGGAGGCTGCCCCTGGTGGCAGGGGGGTGGGGGTGCTTGGAAACATGGGTGGGGACCTGGTGGAGGCTGCCCGTGGTGGCTGGGGGGTGGGGGTGCTGGGAGACATGGGTGGGGGCCTGGTGGAGGCGGCCCCTGGTGGCTGGGGGTGGGGGTGCTGGGAGACATGGGTGGGGGCCTGGTGGAGGCTACCCCTGCACTGCTGGGGGTGGGGTGGTGGGAGACATGGGTGGGGGCCTGGTGGAGGGTGCCCCTGCACTGCTGGGGGGTGGGGTGCAGGGAGACATGGGTGGGGGCCTGCTGGCAGGTGCCCCACAGTGCTGGGGGGTGGGGGTGGTGGGGAACATGAGTTGGACATGGGTGGGGGCCTGCTGGCAGGTGCCCCACAGTGCTGGGGGGTGGTGGGGAACATGAGTTGGACATGGGTGAGGGCCTGCTGGCAGGTGCCCCACAGTGCTGAGGGGTGGGGGTGGTGGGGGAACATGAGTTGGACATGGGTGGGGGCCTGCTGGCAGGTGCCCCACAGTGCTGTGGGGGTGGGGGTGGCGGGACACATGGGTGGGGGCCTGGTGGAGGCTGCCCCTGCACTGCTGGGGGGTGGGGCTGGTGGGAGACATGGATGGGGGCCTGGTGGAGGCTGCCCCTGGTGGCTGGAGGTGGGGGTGCTGGGAGACATGGGTGGGGGCCTGGTGGAGGATGCCCCTGCACTGCTGGGGTGTGCAGGTGGTGGGGCACATGGGTGGGGGCCTGGTGGTGGGTGCCCCTGCACTGCTGGGGGGGTGGGGGTGGTGGGAGACATGGGTGGGGGCCTGGTGCAGGCTGCCCCTGGTGGCTGGGGGGTGGGGGTCGTGGGAGACATGGGTGGGGGCCTGGTGGAGGCTGCCCCTGCACTGCTGGGGGGTGGGGGTGGTGAGGAATATGAGTTGGACATGGGTGGGGGCCTGCTGGCAGGTGCCCCACTGTGCTGGGGGGTGGGAGTGGTGGGGAACATGAGTTGGACATGGGTGGGGGCCTGCTGGCAGGTGCCCCACAGTGCTGGGGGGTGGGGGTGGTGAGGAATATGAGTTGGACATGGGTGGGGGCCTGCTGGCAGGTGCCCCACAGTGCTGGGGGGTGGGGGTGGTGGGGAACATGAGTTGGGCATGGGTGGGGGCCTGCTGGCAGGTGCCCCACAGTGCTGGGGGGTGGGGGTGGTGGGGAACATGAGTTGGACATGGGTGGGAGCCTGCTGGCAGGTGCACCACAGTGCTGGGGGCGTGGGGGTGGTGGGACACGTGGATGGGCGCCTGGTGGAGGCTGCCCCTGCACTGCTGGGGGGTGGGGGTGGTGGGAGACAAGGGTGGGGGCCTGGTGGCGGCTGCCCCTGGTGGCTGGGAGGCGGGGGTGCTGGGAGACATGGGTGGGGGCCTGGTGGAGGCTGCCCCTGGTGGCTGGGGGGGTGGGGGTGCTGGGAGACATGGGTGGGGGCCTGGGTGGAGGCTGCCCCTGGTGGCTGGGGGGTGGGGGTTCTGGGAGACATGGGTGGAGGCCTGGTGGAGGCTGCCCCTGCATTGCTGGGGATGGGGGTGGTGGGAGACATGGGTGGGGGCCTGGTGGAGGCTGCCCCTGCACTGCTGGGTGGTGGGGGTGGTGGGAGACATGGGTGGGGGCCTGGCGGAGGGTGCCCCACAGTGCTGGGGGGTGGGGGTGGTGGGAGACATGGGTGGGGGCCTGGTGGAGGGTGCCCCTGCACTGTTGGGGGGTGGGGGTGGTGGGAGACATGGGTTGGGGCCTGCTGGCAGGTGCCCCACAGTGCTGGGGGTGGGGGAGGTGGGGAACATGAGTTGGACATGGGTAGGGGCTTGCTGGCAGGTGCCCCACAGTGCTGGGGCGTGGGGGTGGTGGGGAACATGAGTTGGACATGGGTGGGGGCCTGCTGGCAGGTGCCCCACAGTGCTGGGAGGGTGGGGGTGGTGGGAGACATGGATGGGGGCCTGGTGGAGGCTGCCCCTGCACTGCTGGGGGGTGGGGGTGGTGGGAGACATGGGTGGGGGCCTGGTGGAGGCTGCCCCTGGTGGCTGGGGGGTGGGGGTGGTGGGAGACATGGGTGGGGGCCTGTTGGCAGGTGCCCCACAGTGCTGGGGGGGTGGGGGTGGTGGGACACATGGGTGGGGCCTGGTGGAGGCTGCCCCTGCACTGCTGGGGTGGGGTGGTGGGAGACATGGGTGGGGGCCTGGTGGAGGCTGCCCCTGGTGGCTGGGGGGTGGGGGTGCTGGGAGACATGGGTGGGGGCCTGGTGGAGGCTGCCCGTGGTGGCTGGGGGGTGGGGGTGCTGGAAGACATGGGAGGGGGCCTGGTGGAGGCTGCCCCTGGTGGCTGGGGGGTGGGGGTGCTGGGGAGACATGGGTGGGGGCCTGGTGGAGGTGTCCCCTGGTGGCTGGGGGGTGGGGGTGCTGGGAGACATGGGTGGGGCCTGGTGGAGGCTGCCCCTGCACTGCTGGGGGGTGGGGTGGTGGGAGACATGGGTGGGGGCCTGGTGGAGGCTGCCCCTGCACTGGTGGGGGGTGGGGGGGGTGGGAAACATGGGTGGGGGCCTGGTGGAGGCTGCCCCTGCACTGCTGGGGGGTGGGGGTGGTGGGAGACATGGGTGGGGGCCTGGTGGAGGCTGCCCCTGGTGGCTGGGGGTGGGGGAGGTGGGAGACATTGGTGGGGGCCTGCTGGCAGGTGCCCCACAGTGCTGGGGGGTGGGGGTGGTGGGGAACATGAGTTGGACATGGGTGGAGGCCTGCTGGCAGGTGCCCCACAGTGCTGGGGGGTGGGGGTGGTGGGGAACATGAGTTGGACATCGGTGGGGGCCTGCTGGCAGGTGCCCCACAGTGCTGGGGGGGTGGTGGGACACATGGGTGGGGGCCTGGTGGAGGCTGCCCCTGCACTGCTGGGGGATGGGGGTGGTGGGAGACATGGGTGGGGGCCTGGTGGAGGCTGCCCCTGGTGGCAGGGGGGTGGGGGTGCTTGGAAACATGGGTGGGGTCCTGGTGGAGGCTGCCCGTGGTGGCTGGGGGGTGGGGGTGCTGGGAGACATGGGTGGGGGCCTGGTGGAGGCGGCCCCTGGTGGCTGGGGGGTGGGGGTGCTGGGAGACATGGGTGGGGGCCTGGTGGAGGCTACCCCTGCACTGCTGGGGGTGGGGTGGTGGGAGACATGGGTGGGGGCCTGGTGGAGGGTGCCCCTGCACTGCTGGGGGGTGGGGGTGCAGGGAGACATGGGTGGGGGCCTGCTGGCAGGTGCCCCACAGTGCTGGGGGGTGGGGGTGGTGGGGAACATGAGTTGGACATGGGTGGGGGCCTACTGGCAGGTGCCCCACAGTGCTGGGGGGTGGTGGGGAACATGAGTTGGACATGGGTGAGGGCCTGCTGGCAGGTGCCCCACAGTGCTGAGGGGTGGGGGTGGTGGGGAACATGAGTTGGACATGGGTGGGGGCCTGCTGGCAGGTGCCCCCACAGTGCTGTGGGGGTGGGGGTGGCGGGACACATGGGTGGGGCCTGGTGGAGGCTGCCCCTGCACTGCTGGGGGGTGGGGCTGGTGGGAGACATGGATGGGGGCCTGGTGGAGGCTGCCCCTGGTGGCTGGGGGTGGGGGTGCTGGGAGACATGGGTGGGGGCCTGGTGCAGGCTGCCCCTGGTGGCTGGGGGGTGGGGGTCGTGGGAGACATGGGTGGGGGCCTGGTGGACGCTGCCCCTGCACTGCTGGGGGGTGGGGTGGTGAGGAATATGAGTTGGACATGGGTGGGGGCCTGCTGGCAGGTGCCCCACTGTGCTGGGGGGTGGGAGTGGTGGGGAACATGAGTTGGACATGGGTGGGGGCCTGCTGGCAGGTGCCCCACAGTGCTGGGGGGTGGGGGGTGGTGGGGAACATGAGTTGGACATGGGTGGGGGCCTGCTGGCAGGTGCCCCACAGTGCTGGGGGGTGGGGGTGGTGGGGAGCATGAGTTGGGCATGGGTGGGGGCCTGCTGGCAGGTGCCCCACAGTGCTGGGGGGTGGGGGGTGGTGGGGAACATGAGTTGGACATGGGTGGGAGCCTGCTGGCAGGTGCCCCACAGTGCTGGGGGGTGGGGGTGGTGGGAGACAAGGGTGGGGGCCTGGTGGCGGCTGCCCCTGGTGGCTGGGAGGCGGGGGTGCTGGGAGACATGGGTGGGGGCCTGGTGGAGGCTGCCCCTGGTGGCTGGGGGGTGGGGGTGCTGGGAGACATGGGTGGGGGCCTGGTGGAGGCTGCCCCTGGTGGCTGGGGGGTGGGGGTTCTGGGAGACATGGGTGGAGGCCTGGTGGAGGCTGCCCCTGCATTGCTGGGGATGGGGGTGGTGGGAGACATGGGTGGGGGCCTGGTGGAGGCTGCCCTGCACTGCTGGGTGGTGGGGGTGGTGGGAGACATGGGTGGGGGCCTGGCGGAGGGTGCCCCACAGTGCTGGGGGGTGGGGGTGGTGGGAGACATGGGTGGGGGCCTGGTGGAGGGTGCCCCTGCACTGCTGGGGGGTGGGGGTGGTGGGAGACATGGGTTGGGGCCTGCTGGCAGGTGCCCCACAGTGCTGGGGGGTGGGGGAGGTGGGGAACATGAGTTGGACATGGGTAGGGGCTTGCTGGCAGGTGCCCCACAGTGCTGGGGCGTGGGGGTGGTGGGGAACATGAGTTGGACATGGGTGGGGGCCTGCTGGCAGGTGCCCCACAGTGCTGGGGGGGTGGGGGTGGTGGGAGACATGGATGGGGGCCTGGTGGAGGCTGCCCCTGGTGGCTGGTGGGTGGGGGTGGTGGGAGACATGGGTGGGGCCTGGTGGAGGCTGCCCCTGCACTGCTGGGGGGTGGGGGTGGTGGGAGACATGGGTGGGGGCCTGTTGGCAGGTGCGCCATAGTGCAGGGGGTGGGGGTGGTGGGACACATGGGTGGGGCCTGGTGGAGGCTGCCCCTGCACTGCTGGGGGTGGGGGTGGTGGAGACATGGGTGGGGGCCTGGTGGAGGCTGCCCCTGGTGGCTGGGGGGTGGGGGTGCTGGGAGACATGGGTGGGGGCCTGGTGGAGGCTGCCCCTGGTGGCTGGGGGGTGGGGGTGCTGGGAGACATGGGTGGGGGCCTGGTGGAGGCTGCCCCTGCACTGCTGGGGGGTGGGGTGGTGGGAGACATGGGTGGGGGCCTGGTGGAGGCTGCCCCTACACTGCTGGGGGGTGGGGGTGGTGGGAAACATGGGTGGGGGCCTGGTGGAGGCTGCCCCTGCACTGCTGGGTGGTGGGGGTGGTGGGAGACATGGGTGGGGGCCTGGTGGAGGCTGCCCTGGTGGCTGGGGGTGGGGTGGTGGGAGACATGGGTGGGGGCCTGCTGGCAGGTGCCCCACAGTGCTGGGGGGGTGGGGGTGGTGGGAGACATGGGTGGGGCCTGGTGGAGGCTGCCCCTGGTGGCTGGAGGGTGGGGGTGGTGGGAGACATGGGTGGGGGCCTGGTGGAGCCTGCCCCTGCACTGCTGGGGGTGGGGGTGGTGGGAGACATGGGTGGGGGCCTGGTGGAGGCTGCCCCTGGTGGCTGGGGGGTGGGGGTGGTGGCAGACATGGGTGGGGGCCTGCTGGCAGGTGCCCCACAGTGCTGGGGGGTGGGGGTGGTGGGGAACATGAGTTGAACATGGGTGGGGGCCTGCTGGCAGGTGCCCAACAGTGCTGAGGGGTGGGGGTGGTGGGGAACATGATTTGGACATGGGTGGGGGCCTGCTGGCAGGTGCCCCACAGTGCTGGGGGGTGGGGGGGTGGTGGGAAACATGGGTGGGGGCCTGGTGGAGGCTGCCCCTGCACTGCTGGGGGGTGGGGGTGGTGGGAGACATGGGTGGGGGCCTGGTGGAGGCTGCCCCTGGTGGCTGGGGGTGGGGTGGTGGGAGACATGGGTGGGGACCTGCTGGCAGGTGCCCCACAGTGCTGGGGGGTGGGGGTGGTGGGGAACATGAGTTGGACATCGGTGGAGGCCTGCTGGCAGGTGCCCCACAGTGCTGGGGGGTGGGGGTGGTGGGGAACATGAGTTGGACATCGGTGGGGGCCTGCTGGCAGGTGCCCCACAGTGCTGGGGGGGTGGGGGTGGTGGGACACATGGGTGGGGGCCTGGTGGAGGCTGCCCCTGCACTGCTGGGGGGTGGGGGTGGTGGGAGACATGGGTGGGGGCCTGGTGGAGGCTGCCCCTGGTGGCTGGGGGGTGGGGGTGCTTGGAAACATGGGTGGGGGCCTGGTGGAGGCTGCCCGTGGTGGCTGGGGGTGGGGGTGCATGAGACATGGGTGGGGGCCTGGAGAAGGCTACCCCTGCACTGCTGGGGGGTGGGGTGGTGGGAGACATGGGGTGGGGGCCTGGTGGAGGGTGCCCCTGCACTGCTGGGGGTTGGGGGTGCTGGCAGACATGGGTGGGGGCCTGCTGGCAGGTGCCCCACAGTGCTGGGGGGTGGGGGTGGTGGGGAACATGAGTTGGACATGGGTGGGGGCCTGCTGGCACGTGCCCCACAGTGCTGGGGGGTGGTGGGGAACATGAGTTGGACATGGGTGGGGGCCTGCTGGCAGGTGCCCCACAGTGCTGGGGGGTGGGGGTGGTGGGGAGACATGGGTGGGGGCCTGGTGGAGGCTGCCCCTGGTGGCTGGAGGGTGGGGGTGGTGGGAGACATGGGTGGGGGCCTGGTGGAGCCTGCCCCTGCACTGCTGGGGGTGGGGGTGGTGGGAGACATGGGTGGGGGCCTGGTGGAGGCTGCCCCTGGTGGCTGGGGGGTGGGGGTGGTGGCAGACATGGGTGGGGGCCTGCTGGCAGGTGCCCCACAGTGCTGGGGGGTGGGGGTGGTGGGGAACATGAGTTGGACATGGGTGGGGGCCTGCTGGCAGGTGCCCAACAGTGCTGAGGGGTGGGGGTGGTGGGGAACATGATTTGGACATGGGTGGGGGCCTGCTGGCAGGTGCCCCACAGTGCTGGGGGGTGGGGGTGGCGTGACACATGGGTGGGGGCCTGGTGGAGGCTGCCCCTGCACTGCTGGGGGGTGGGGCTGGTGGGAGACATTGGCGGGGGCCTGGTGGAGGCTGCCCCTGGTGGCTGGGGGGTAGGGGTGCTGGGAGACATGGGTGGGGGCCTGGTGGACGGTGCCCCTGCACTGCTGGGGGGTGGGGGTGGTGGGAGACATGGGTGGGGGCCTGGTGGAGGCTGCCCCTATTGGCTGGGGGTGGGGGTGCTGGGAGACATGGGTGGGGGCCTGGTTTAGGATGCCCCTGCACTGCTGGGGTGTGCGGGGTGGTGGGAGACATGGGTGGGGGCCTGGTGGTGGGTGCCCCTGCACTGCTGGGGGGGTGGGGGTGGTGGGAGACATGGGTGGGGGCCTGGTGGAGGCTGCCCCTGGTGGCTGGGGGTGGGGTCGTGGGAGACATGGGTGGGGCCTGGTGGAGGCTGCTCCTGCACTGCTGGGGGGTGGGGGTGGTGAGGAACATGAGTTGGACATGGGTGGGGGCCTGCTGGCAGGTGCCCCACAGTGCTGGGGGTGGGGGTGGTGGGGAACATGAGTTGGACAGGGTGGGGGCCTGCTGGCAGGTGCCCCACAGTGCTGGGGGGTGAGGGTGGTGGGGAACATGAGTTGGACATGGGTGGGGGCCTGCTGGCAGGTCCCCACAGTGCTGGGGGGTGGGGGTGGTGGGGAACATGAGTTGGGCATGGGTGGGGGCCTGCTGTCAGGTGCCCCACAGTGCTGGCGGGTGGGGAACATGAGTTGGACATGGGTGGGAGCCTGCTGGCAGGTGCCCCACAGTGCTTGGGGGGGTGGGGGTGGTGGGACACGTGGATGGGCGCCTGGTGAAGGCTGACCCTGCACTGCTGGGGGGTGGGGGTGGTGGGAGACATGGGTGGGGGCCTGGTGGAGGCTGCCCCTGGGTGGCT